>NW_027186331.1:1835605-1848677 GCF_028583685.1 Petaurus breviceps papuanus
CGCCTACAATGCCAGATAGCTTTTCAGTTTCCCAAAGGGCTCAGAGTCCAATTCCTTTGGCCAGGAAAGGTGATTTGATTTCAAAGGCATGCTTCTCATAGCTCCCCAGTGGGGAAGTCCAAACAGGGAGGAGCGTGGGATGAGGCTCGGAAATGTTCTCATTCCAGTGTCTGCGTGTGGGACGTGAACCCCCCTGGGAAAGGCTCAGCTTTAAGTCTCCAGCTGCTCTCTCGAAGCCTCGAGTCAAAACAGCGAGGACGAGTCAAGCCGCGCGGCCGCAGACTTTGGGCGCCTGCAAGTTGTCGGGCCTTGAGCACCATCGGCCAGACTTCAGTCCATCCAGCTGCAGAAGGGCCGCTTCCAATCTTAGATAAACCCATGCCCGGGAGCGGTCCATGAGGAACCTTCGCTCTGTACAGATGACGCCTCTCTGGGACTCGGGCACCGGGCCATCGGTTTAGGGCAGAGACAGACCCTCCGTTTTATGGCTGAAGAAGCTGAGGCCCAGAGAAGGAATGGGATGTGCCCAGTGGGCAGCGGAGGGGGGTCTGGAACCCAGGTCCTCCCGACCCCTCAGCCCAAATGCCCTCCTCCTTCTCTACCTGCTCTCCCTGTGCTCTTCTGGTCTTGGTCTCAGCCAGCGCCAGGGAGGCTGAGGTCACCAAAGCCTGTGGGGATGCAGGACGGCGGCTGCAGCGGCTCTAGCATGCCCAGAGACTTTCACTTAAACTTGCATGTCACAAGCCAAAGGCTACAACTGCACATATGTGAAAGAAGAAAGGATTTAGGGTTTTTTAGTGCCATCTATGGCACTGTCCTCCAGCTACAGTTCACTGTGGGTGGTGGGACCAATGCAGGCCTGTGGAGCAGGAAAGCTTGCTTTCCTTTGCCAGAGGCAGCTAGCTGGGCCAGTGAATAGAGTGCTGGCCTGGAGTTAGGAAGACCTGAGTTCAAATCCAGTCTCAGACATTTACTAGCTGGGTGACCATGACATATCAAAAATGGAGATGATAACAGTCCCTCCCTGCCTGGGCTGCTGTGAGATAAAATGAGAACCTGTCTGTAAAGCTCTGAGCACAGGGCCTGACATGGAGTAGGTGCTTAACCAAGGCTTCCTTCCTTCCCCCTTTTTCCTCCCTCCTCCTTCCCTTCTTCCTTTTTTTCTTTTCTCCCTCTTCTTCCTTCCTGGTTTCCTTCTTTCCCTTCCTTTATTCTCCTTCCTTCCCTCCTTCCTTTTCATTCTTCCTTGCTTCCTCTTCTCTTCCTACCATCCCCCTTCTCTTCCTCCTTCCTTCCCTCTTTTTCTCTCCTCCCTCCCTCCCTTCCTTCCTTCCTCCTTCCCTCTTTTTCCTTCCTTCCTTTCCTTCCTTCCTTCCTTCCTTCCTTCCTTCCTTCCTTCCTTCCTTCCTTCCTTCCTTCCTTCCTTCCTTCCTTCCTTCCTTCCTTCCCCCCCTTTCCTTCTCCAGTTGCCCAAATCGGGACTGTTCTGGGGATGTGATAGAATAGGGCCTAGAGGGCCTTGGGTGGGTCATGTGTCAGAAGTCAGCATATCTGCTGGCCTCGACCTAGACACAAAAGTCCCAAGAATGCAATGTGGAAGAAGTAAAAAGCATTTATGAAGCACTTATGTGTCAGGCCCTGTACTGAGCTATTTCCAAATATCTCCTTTGGCACAACAACTCTGTGAGGTAGGTGCTGTTATTATCCCCATTTTATAGTCGAGGAAACTGAGGCAAATGGGGTGAAAGGGGCTTGCCCCACACCACTCCGCTAGGAAGCATTAGCCTCAGCGCTCTGCAACTGTGGCGCCCCAGCAGCCTCATGCCCTTGGCAGGGAGCTCCCAGATGGCAGCGCCATTTTGCCTTTGCCTTCCTATCACCAGCACCTAGCAGGCCACCAGTGTTCTGGGGGGAGGCGGGGGGTGACCAAGCAGACGCAGCACTTGACGTGGGGCAGCCAGGAGGCAACATTCTGCACCGATTCAGAATTCTTTCAATTCCAATTTCCCGATATCAAGTTTGGGTCTAATGATGTATCTCTGTCCTTGAGATGCATTAAAATTACAGCAGAAAACCTGATTAAATGCCACAGGGGTGGATAGGAGGAAAAAATGTGAAGCCATACAAGCACTCTGGGGCGCAGCTGCTTCTGATCTTGATGGGAGTTCTGCACCAGCTGTGGGCCATCAGCAGGCAGAGCCGGCCTGAAGATGTCTTTTCCCCAGCCCGCCCTCGTCAGGCCTGGTGGTCCTCCAAAGGGAGGTGCTGAAGGAGGTCAGAGAGGCAACCTGACCAAAGTCACCTGCTACCCAGGGCCCACAATGGACACCCACACAGATCACAACTAACAGGAGAGCTCACAGTCTCTGCTCATTCAATGATGGGAACGCTTACATTCCTTCCAATTTCATGCTTGCCTGGAGTATGAATAAAGAGGAGTGAAAGAAAAACCATTTAATTAGGAAAGATTTAAGCACCAGACAGACATATAAGCAGGTGAGTGAAGGAGGGATGATCTAGACAAAAGTACACATGGGTACAGAAAAGGTAACACCATCGCCATCACTGATGGGGACATTTACTGGGCACTTCCTATGTGCTAGGCTCTGGTCGAGTGCTTTACAATCATTATCTCATTTGACAAGATACTACTAGGGAGGATACCTACAGGTTGTGCCAGGCGCGCTCTAAGACTTTGGGAACACACTTTACTTTTTAAATGGCTCCTTGGTTGGAATGGAAATGGAAGAAAGACATCAGAGCTGGCCTGGAGAGCGGGCAGCATGAAGCAGGTGTGGGTCAGACGATACCACCTGGCCTCCAGCATGCACTTCAGTGATGCCCCAAACACACTCTCAGAGCAGGACAACAGAATGGGAGGGAGGAAGAAAAGCTGGTCTGACCTTTGCTCACTGGGTGACCTTGGGCAGGTCCCTTCCCCTCCCTGGGACTTAGTTTCCTCCTCTGAAGGACAGGCTCTTCTGACAAAACCATCTCTTGTCCTTTTTGGCAGGGTATGTCCTGGCTTTCCCACTTTGATCTGCGTTGGCCGTCTCAGTTCCTAGAAGGGTCGGTGGCTGACTTTCTCTAACAACAAGTAGGCCCATATCCTCCTTGGGTGCAAGTGCCAAGGTGGTGGTTGGTATCTGGCTCTCAAGGCTGAGGATCTGGGTTCTGATGCTGCCTCTGACTCCTAGGAGTCATGTGTTACCACTGTGGGCCCCTCCTCCCCCTCTCCATTAGCCACATTCCTGGAGGGACCTGACTAGTGAGAGACAACATATCCAGATGGAAGGAGACAAAGATGTGTCAAGGGCAAACAGGTCTCCTGAGCAAAGGCACTGAGTGTCCACAGAAGGGACTGCCCAGGTCACCACTGGGCGACTTGGGAAGTCTGTTCATGCTGGTGACGGTGCCTGCTGGAGCAGCAATGGCTGACGACAATGACAGGCCGAGGATCAAGCAAATTCAACGAGGGGATGGAGCCCTGAAGCTTGTCACAAGTAAGAGGACACAAGTAAGGGGAGCTCTGTGGGGACTCCACAAAGAGGGGAAGGACTTCCAGTCACCGGGGCTGTGCTACCCATCTGGCACCCAAGTTCTTCCTCATGTACTTCATTACTATTTTACCATAATCCTGACAGGCACCAGTGTGTGCAAAGGAAGAACACACCCCTGGGTTGGGGGGCCGCTTCTCTAACGACTGCCCTTGCTTTACCTGCTAAGTAAATATACTTTCCAAAAACCAAATAAGTCTGGCTGTTCATCAACAGAAAGCACACTAGTGGGGACTTGTGAGCGACATTACTAGAAACCCCAACAATCCTCAGGGTCGCCCCCTAGAAGTCTGGGGACATAAGAGTAATTGCCCCCTGGGGACCAAGCTTGCCAATGCAAGTGGGCACTGGGTGAATGATCCCAGATGGGGTGCTACCAATAAACAGATACATGCAGGTTAAATACAGAGCTGGTGGAAGGTACCCTAGAAAGGAAAGCCAGTAGCTGAGGGAAAGCAGAATCAGAGCATCTCAGCTTTTCACACAGAAATTTGTCTCTGGTCCCCTCTCATGGCTCAGCTGTTTGTGAACACGGGGCAGACCTGACACCAAGCACACTATGGAGCGCACAGGCTGTGTGTGGCCTGTGTCATCACACCTGTGATCGGTGGCACTGCCCACACGGTCATGCTGCTCCTCACATGAAACAGAAGGGAGATGTTCAAACGACAGGTAACATCTGATGGAGTGCACCGCCAAACGCACGAGTCCTGGCATGGGCGGGCAGTGGAGAAGGATCTTGGAAGAGGTACAAGGAGGAGGGAAGCTCAAGCTGGAAGCCTTAAAGCAGATTTCCTTTTCTTTTCCAACCTTAAGTCAGATCCTTGGAGGTCTATTATTTTGTTTGCTTATGTTTTTAAAATATCCATCTTTGAGCCTTGAGAAAAAAGGGTGGTGGTGGTAATGGCAGCCTCTGAGTGCCTTTTCTTTGTTTGAGGACAAGGATTAATGATGAACTCCAAGATCTTGGCAGAAAAAACATACCCTGATCACCATTTCACACTGAGACTTAACACCATGTAGAAGACAAGCTGTTAATTGCTGAATGTTAACCCATACCCTGGGAAGTAAATCTAAAGACATTCATAAATGTGACTGATGCAAGTGATCGCTGGGGCTCCTTACTGTCCACTTCAGCACCACCTACTGTGTGTGTGTCCAGGTCAGGTTTAGATGACACAGGCCTTAATTAAGGTCCTTCCCATTCACATTCTCAGTTGACAGCTACAAACCTTTCTGATGGCAGGATTTTGCCTGACATGAGGATGGGTATAATAAATCTGGAGAATAACATGGTTTCCTCTGAAGGATGTCCAACCCTGAGAGGGAGGCATGCAAAACGACCCAAGAAATTCACAGAAAGTAGCTTCTACCAGGGGTCAGCTATACAAATCCACAGTCTTAGGTGTTCCCTCCCCCTGCCATCCTCCCCCTCCTCTCTCACTGCCTCAGGGCCCTAGCACCCTCCTAGTCCCCTAGGCTCACACCCTAGGAGTCATCTTGGACTCCGCACTCTTACCCCCCACGTCCAAGGCCTGTAGATATCACCTCAACAGCATCTCTTGTCCATTTCACCTTTGCAGCATCTCCTGTTAATTTCACCTATGTGCATCTCTTGTCTATTTCACCTTTGCAACATCTCATGTTGATTTCACCTCTGTGGCATCTCTTGACCATTTCACCTTTGGAACATCTCATATTGATTTCACTTCTGGAGCATCTCTTGTGCATTCCATCTTTGTAACATATGTTGATATTATGTAACAAGTCAGCTTGTCTGACTGCTGGACATTCTTGGGTCTCTGTGGCCAAAACCATCCTCTTGGTGACCAGCTTACAATACAGCATGTCCCCTGCTCTCCATCTGCCCAGCTACCACCTCCCAGCAGGCCCTGCTCACCTCTCCTGACCTAAGGTAATGGTCTCCTCACTCCAATCATCCTCCCTGGGCTGCTTTTCCCAAAACGTTGGCCTGATGGTGCCTCTCCCCATGCAATCAATCCCAGGGGCTCTGGTTGACTAGGGGATCAAACATAAATGTGGCTTGGCCCCATCCTATCTTTCCAATCTTCCCACACCTCACTCCCTGGTCACACACTCTGCCACTCAGGCACAGAAGTACCCTCCCGCCCCCCCCCCCCCCCCCCCCACCCCCCCCCCCCCCCCATCTCCTACCCCTTTGCCTTTGCATTCACTAGCTCCCTGCCTGGAATGTTCCCTCCTCATTTCTGCCAGTTTCCTCCAAGATCCAGCTCAAATCCCACCTTGCTGAGGTTTTTCTAGGTCCCCCTTGCCCCCCACTGCTGGAGCCCTCCCCTTTAAGGAGGAGGTCCTGGTCCGTGCACATGTTGCTGGGAGCTCCTGGAGGGCAGGGATGCTGCTTTCACCTTGCTTTGTGTGCTTGGGGCTCAGCCCAGTGCCGGGCATACAGTAAGTGCTTAATAAATACTACTTGATCAGTTCTTCTGTCTGTCCATAAATACACAAGGGATGAGTGATAAACAAGGAGAATTAGAAATGTGACCCACTGTTAGAAAACACCTCCGGAGGGGTGAACGGGTCAAGACTGGGGGCAGGCAGATGGCAAAGGCAATGGCACCGTGACTGAGCTCAGCAGAGGGACAAATGACATTGTCATCCAAGGAGCCAGGGGCCACCTGGACCAGGGAATCTGGGAAACAGATGACAGACAAGCCTGGCAAGGAAGGATGATACTGTGGCCACAGGGGTCTTCAGTTATCCAGACCATTGCTGGTGTTCCTCCTTGGCCCAAAATGAAGGCTCAGCAGTCAGCCTGTCTCACTGAAACAGAGGAGGAGGGGGCCTGAAAGACCCAGAAGTGCTCTGGGGGACTCAACGTCCTCATCTACAAAATGGGCAGGTGGACAAGGTGACTTAGCTAGAGGCAGGATGCCAGACCTCAGACACACACCATTAGAGGATGTTTGGTCAAGTGGGGGCAGCTCAAATGAGGGGTCACAAGGAAATAGCTCATGTGCCCCCTGTGGTATTTACCTCAGCTACAAGCAAGGCCTTGGACACACAAGTTTTTATCAGATGCTAAAATCGGGCTGGGATTGAACCTCCTTCATTGAGGACCTCCCTGGGAAGGTCCCCAGAGATGGGGAGCACTGTGGGGAGATCAGGGCTCAGGAAATAGGGGGAGAGCCATGGGCCCGGCCCCCCCTGTGACCCCTGCCCCATCCCAGTCTTTGCAGGCTCCCCGAAGGAATAAGCCATCACCATTTACTGCTCTGTCTCTGGACATGAGATAGGTGGTCTGTGCAGGCAAACGGCAGAATTCTTTTATGCAAACATATTTAATACGCCTTTGCTGGATGCCCAGTCAGTCAGTCACTAAGCATTTACTAAATGCCTACTGTGTGCCAGGTGGCTAGGTGGCACCATAGTGTACAGAGTGCCAGGCCTAGAGTCAGGGAGACTCATTTTCCTGAGTTCAAATCCAGCCTCAGACACTTCCTAGCTGAGTGACCCTGGGCAAGTCACTTCACCCTCTTTGCCTCAGTTTTCTCAGCTGTAAAATGAGCCAGAGAAAGAGATGGTCAACCCTTCCAGTATCTCTGTCAAGAAAAGTTCAAATGGGGTCATGAAGAGTGGGAAATGACTGAACACTGCCACTGAAAACTACAGTGTGCTAGGCACTGGGTCAAACACCTTGGATAGGGAGAAAGGCAATAAGACAATCCCTGCCCTCCCAGAGCTCCCAGTCTAATGGGGGAGACA
Source organism: Petaurus breviceps papuanus (assembly GCF_028583685.1). Lineage (NCBI taxonomy): Eukaryota > Metazoa > Chordata > Mammalia > Diprotodontia > Petauridae > Petaurus > Petaurus breviceps. The sequence goes on from NW_027186331.1 coordinate 1,842,907, forward strand.
CAGAGGCAATGCACTAAGAGTGACGAGCGGTTTGCAAAAAAAGCCCCTTCTATCTTCTCAACACAAACCCACTGTGACGGAACAGAGGCCCAGCACTCCAGAGAATTACTGGGAGCTGCTGGGGAGGCGGGGAACAGGGTTCCAGGACAAGCATCTGACAGCTTCAGTCAGCAGCCGTCTCAACATTCCGAAGCCCTGCCCCAGTCCTTGAAGGATCCACGACTGCCCCCAGCCACAACTCGGCCAAGGTCTCCCCAGGCCGCCCCAGGCCAGTCAGCAGCCGAGGCTCTCCCAGTGTGGTGGAGCTGAGTCTGGGGTTGGTACCAGAGGTCGGTCTGGCTTGGTCAGACCTCCCAAGAATACGGGGTCAGACGTAAGTCTGTCCCTTCTCCCCCATCAGGTGTGACGAAACGGCTGCTTTGGAAACCTCAAGCTGAGTACCACTTTAGAGAGGGACTATAAAGGCTCAGATCTCCTGCAATCATAGCTCATCCTGGTACTACTGATAGGATTTTGTTAATTAAACCCTGAAGCCCTCTAATTCAGGATACAACTAGTTAACTCCCCAGGCTGGATCCCGCTAACCCAACAGGCTGACTTTTTTCAATCAGCGGTGTAATTGGCACATCTGCAGACAGGAAATCCTCCACACCGCTAAGTTTCCCAGTCTATTATCTGGGACACCTGGTGTGGGTGTGTTGATACAGGGAAAAACAATGAATCACAGCCCGACTACACTTCAATTAACCAGCTTTAACTGTTAATATGCTTAATCCATAAGGGCGGAGTGTGAACAAAAGGACCTCATTCTCTTAAAATCTGTCTTGGGCATCGGTGGAGAAACAGCCACCCAAAGCCAGGCTTGGACAAGGGAGGCTGAGGTGCACCAGACACAGGGGGGACTGCCAGCGGCCAATGGGGATTCATTGGCCAGGGGAGGGAGGATCAGCTGGGAATGGGGGCATCACATCCAATGCTTTTTTAAAGCTGTGTATGGGCTAAGGAAGCCTAGATGTGAGGGCCTGTAGGAGACAGTACACATGGAACGCTGGGTGAACATTCAGGGTGATGGGAGCTATTATGGGAAGACAGGGGGATCAGCCCTTTCCTTTCTAGCCTTGTGTGAGCAAACGGCTGTTATAGACTATATGAGAGGTCCTGGTTATCAGGGAACCACAGCATTATCTCCCCATGCAGCACCTCTGTCAGGAGTGGGTGCCCTGAGCCTCCTCCCATCTCCTTGCTAGGCATCCTGGATGCACCATTCATATATGGCATCTCCCTGTCTGAATGGTGGCAGCCCAGCACCTGGCACACAGGAAATCCTCCCTCAGTACATACTGATGGCTCACTTCTCTAAAGCAAACAGTTCATTCCCCCGCCTGTTCACCCCCCCCCCCCCAGTAAATGGCGGGGCTGAAGTCATTTCTGTTTAAACAGGAAAAGGTCCTTGACTATTTATGAACCAATGTTGAGTGGACAAGTGTGAGGGTTTAGTCAGCAGGGACAGTTCACCTCTCTGAGGGCAGCCTGGCAGCCTCCCCTCTCCAGTGCCCTCACCACGTGGGTGCTGGGCTCTTAATTAGCGCTCTGGCCCCTCAAGAAGACTCCAACTCAAGTGCCTCCCCCACCAAGGACAGACCAGCACAAGGCCAGCCCTGGGTGCTGCAGAGCTCTTCCTTTCCTGGGACTCTCATCCCATCTGTGGCATCAGCATTCATGGGGGGAAGACTCTCCTGATTTACATCTTTTAGTATAAACGTCAAGATGAATTTTAGAAAAGAACCTTAAGCACCAAGAGGTGTGGGCGGTTCTGAGAAAGGCCCCGGCCCACCACCTGCTCTCGGGAAACACTGGGGTGGAAGCCTCGTTTCTCATACTTGCTTCATGTACAAAGACAAATGACAAAATGTGAAAAGGCTAATACTTCCAAGACTTCTGCCCCCAGTCCTGCTGGATCGTTAGAAATATTTAAAGGGAGCTTATTTCCACGGATGTATGAAATTTGACAGGCCAAGAGAGAAGTCTGACAGAATAAGAACCCAGCCTGGATTGACCTGGTGAAAATCTCAGCCCTGCTGTTCAGGGCGGGGGGAGGGAGCAGGCTGCCCTGCCCAGGGGCCTGGAGGCCATGACCACACCCAGTGAGGGAGCTGTGGGCAGAGCACTGGGGCTGGGGGCAGGAAGGCCTGAGTTCAGATCCTGCCTCAGGTTTACTAGCTGTGTGGCCCTTCACCTATGTGCCTCAGTTTCCTCAACTGTAAAATGGGAATAAAACAGCATCTATCTCCTGCAGTTGTGGGGATCAAATGAGACAGCATCTGTAAAGTGCTCGGCACACAGTAGGGGCTTAGAATGCCTGTTTCCTCCCTCGCCCTCCAAGGACCCTTCCAGTTGGAAATGATCCTGTGAATGATGAAAAGAAATCCTAAGCATTTAGAATGAAATGGAGGATTCTCATGTGAACTTCAAACATGGAAAACTGGCTTTATCATCAAACCAGCAGATACGGCCAGAACACGGAGGAGCCCGGCTAGGTGAGGGCTATGACCCAGAGCCCACAGGCGTCAGAGGTGGCTCTGGAACCCACCTTCTTGGCTGTGAGGCTGGCTGACTCCCCCTCCACTGGGTCCTGCTGCCTGGGACAAGAACCAAGGCCCAGCTCTAGGGAGTTCCCAAAGCCCTTTTGGCCCACGAGCCCGGTGAGGTGGGAAGGGCCAATGTTGCTCCAGTTTCACAGAGAGGGGAAATGGGCTCAGAGAAGGAGTTCCTTGTGCAGTCACCTAGAGAGTGCATCGAACACTAGAAGCTGGGCCTAGCTCTCCCCTCCCCCCACACCCTTTCCACTAGTCCCCTCTAATCAGCTGTGGCCCCATGGGCCCCTCTGGACAAGTGGCTCCAGTCACCCCGACCCAGCCCCCAGCCACGTGGCTCCAAAGCACTTACTATCTGAACCCCAAAGTTCCAGATGAGAACCATTAAGAAGCCCCAACTCTGGCCACCTCCATCCTCCAGCCCACCTTAACCCAGGCTCCCCTGGAGCCCAGACATGGACAAATGACTGACTCAGGTCTCTATCTTCTCTCTGCCTACTGTATCTCCCACCATGAACCCAGAATCTAATCCAGACAGAAATGAGTTCTTCCCTCAACAGAGCTGGTGGACGTAAAGTATGCATTACACTCTGAGGCATGTGCAAATCACTTCAGTAGCTGGGGCTCCCTTGAGTCCCAGGACCCTTCCTGTCCCCCCTTAAACAAAAATAAAGGGACTACACTGGAGGCAGCTTTGATCTTTCCACGTTTTCCTTCTTAAAATGGTTAGGTGGTGCCATTAGGGCCCTGCCCGGCTCCTAAGAGCCTGCAGGTTGCAGGGCAGACACTGCTGAGATGAGCCTTCAGGCCTCTGTCTCTTCCTTAGTCAGATGAGATGGTCTCTGAGAGGCGCTGTCCCAGGACTTAAAAAGCATCCTGCTTTTTAGAAGTGTCTGTCAGCTCCGTCCCTCCCTAGCCTAACAGGCCTTTCTACCTCTTCCACAACACTGATATTCTGATTACACAATCAGTGCTGATGTGGGGTAAAGATGGTGGTCTTTAATAGCCAAAAAATAGAGGAGATTGTAAGGGACATGATAGAAGCGTGAAGGTACTGGCCTCACAACCTCCAGCTTCTGTCAGCCTTCCGTTTCACAGGACATAACTGCTAGTGAAGTGCCCGTGCCCGAGGATCCCGTCCACCAGCTGGGCTCAAGCCCAGTGACTGACATGGGACTCCTAGGGCAGTGGGCAGCAGTGCTGGCCTGCTCTGAAGTCGAAGACCTTGGCGAGCCTCAGATTCCTCCTCTGTCAAATGAGGGGCTGGTCCCTTCCTGCTCCCTCCAGGCCAGGGGCTCTTCACCTTCTGTGCGGCCTGGAGCCCCTGGACAGTCTGCTCTGCTCATGGGAGGAGTTTTGAATCATGGAAGGCCTCGTACTGAGGTGATAATGTTCATGTCCTGTGCATCTGTAGTCCCCATGGTAAGAACCGCTGAGCAGCGGCTGTGAGCTGCAGGTCCAGAGCAATTGGAAAACATGACTCCCGGATATCTTTTCAAAGAGTGAAGGTGTGGGAGGCCCCTGGGGGAACTGTGGCCATTACTCTGCACAGCCCAGTGTTCTGCGAGGGACCTCATAGGCTCCGGAGACCAAACCCCTTTTAGAGGGCAGAAAATACAGGTACAGGGAGGAGCTGAGGCCCACCCACGTCTAAGGTAGGGCCTGCCGACCTCCTCGTTGGATGTGGAGCCAATGGGATTATCTATATAAAGGCCAAGTCTCAGAGTGTTTGGTGAGAGCTCATGTTAGGAAGATGGCAGTCCCTCTAATCACGCCACGGCAGGGGCCAAACTGGAGGCCCAGACCCCAAGGCATCCAGGGGACAGACGCCACTGAGGGCAGAATTCTGGGCAGGGACCCACTGGGCAAAGCTTCCCCTTGATGCCCCCACTATGACACAAATGGCTTGTGCATCTGAGAGGCGACCCCTGTGCAAAGACCTCTGCCAGCACTGAGGCCTGAAGGTCATGAAGGCCCAGGCTTGCAGTGGAGACTCTGCCTAATGCTAGGGACTTCCTGTTTAGCCTGTGACAGCCTGCTTGTACAGTGAGGCTGGAATCTCCTCGGGGTCAGGGGCTGGCACACAGTAGACACTTTACTAGATCTTGAAGGACAGCCCTCCCGCCTGCCTGCCTGAGTCAGGGTCGGTGGGGTCAGACTCATGGTGCCTCAGTCTCCCTTCCTGGACCAGATGAGTCTGCAGACACTTCCGAGCTCTGACATTTTCTGATCTCCAGGTCCTTCCAGCTCTAATCTGCTAGAAGTCTCTAAGATTTGCTTTAGAAAGAAGGACCTGGGGATGCCCAGCAGAGAGAACAGAAGCTCTGAGGAGGGGGACGTGATTCCTGTCTTCAAACATTTGAGGGGCCCCCACCTAGAGTAGGAATTAGCCTTGGTCTGCTGAGTGCTGGCAGGTGGAAGTTACAGGGACACAGACAGGCACGAAAGAGGAAGAACCTTCTAACAATCAGAGTTACCCCAGGGCAGTTGCCTGACAAGTAGTGAGTTCCCCTACTGGAGGTCTTCAAGCAGATGATGCGTCAGGCACTTAGAAGAAGAGGATTCAGGTAGGGATGAGCCTCAGTGGCCTCAAATCCTATGAGACTTCTTTCCTTTTTTTTTTTAATTGGAGGGGGGAAGGAAGGCAACTGGGGTTAAGTGACTTACCCAAGGTCACACAGCTAGTAAGTGTGTCAAGTGCCTGAGGCCGGATTTGAACTCAGGCCCTCCTCACTCCAGGGCTGTGCTCTATTCACTGCACCACCTAGCTGCCCCCCTTTTTCCTCTTTTAAATCATATTTTATTTTTCCCCCAATTACATGTTAAAACAAGTAAAAATATTTTTTTAAAGTTTCGAGTCCCCAATTCTCTCCATTTCCCCTCCCTAGGACAATAAGCAATCTGATCATGTAAGACGTTTCTGTGTGAGTCATTTTGTACAAGGAAACTTGAACAACGACAAAAAAGAAAGGGTGTGAAACATGGCAAGATCCTTTTGTAAAGGCTTTGTTCCTAATGCACCCAGGGAGATGGTGGGGAGCTCACTACCCAGGATCCATGCCCTTGACTCGTCCGGGAAGTCCCAGCCGGCCGCCCCCAAGACAGATGATGAGACACAAAAAGGACAAGCCGTGTGCTGGCGGGTCTAGACGCCTCACACTCGCCTACGGCCCACGG
>NW_027186331.1:1848687-1922348 GCF_028583685.1 Petaurus breviceps papuanus
CGTGTGCTGGCGGGTCTAGACGCCTCACACTCGCCTACGGCCCACGGGACGTGTGCTGGCGGGTCTAGACGCCTCACACTCGCCTACGGCCCACGGGACGTGTGCTGGTGGGTCTAGATGCCTCACACTTACCTACAGCCCACAGGACGGTGTCAAAGACACTCATCTCTTCTGTATTAGTGTCGTGGTTGTTCCAGGTGACTTGCAGGCGATTATTCTTAAGTTTTTCCAATTTTTTCATCGTGCAATGCTTCAAAAACTTTGTGCCATGGGACTCCATGTAGTCGGTCACCAACAGGGCCATTTGCTGGAAAGAAAAAGCCACCAACACTGCCATGGGAGTTTGCACACACACTGCTACCTTCCAGAGCAGCCTCAGCCAAGCACCATCCTGAGCCTGCATCAGTGAGGGAAGCGCGAGCGCTCTGGGGGTCCCTAATGGTATACAAACAGGAAAGCAGAGAAAAACGTTGTGTCTTGTTCCCCCTGGGTGCGCCCCATGAAGGTCCTGCCAGCTGGCAGTCATGGGGCCTGAGCCTACTGAGCTCCCAGGATAGCTTCCCTTGAGAAGGAGATCCCAGGGGAATGGAGAAATGGGCCAGAGGGAGTCATAAAGCATGGAGACCCAGCGGGTGCTAGCCAAAGTTGGGGTGGGCAGTGACGTGGACTCCTCATCTTAGCCACGATACACGGTCTTGTCTTGGCGCCCTGATGCTCCTTTACGTCATTTCCTGACCGAAGGCTCCGAGGAAGGTGTGGAAGAAAGGGCACTGCTCCGAGGCCAGGAGAGCCAGAGGGCCTGGGATCAAATCTGGGCTCTGCCATTTACTAGCTAGAGAACCTTCGACAACTCCCTGGCCCTCGGTTTCTCTATCTGTAAACAAGTGGGTTGGGATTCCATGAAGTTTACAGCCTTTCCCTTCCAGCTCCAGCATTTGGGGGGTGTCTGGTTATATTAGTGATCAATGGATCCTGTCATCTACACTGATATGCCTGGCTGATGGGTCTGGGCTGGGCTCAATAAGGAGCTTTTGACGCCAACCCAAAAGTCACAATTCCCCCAGAAAGCCTGAGACAGCATCAGGAATCGTAGGAACCTGTCCTCTGACTTCCCTGTACGCATGGGCACACACACACACACACACAGACCCACAGAAACAAGCCTGGCTGTCCACAGAAGAGCAGCAGCAGCCAGCCCTAATCCATGTGACTCCAGCAGGAAGGAGACAAACATCTGTCTGTGGGCTCCTTCCATGGGACACTGTGCAGGCACACAGGAGAGGGCTTGATCATCCAGCTCGGTTCGTACCATATGTATGGCCACAGGGACCTGGCCTGGGGCGTTCCCGGCCCACAACTCTTCCCTTGGGGGAGAAAACGAGCAGATGTCTCCATTTAGCCTCATGTAAAACCTGCAACTATTAGAATTCACTTCTTCCAGAATTTAGGAAACCTAATGGCCACAAGCAGTGACCATCAGGTTCTCCAAGGAAGCAACAAAACTCACCTCCGACCTCCTGGCCCCATTTAAGAACAAAATGACAGAGCTAGAGTGCAGCCGGACAGCCCTGAGGAGCCGAGGAGAACCTGGGCTGGCCCAAAGGCTCCTTGTTCAAAAGCCCATCCTGTGAAGGTCCCACGGTCATCCCATCACATCTCTGAGAGGCTGTGGGGCCCAACAGAGGGAACAGCGCTTTGGGATGCTAAGTAGATAGAATGGTAAGTGTGGAGTCAGGAAGGCCTGAGTTCAAATTTTGCCTCAGAGACTCACTAGCTGGGTGACGCAGGGCAAGTCGCTGCCATTCTCTCTGCCTCAGTTTCCTTACCTGTGAAATGGGAAAAATGGCCTCAAGCTCCTCGGATTACTGTAAGGATCTACTGAGATAACACACAAAAAAAATCTGTGTGCTGCTGTGATGAAGGGTCGTTGGGTTTCCCTCATGAAGCCCACTGCCTTCCTCTGCCTACCGCCTGGGCAGTTCTGAGATTCCCCCAAAAAAGGGATCGATCACAGCCATGAGACTACTGCCTTGCTCAGAGCGCCTTGGATCAGGAGTCAGAAGGACATGGATTCAAATCCTGACCGTGGGCCCACTTTCCCTCTCTGGCCTCTGAGGCTTCTCCAACTTGAAACCATGGACCCAGAGAATGTGAAGAGCTGGGATGGGCTGAGATGGCCTGAGAGGAGGCAGCGAGGTCGTGGGGGCCCTCAGAGTGCCACAGGGAGGGCGCTGCTCTGACTGAGCTCTCAGCTCTCAGGCTGAGGAGGGGACACAGGAGTGTGGGAGCAGGAGACGAGGAGGGCTTGATCCCTGTGTGGCCCTGGATCAGCCACCGCCTCTCACTGGGACTCAGTAACAGGAAGGGGCTGAGCCAGATGCTGGTTCCTTCCAGCTCCAGACCCACGACCTCAGGCCACATGCCTGGTGCCCGTAGCTTCTCTGCCACAGCCTCCTTCAGCAACATCCTCAGTGATAGATGCTTCCTCATGGCTTGGAAGGGGACCCTGGGTCCTGATGGTTCTGCCCATACAACACTAACTCTGGTCAGACTGACTCCAAGCAAGGGCCCAGGGACAGAAGACCAACCTGAGGCTGGTCCGAGGGGCCCATCCCTTCCTGGCTGCAGGATCACGAAAGTTCAGCCATAGAAGTTCCCCCAGATCCTCCACTGAGGCCCTGAGGTTGGACATATGCTGGGATGGGGGGTAGGAGTAGGGGAAGAGAGGAATCCCCACCTAGAGCCAAAGGATCTGTGGTATTGTGGGGCACATGGTGCTGAGGGAGAGTCTAGGCAAAGGAGATGCAATTGGACAAGATGCTTCACTGAGGCAGTGGGTGGGGCAGGGGGGAAGGGGGAACAGAAAGTCCTTCCAGTTCGGCCACTGACTCAGTAACTTAACCTCCTGCAAGACTCATCTCTCAGGGCCTCTGACAACCCTTCTAGCTCTGATGCTCGAAAAGTGGAAGGGGCTCTCCCTCACTGGACGTCTTATGGGAAAAGCCAGGGCCCTGGTGGGGGGGACCTTGTTGAGGAATTCCTAATGGGGGATCCTGCTTAGGCCTTGGCAAGGGTTCCCTGATTCTGGCTTCTCTAACCATGATGGTGAGGGGTCATCACAATCACGCTCAGAAACTGGGCTATCTCAAAAGGTGGGGCCAAGAAGTGAGAGGCAGTGTGACCTGGTAGTTAGCGCCAGGCTCAGTGCCCACCTCAGACTTCTCCTGGTGATGAAAGCCTGGACAGATCCCGTCTCTTCTCAGACTTCAAAGTACTTCACCTAGGAATCCCCTCTTCCAATGGAATCCCCCTGGTTCTGTCCCTCTCCTCTGCCTGTATGAATGAACAGAAATGCAGGCACGGGCCGCTGACAATCCTTTAGGGATGGCCTTCTGTCTGCACCGTGGGCATGGCACCTAGTTCTTGACACGACTCCCCAGTTAGACTTGGAGCCTCTCGAGGACGGAGGCCATCTTCTGCTTTCTCAGTATCCCCAGGGCTTCACCTGAGGCCTGGCACCATAGGAAGCACCACGGAAATGCAGCTTTACTGATGGATAGATGGATTTTTAATACATTTCCTTTGAAGTGTTATGGGTTTTTTTTTTAAAGCAGATTCTTTACCCAGGCTAATTAGCACAAGCTTCCTGTTGTCAGGACACCTGGCAGGTGTTTTTGTTGGAGATGCCAGGAACGCTTTGCTACAGAAGCACCATGCACATTTTGGGGAGGAGGCACTGCTAATTCACGCATCCAAAGTGAAGCCACGGCCTGTCAGGGCCTCCATGTCCTTCTGACGGATCTAGTCAGTGATGCCCGCTCTCACAGAGTGTGCTTCCTACTCACAGACAGGCTCTCTGCACCAAGCCACCCACACAGAACTAAGGAAGGGTGTTCTTGGCTCACCTGAGCCCACAATGGGGGGCTGGCACCACTGTAAAGCAAATCTCAGGACAAGCCCTCTCTGAAACCGGATCTAGGGCTCCTCCCAGCCCAACCCACAACCTGATTTTCTTGGCCTCCCAGGCTCAGCAGCCACCCTGAAGGTAGATCCATGGCTTCTGGGATCTGGGGAATAGAGGGCCCCTCAAATATTGCCTAGCTCAGGATGCAGGGCTCAGGCAGAAGCCTGGGGCTTGGTTTCTTGGCCCTGGTGGGCAGGAGCACAGGGGCTGGCCTTGGGTTGGGAAGACAGTACTGAAGTGGTGCCCAATCACTCAGAGGGAATTCTGCATAAATGAAATATGGAGAGAAGGAAGACACCCCAGAGACTTCTGTTCTCCTGATATCACACCTCCTTTGCGACCATCAGTAACTCAGTCAGGCAACAAGCATTTTTTAGCACCTACTCCGTGCCAAGCTCCTGGATCCCTGACATACACAAAGAAAGGTAAAAACATTGGTCCTTGCCCCCAAAGGGCTCATACTCTAAAGGGGGAGAAAAACACATTCCACAAACCTCCAAGGGCTCACTGGCTCAGCTGCAGTGAACCACTGATTAAAATTCACTGCAATCTTGAACTCACTGCAAGTCTGGAGAGGATTTCAAGTGCCCTTAAAAGTCTCCTAAAGCTGTGAACTGGCCCAGCCTTCCTGGAGAACAATCTGGAACTAGGCCCAAAGGGCTATCAAACCATGCACACATAGCACTGCGAGGTCCATATCCCAAAGAGATTAGGGAAAGGAAATGGACCAATGTGTACCAAAATATCTATAGCAGCTCTTGGAAGTGGCAAAGAACTGGAAATTGAGGGGATGTCCATGACATACGGAACGGCTGAACGAGTTGTGGTATATGACTGTGCTGGAAGAAATGCGGAGGGGGGAGCGACCAGGTAGCACAGCGAGTAAGAGCACTGGCCCCAGTGTCGGGATGACCTAGGGATCAAATCCGGGCTCAGACACTCAGCACCACACCCAGAAACACCTGGCTGTGTAACCTTGAGCAAGTTACTTAACCCCAATTGCTTAGGGGCGGCCAGGTGGCTCAGCGAATAAGAGCACTGGCTCCAGTGTTGGGATGACCTGGATCAAATCCGGACTCTAGACACTCAGCACCCACCCAGAAACACCTGGCCGTGTAACCTTGAGCAAGTTACTTAACCCTGATTGCTTTAAAAAAAAAAAAAAAGAAATGCAGATGGGGATGGTTTCAGAAAGACCGAGGAAAACTTACATGAACTGATGCAAAGGGAAATAAGCAGAATCAGGAGAACATTGTACACAGTAACAGCAACATTGTAACAAGACTCAACTGGGAAAGATGGAGACAATGATCTGTGACAGTTACACAGGACCTTTGATTTGAAACATGCTATCCACTCCTAGGGAGAGACCTAATGGACTCCGGGGACAAAACCAACCGCCTATTTTATTTTTCCCTTGCTTTTCTTCTGCCACATGGCTAATGTGAAAATGTTTGTATGGTGGGTATCATATTGTTTTCCTTCTCAATGGGTGCAGGGTGGAGGAAATAAGGGATTTGAAACTGAAAATAAAAATGTAAAAAATAAAAAAGCCTCATCTGCTGACATTGTGTGGGTATCTATTCCTCCCCCACTCCGTGTTTATCTGTTTTAAGGCTTTTTAAAGTCTGCCTTGTACTGTCTGGTACACAGCAGGTGCTTAATAAATGCTACAGCTCTGTCTTCCCCATCTTCAAACAATGCTCCCTTGGTTTGTCCATCTCCACTAAGCCGTTGGTTTCAATCTCTCCTCTTTATGGCCAAACCCCTTGAGAACATTATGTGTTGGGTGCTTCCACTTTCCCTTCTCTCTCTCTCTCAATCCCTCCCCCTCCCTGCCTCTTTCTCCCTCTCCTCTTCTCTCTCTGTCTCTCTCCTAAACCTTCTGGAGTCTGGCTTTCAACCTTATCATTCCCCTGAAATGGCTCTCTCCAAAGTGAGCAATGATTTTTTAGCTGCCAAATCCAATGGCCTTTTCTGTCTTCCTTCTCCTTGACCTCTCTGTCTTGGACACTGTCGGTCACTCTCCTTAGCACTGTCTTTTCTCAGGGTTTCAGGACACTCACACTCTCTCTCTCCTGGTTCTCCTCCCCTCTCTCTGACCTCGGCTCCCTCTCTCTCCTTTGCTGGACCCTTTCCCAGGTCCTACCCTCTCACCATACGTGTCCCTCCAGGTTCCCTCCTGGGCCCTCTTTTCTTCTTCCTCTGTTACTTTGCTAGGTGATCCTGTCAGCTACCCTGGGTTTAATTCCCAGATCTATGTGGATGATTCTTAAATCTCTATCTCTGATTCTAGTCTGTCCTGAGCTACAGCCACATGTCACAAATAACATTGTAGATGTGTCAAATTCGATGTCCCAGAGGCAGCTCCAGCTCAGCGTGGCCGAAATGGAAGTCCTCATTCTTCCCCCCATCCCGCCTGTCCTCCCTACTTCCCTCACAGTGGGAAGGTGCCCTAATTTGGTCTCCCAGGTTCACAACCTTGACATCATTTTTAGTTCCTCACTCACCCTCATCCCACACACACAATCTGGTCAAAAACTGCCCTTGTGGGCTTCATGTTTCACAGGCATATCCTCTCATCTCCTGTCTTGCAGCTTCCTCATCACGCCACCCCTGGACTATCATTAGGGCCCTCTGGGGGGTCTCCCTGCCTTGAGCCTCTCCCCCCACAGGCCATACTTTACTCGGCTGTTACACTGACCTTTCTAAAGCACATCATTTACCCTGTTCCCTTTATCCTTGGCCTGGCACTGAAAGCCCATCATGACCTGAGCCCTTCTGCCTGCCCAGTAGGTAAGAAGCCTCCTCCCATGTGTGTGCCTGTCCTGGCTGTCCACAGGCCTAGAATGCCTCTCCCTCCTCCTCTCTGACTCCTGGCTCCTGTATGGTCCCAGCCCCCACCCAAGCCTGGCCTCTGATTTCCTCCTGTTCGGGGTATCATGTCTCCCCCATCAGACTGGAAGCACCTGGAGGGCAGGGTAGCGTCTGCCTCTCTTTGGACTCTGGTGCGCAGCACAGAGTATGGTAGGTGCTGACACACCTGAGTGGCACTCAGTGCTGACTGGTGGACTGGACTGCGTGGAAGGCTCCTTCCGGCTCCTTTGCATCTTGCTAAGGTTCCCCTGAGATAGCCACATATGGGCAGCTGGAGGACCTGGCAGTGAGCTCAGCTTGGCCAGTCTCTGCCTCCCCACTGTAGACCTCAGTTTCCCCCAGTGACTGGGGTGCTGTGGTTATGGCGGTCCCTGCTGCATGGGGCCAGTTGTGGGGACGGGCCTGGGCCGTAAAAACTCATGTGAGTCTACATTGCACCAGTCTGCAGAGGTTACACTCCCCTGACCTGGCTGGTGGAGAAGTCGAGGTGCCTTTGAACTGCACTCCCTCCAAGGTTTGCCTCTTCCCTTCCTGTCAGTGTGAAATCACCCTCAAGGGCAAGGCCTGTATTCTCAATAACACCACACATTCATATGTACACACACCTGGTCAGGATCACACAGTCACAGATCTTGGGCAACTTAGTGGCCAGAGCCACAGCCCCTCATTTTACAGGTAAGGAAACTGAGGCCCAGAGATGGGAAGGGCTTGCTAAATGATACATAGCTGGGAGTGTCTGAGGCAGGATTTGAACTCAGTACTTCCTGCCTCCACCTACAATAAGACATCCTCTACTCACAATCTCATCAGTGACAGAGCCAACCCTGCCAGACAGCACTGTTTCCTCAGACACAGTCTGGTGGCACCTCCAGGGATGACCATGTCTGCCCACACCCTCACACACTGCACCTCCCCTGGGTCTCCCAGGTAGATGTGCATCCCATGGTGAAGGGATCCCCCATTCAATCTGGGGGGGCAGGTTTCCAGAATTGGCAGCAGACGATAAGCCTGAGGGAAGGATCCTGACTTCATGGGGCCCTGGGGTGCCCACCCACCCACGAGGAAGCCAAGCAGCGCGAGGCAAGGGGGAGCCATGAGCGCGTCAGCATCTACCTGGTCAAAGCCCCGCAGCGGGACGCTTCTCATCATGACCGTGGTGTCCAGGCCAAAACCTGTGAGGAATCCTGCGCACTCCAAGGACACATCTGGGCAGGTAGTGATTCAAGGAAAGAGCCGTCGCATCCAGAGGTTGGGGAAGAAAAGCAACCACAGCAGCCAGTGCTTACCCGGCCCCTGGAGGCGTGCAGAGCACCCTGGATCCCCACAAGTACAAGCCAGGGAGGCAGGCGCTATTGATATTCCCATTTTACAGGTGAGTTAACTGAGGCTGGGAGGGGTGGAGGGACTTGCCAGGGTCACACAGTAAGCTATGTGTCTGAGGCAGGATTTGAACTCAGACCTTTCTGACTCCAGGTCCAATGCTGTGCATCACCTCCCTGCCAGCCCCCCAGGGAGCCTTTTTCCTGCCCAAAGCACCATCCCGCAGACTCACGGCTTGTCAGGCCTGTCAGGCCTCTTAGCATCCCTCTGAACAGGGATCCCTGCTGGGACCCCTCGACAAGCAGCCAGCCGGACTCCGGGACGCCTGCTGGAGCAGGGCCTTCCCTTCTACTCTGGGACAATGTCTTTGGTCCTTTCCAGCAGCCCATCCACTTTCTGGAATCCGTGGAACTAACTCCCCGGGCTGCCCCTTGTCCTGGGAGGAGGCTGGGGGCTGCTTCCAGGGGTCCATGGCTAAGTAGCCCCTCCCCCACAAGAGCCCTTTCCTAGCACTCTCCGGGGAAACGAGCCTCCAGGCTCCACCAGGATCTGAGGCATCTGGCAACGCTCACTGCAACTCAAGGCCTTCCTTCTATTTCACCTAAATCCTTTCTGCTGAAATGTAAGCCCAGGCTCTTTGTGGATGCCCTTCGAGGAGACGGAGTCCAGCTGCTAGGGCCTCTCAGGAGGCCCAGCTCATGGTCTATTTAAGGCATCATTAACTAAGCCCCCTCCCCAGCTCTCCCCTAACCCAAGGGAGCCACATGGCCCTCATACTTCTCTCCCAGCTTCTAATTGACCCATGCCAGTCTTTGTGGGCTCTGCACGGCCTATGTGGTGGATATGAACTAAGGACAAGTGGGTGAGAGCCCCAGCACTGCCTCCTGATGCCTGGGTAACCCTGGGCAAGGCCTGCCTCCTCCCTGGGCACCTGTAAGATGATGGCTCGCAAGAGCCCTTCCTGCCTGAAATCTCTGCTCCTGGGACTGGGCATGGACCCTCAAGGAAGAGGAGGGGGGAGGGGAGGGCCAGAGGGTCATGCTCCAGGTCCTCCCAACATTTATCCGCCAATCTGAGACACACTCATTCCGTCCCCAATGCACCCACACTGCTGGGTGCCTGCACACAGGGCCGAGGGCCGGGGATCACTCTCCTGGGACAGTAAGGCTATATCCCGAGATGGGGAAGGGGAGCAGGCTTTCTGGATAGACCACCCCCCACCTGCAATGTGCATTCATATACACGTGCACGCACACACACACATATATGCATACACATGCACACCCTCCTGTGCACACACATACACCCCCACACACATACACACACGTGTACACACACACACGCGCGCTCACCAACAACAAGAACGGCCCTCATCCCCTAAGTCGCCTCCACACTGGCCAAAGGATACAGCTGGCTCCAACCACCAACCTGTAAAGGAAATGAAAAGAGCTGACCTCAGTGGTGACCTCGCCAAAGCCCAGCCAGCACTGTCCTGCCCACGGGGCCTCTGGGGCTGCACAGGGAGGGGAGGCACATGCCAAGCTCTATTGCCTTCTTCATCTGGGATGGTCCCAAGCCACAGGGCTCCCTTCTCCTAGAGCCTGACCCAGCGGGTGCAGGACGGGCCACTGCCCAGCTGGAGGTCAACCTTCTGGTGAGGAGTCTGTCCACACACAGCCGGCTGGGCCTCGAACACAAGTGAGCCCCACCCTGACAGGGATCCCATCTGTGAGAACCAATGGGACTCCAAGCACTGCAACGGCCTTCAGCCAAGGTTTAGGGATGGCCAGTTATGGTCTTGAGTAATATCAGCAGTTGGTTCCCTCGCATATTAAGGAAAACTTACTTAGGAGAAGTGAAAAAGACCAAATAGGCCATTTCCAGCCTCACTGCCTGTGTCCTGGGGGATGGGCATACATTTAAAAGGAGGAGGATCACAGATGGAAGCCTGGAAGGGCCTCCCCAGGGCACACAGTGGGGCCATAGATGGAGAGCTAAAAGGGGCCTCGGAGCCTTCTTTCACAGGTGGGGAATCTCCTGCCCAGAGAGGGGAAGGGGCTTCCCCAGGGCACACAGTGGGACCACAGAAAGAGGGCTGGAAGGGGCTTGGGAAGCCATCCAGTCCAGAGCCCTCATTTTATAGACAAGGGGTCTGAGACCCAGGGCAGTCAATGGACTTGCCCAAAGTTGTACCCTGTGTGGAAGTGAAAGAGTCAGGATCTGAACCTGGGGCTTCACACTCCAAATCCCAGGCTCTCTCCACTGAGCCACACTGGAGAGGGGGGGCAGTGAAGAATCATCCCATGGAATCCTCACCCCATTATTACAATTGTTATTAGGACCCACAAAACATTTCCATTTCCCATATGGGCCACAGATGGAAGGAGAAAACAGCCCCAATAAAGCCTGTGCTTGGGCTCAAATATTTTGTTATTATGGAAGGCCTGAAGCAAAAATCAAGTGGGTTCAAAAGAGCTTGCTTTTGGGGAGGGAGGAAGGAAAGCCATTTTAATTCAGACACAAGTGCCAAGAAACCAAGGCAACCAACAAGGTAAACCTGGGCTGCTAAATAATTTTAAATATTTGTTCTAATCGCCTAAATCCCCTGTTGCTGTGGAGTGGCAAACCTGCGCTGCCACTGGGCAGACGGTGGTCTCCACACGAGGAGCACTCAGAGGCAGCAGCAGACGTGGGTGGGCCAGCACCGGGGCTCCTCTGCCCTTTGAACAGGAGGAGGTGATGTCAGAACGGATAAGGGGGTGGCAGCCCTAATCCTTACCACTACTGACAATGTAATTCCATTTCAAAAAGGGCTCTATCCCTTGGAATCACTGAGGAGGCACTAGCGGGAGCGGCGGGCATTCAGCCCCTTCTCCAGAGCAGAGCTGGGATAGAGACGTGGGGCGAAGGCCCTGGCCCGCCTGCCGCTTTCCAGCAACTGGATTGGGCTGGGCTTTGGATAATGGACATCCCAGGATGTGGAGGAAAGGATGCTGCCCTCTGGGCCTGGGGAAGAGTGGCAAACGGGTGCACAAAATTACTGCACAAGAGTCCACCTCTTTAAAAACCATGACCCTTTTTTAAGCTCAGTCTGGCCTCCTCTTGGAAGTCAGCTGCACAAAAATGCACCTGTATGTTTAGAAAGCCACCACTGATAAAACAATGAGTCAATCTAGTCAGCTTTTATTAAGCACCTACTATGTGCTGGGCAGGTTTTCCTTTATCTTCATGTTATAGGACTTGATAAAGGTCTGGAGATTGGCACTGGCAGAGGAGCACAGAGCAAGGCCAACGAGAGACCTACCAGGCAGAGGGGAGGCCGGCCAGACTGCCCTGGAGAAACCGGGAAGGCCTGGGAGGATGCCATGCTGCTCAATACCATGCAAGCCCCCTCCAGAGGACCCTCTCCTCCCCTCATTGCCTGTCCAGGCTGCCCAGGGAGTTCGGGGACGTGCCCTGAGGCTGAGGGCAGCCCCAGAGGCTGGCCCTGGTCAGCAGAGGCAGCTGAGGATGGTGATGGGCCACAAAGAGGACTTTTTCAAGGCTCCCTGGGAGGAAGAGCAAGCCCAGCTACGTGGGGCAGACAACAGAGCAACGTGGGAGCATTTCTGCCTTATTTCCCTTCTGGTTCTCCACCAAGGACAATAGTCTGAACTGGACAGAACAAAAATGGTGACTAGATCACGGCAAAGGATTGATATAGCAGCTCATTCTCTTCTTGTGGGCAAGATGGAAACACAATTAGTACTAGGTGAGTGGCCACAGCCCAAGGCACCATTAATGGTTCAGGAGAAGCACAGCAGGACACCTGCAGCGGAGGAGCCCAGGAACTGGCAACACACGTAAGGCTGCTCCGGGCTAGCAGTGAGAGCTAAGGCAACAGATGGCCGAGTCAGTATCTGAAAGGTTCTTGACAGTCTAGAAGGTTGGGGCAGATGATGAAGTCTGTGAAGGACAATCCTCTTGGGTTCAAAAAATCAACTTTAAGAGTACAAGATGGGGGTGGTGTGCTGAGCTATCAGTTCATCTGAAAAAGATCTGAAGGCCTTGGTGGACCAAGGAGTCCAGTGAGTCAAGAGTGTGAAACAATGGCAGTCCCCAGAGCCTGTGACCAAAAGGCATGGTGCCTAGAATGAGGGAGGCGATGGGAACTCTGATCTCTGGATCAAACCACACCTGTCGAGAGCCCTGTGCTCAGCTATGGGCACTGCATTTCAGGAGCCCATCCACAGGGGGGAAACCAGGATGGCAAGAGGCCTTGAAATCATACCACATGGGGACTGCTTGATGAGGAATCCACCAGCTCCACCAAGAAGGCCACAGACCTGACCTCAGACCTTCATCTACCTCAGCCGTGTCCACCCACCACTCCTGGCCTCACCTTCAGGGACCAGAGTAAAGCTAATCTCCCACCCAGATGCCAGCCTGGACTTCCAACACTTCACAGCTGCTGGACCCTGGACCCCTGACCCTTCTCTCTGGCCTCCTCGGGTGCTCTCCAGCTGACATCCTTCCTGAACAGGGAGGCCTAGAACTGAACCTATAGACATGGTCGAGGATTCCATTGCCCCACAAGCTCAGAAGGCACCCCCAAGGCAATGGGAAGGCATGAGACTAGATGGAGAAGGCTTCAGCGTCTTGGGGGGAGGACCGGCACCTGAGTACCTGTGCAGACAAGAGCTTCAGGGCTGCATCAGGCTGAAAAAAGAGCAGGTGGGGGTGGCAGCCTAGGAAGCAGGCCTGGGGGAATGCTCCATCGATGGCCTCGCCCCGCCAGGCTGTGCATTTATGGAGGGAATCACCCTTTTCTCTCAGCTCAACTCCCAAGAAGTGGGCAGGCAGTGCATGAGCTCTGATCGCCCTATCACAGATGAGGAAGCTGAGGGTCAGAGGCAAAGGGATTTATCTATGGTGACAGCTTGTCCAAGGTCAGAGGCAGGATTCCAACCAGGCCTCCTGCTGATGGACCAGAGCTCCCTATAAGGCGCTGAACTGCACTACAGACCTCCTTTCATGCACTCCACCCAGGTCAGTGCCCTGTGTCCAGCAGTGTTCGGATAAGGCCCAGCTCTAAGGCAGATGCTGCTCCAACATCCCAACAGATCTCACGTGGAGACACAAAGCGTGACTGCAAAGGGCACATCTGCAGGCCCTGCTATGACCACAAAAGAACGTAATCTGGGAAGGGTCTCAGTCCTCCCCTGACTCCAACTTGGCAGCAGCTAATTCTACTCTGCTGACCACACCGGAGGCTCAGGCTGTTCTGACTCCTCTGAGGCCACCTGGTTGGCCCATTCCTACTGTGGGACACAATGGGGAGATTTGAGGACCATCAGCACTCAGTCAATATGATGTGACCCATGAAATGGGGCATCCTCCAATCCTCATGATCTCTCAGACCTCTCCAAAATAAGAATGATGTATGAGAGGTGAAGACATTTCAGCTGTCCCCACAACCTACAACACCAAGAACTCTGTCAAGATGAAGCTGGTGAACTCGTAATTGCAGAAAAGGCTCCTTTGCTAGCCCCATTGCATGTCCCCCAGCTATCTCCAAGCTCTGGCAGGGCTGAACAAGCTGCCCCCTCCCTAACTGCCTGCTCTGTGCTTCCCCAGGCCTCAGCTACAGAACTAAGGAACGGTCCAGGGTAGGGTGAAATTTGTCTGTGTGGGAGGCAGCTGAGATCTAGCCCCCAGGAAACTGCCATCAAAGGGAAAAGTCAGAAAGTGAGTAATAAGGGGATATAAGGAACAAAGACTGAAATAACCAAAGATTTTAGGTGGAAGAAAACTCAGACTCTTGAGCAGAAACAGACAAACCAACAGGAAAAATTTTAATAACAGAAAGGGATATGCAGATCAGTTAGGTAAGTCCAGATATTTATGAATAAATGACAGGGGAAAAAAGAAAAAGACTCAATGTCTGATGAGGCAGAGGACCCAATTCCCAAGAGAGTGCGGAGTCACAGTGGATGTTTCTGAACGGTGTAAAAGGGAATAAGAACTGTGAAAACAGAATTTATGGCCCAATAATTAGAAATGTTTCTCAGAAGAGAAAAACTGGAAACCACAGTGGCAAACTTTACCAAAGAGACAAGAAAGGACAAGTGCTTGAAAATACAAAGACGTAGAAACAAAGAACAATCTGGAAGAAGAGAAGTAAAAAACAATGTCATTTAACGAAAACATGATCTTTGTTCAAGCAAACATATTGATCTCAAAACCAGGAAACAAAGGATTATAGGTCTCTCAGATGAACACATGTCCAAAGGCCTGAGCACCACAATGCAAAAAATAATGCAAGAAAACTGCCCAGAACCTCTGAAAAGAGAGAATAAAGCACTAAATGAAATAATCCATAAATTACCTCCAGAAAAAAATCAATCAATCAATATATTTTATAAAGTACCTATTATGTGCCAGCACTGTGGAGGACAGGAACAACCTTCTTCCTGGGAGCAGGAAAAGAAAATGAAAGCTTCCAGACACTCTCAAGGTAGACAAGGAGCAGCCCCAGCACAGTCCCCAAAGTGAATGGTGTTGGCCTGGCACAGCGCCACTCTCATCAATGAGATGAAGGGGTGAGAGGCAGGCTCCCCTGCCCCAACAGGGCTGGCAGCTCTCACTCCAGACTTGACCCTAGACCCTTCTCCAATCTAGCGCTTTCTCTGCAGGGTGGGCACAAACTAACTAAACCCCTTCTCTGGGTAAGGAGGAGGAGGACGCCCTTCAGCCTGGCATCCACATAATCCCATTGAGCTGCTCAGTTATCCCCAGGTGGAAGGGACTGTGCTAGGCACCAGGCAGGCACCCCCTCCCATGGCCTAGCTACCACAGACACTTGCGGGGGGTGGGCGGTTTACATTCTGAGCACAGGGAGGAACCAGGCTTGGGCAGCCCCAAAGACTAGTCTGGTGGTAAGCTTAGTATTGGACCCGAGCTGTTGGGCATCCCACCAGTGACAAGGAACCATTAACTGGCTGGGCACATCTTGTCCGAGGTGGGGAGAACCAGCTGGCTGACCCCTCACACCTCCTGCCGCTGGAGCCATGTCAGGACTTTCAACGACAAGCATCCCTGGGCATGCCCTGAGGGCATCTGTGCTGGCGCCCTTTTTTCAAGCAGCCTTCCACAGATGATAACGACCTCCTCCAAAAAGAGAGATTCATTTAGTGCACGCAGAAGGTGGGAACAGCGGATGTTTTTCCAGAGGGCTCTAGGCCCGACTCAGATTAGCCAAGGCTGGACCGGCTTCCAGTGTTTGACCAGATAAATGTAATCTCAGTGTGGTCGGGGACAAAAGCAGGGTCGTACGAGCTAATGTGTGTGCTGAGTGGAAAAATGATTCCATAAAACTGATAGCAAACAACAGCCTTAAGCAAACAGCTGTGACTCTTCCCAAGACACATTTGATATTCTTTCCCCTCCTGCCTTAAGGAAGGACATTGAAAGAAAAGCAAAAGAGAAGATAATCACAGTATCTCTGTCATTATTGGACGACCCGCAGTCCGGCCTGACCCAGAGCTGAGGCAGCAGGATGAGTTTTCTTCCATCACAAACACACTTCTAACAGCCAACGTAAAACCCACCCAGCGGGATCAAAACACACCTGGCCCTTCTGGAAGCCCACAGGGAGCCTGGGAACTTCTCAGAGGGACGGAGCCAAGGGGACCGCCCAGCCCTGAGCACCGGGCAGGACAGCCCCCATCTGCGACATCCTTCCTGCTGGTCCACGCGGCAGGATGGGAAGCACACCACGGAGTGGGGTGAGTGTGTGTGTGTGTGTGTGTGCGCGTGCAAATCAGGAAGAGGATGTGTGTGCCTGTGTGTGTGTTTGTGCGCGCACACACATCAGGAAGAGGAGTGTCTGTGTCCAGGCATGTGAACAAGAAGATTGTACACACGTGTGTGCATTGGGAAGGAGTGTGAGTGTGTATGCGTGTGTGTGCACGCATGCACATCAGGAAGAGGAGCCTGTGTGTCTGGGCACATGTGAACAGGAGGATGGCACACGTGTGTGTGTGTGTGCGTGCGTGCACCATGCTGGGCCGGGGTCAGACCTCCAGCCCCATGGCTCGCGTCTGCAGGGGCTCCAGGCCTGCACGTACCATCTCATTCGGTCTCCCCAGTCTCCTGGTGAGGCAAGTGCTCTTATCCCCACTTAACAGAGGGGCAATCTGAGGCACACACAAGTCAAATGACTTGGCCAGGGTCTCCTGTCTCCTGCAGGATCTGGCCCTGGCCTTGCTGACGTGGGGTCCACGCCCTAATACCACAGAGGGGTGGCAGCTCAGACAGGGGAACTTGCATAATTCTAAACCCCAGGGAAGTACATGTAGGTGACTGGTGTTCGTTTGGAAAGAGCTTGATCATCTCAGGCGACACCGAGTACGGCTCACTCGGCACTGGCAGTCTTAACACCATCTCTGGCCATAGGGCCAAAGCCCAGCTCAGCTCCCTGTGTGATATGACACTGGGCCAAGCCCTGATCTGGGCCTCAGCTTCCACACCTGAGCACTGAAGGCCTGCCTCAATGACCTCTGTGACCCATCAGCTCTTAGACGCTAGGCGCCCCTCGGAGCGATCCCCAGTGAGCGCAGCGGGGTCAGGAAGCCCCTTCTTCTCTTTGAAGCCTCAGACAACCTTAGGCCAAACTGTGGATACCAGGGTCAGCGATGCGGGGTCTACACTGAGGTAAAGGCAAATACATCGGACGCAGCACAGAAACCAGCCCCCCCCATTACAGGCAAACACACCTAAACTGGCAGTGGGGGAGGCTTTACCCTTGAGACCCACGGCTGGCCAGCCCAGGCAGAAGCCACTATTGGCCCTTCCCGGGATTCCCCAGTTGACGGCCTCTCCCTCCTGGCTGTGCCCCTCAGCACAGTGCCAGGCACACAGTCAGAGCCCAATAAATGCAGGTGGTCTTGAGCAATCACACAAAACACCTGGTCTCGTTCTTTCTCTGCATTCGTTCTGAGGATCCCGAGTTGGGAGGCGCCGCTGGGCAGGCTGCAGCCTCTGTGAGCCTGGCTTCCTCATCTGTAAAATGGGCTGCCTGGCCTGGGAGCTGCACATCCACCCAGGCTGCTCCCCTTGCAGATGCGGAAATCGAGGCAGCCAGGCCTGGGGGGCGGGGGCAGAACCAAGATTTGGATCCTGGCCTTGCAACTCCCAATCTTAAGCGCCTTCCAGGACCTGGACCCACCTCCTGAGGCCCACACAGGACTGACGATCAACAGGGCCAACCCTGGTCTGGAAGACAGAATGAGAGGCAGCAGGATGGGGCCCCGATCGCCGGGGCAGCAGAACAGGGCCCCAGTGACTGCGGCAGTGGGAGCCCCCTACAGCTGGGGTGGCGGGATGGGGCCCCAACGACCAGGCCAGTGGGATGGGGCCTCTGACGGCCAGGCCAGTGGCCCCTGGGCATCTGGGAGGGAGGGGTGATGCCACATGAGTGACCAGGATGACTAGACTATGATGGAGCTTTGAAAACACCCCTGCCCCCAGACTGAGAGCTCCAGCTCCCACGCCGCCGGCCTCAGTTGTCTCCCTTCCTGCCACGGCCACTCTTCCAGCCCAGACACTGCAGCTGGGGCTTCCCGTTGGGTTTCCTGGCTCCCAGGGTCAAGGCCTGGGCCTACCTCTTGAACCCTCCTCATCCCCCCTGCCTCCTTGTCTTCTGGTTAAGCGAGGCTCCCATCAGGCATCTGCAGTCCTTTGTATGTGAAGTTCTGGTGAGCTAGGGAGGTGCCCAGCAGCTTATGGTTCATAGATGGCACAGAGAAGCTCACCCGGGGGCCCCCTCCACTCTGTAAGTGGGGCCCTAGAGTGCCCACCAGGTCCCTTCTTCAGAGAAGGCTCCCCCAGTCTCAGGAGTCCCTCAGGGGCCACGTGGCAAAGGCAGCATCTCTGTCAGAGCTGGGACTGGTACCTGAGGTAGGCTATGAGTCGTGCCTCTGCCTCAGCTCTGTGCGCCCGAGGCAAGAGCCTCATCTGCTGCACCCTTGTTACAGCTCCGGCCCCACCGTCAGCTCAGCGTATGGGCCAGGGAACCGAGCACAGAAAGCAGATGACTGGCCTCTCCAGGACAGCCATAATCAAGGGTGTGAACCTCTTAGAGCATCAGCCATGAGCCAGGTGTGGACCTAGGGCCCCTCTGTGGAATGGGGGGGTCAGACCACGTGATCTCAAAGGTCCCCTTAAGCTGGTGGGCCTAGGGCCATGCGATCTCAGGCAAATGCAGACTTCACTTGTCCATTCAGCACTTATAGAGCACCGACTGCATACACAGCACTCTGATGGATAACTGTAGACAGTTATGGGGGGCACGCAATCCCCTAATCTCTGCTCTTACAGTCCAGGGTAGGGGAAAGAGTGAGGCCTACATCCAGACACTAGGCCCTAAGCCTCTGCTCCAGATGCAGCAGAGGGCTCTGCGAGGTTTCCTTATGTGCTCATCATGGAGTACACAGTATGTCTTCCCACTGTGAAAGAATGGAAGCTGGTAGAGGGCAAGGAACCTTTTTTCCGTCCTTTATTGCCAGCCCTGGGCACACGGGGAATTTAAGGAAAGCTGGTGGATTAGTTTCCTGCACTCACAGGCTCTCAGGGTTGGCAGGGACCCCAAGGCCAATGATGCTTGTCCAGGAAGGGGCACGTGGCTTCTTTCTCCTCTAGACTCAGAAGTGCCAGAAGGACAGACATGGCTTCTCTCCGGGTTCGCTGGCCTTGATTCCCCCGAGACTCTCCCTCCCTCTTCCCTGACCTCTGCTGATCCAGATCCCCAAGGGGGTCTGGTGTGACCCCACTAACCAAAAGGCCCCTCTGGCTACAATGGGTGTGTCCTCAAGAGCTGCTCTGTCCCAAGAGTCACTGGGCATGCTGCAGCAAAGCCCAGCTCAGGCGGCTCATGTGGTCTGCAGAGCGTGGCTGGAAACCACTGGCGGCTCGTGGATGACCAGAAAGCTGACCTTGTGGACAGTGACTCCAGAGCTGGGTGCTGCTAAGGGGCGCTTCTCCCTCTTGAGCCCTGTCAGCTCCCTGGGGATGGGGCCATGAGCAGGGGCGGTCCCCGGGCCTCGCCAAGAGGCCACAGCCCAGTTAGCACTTATAGCAGGCAGTACAATCCCAGTCCTGGCCCTGAGCCCCGATTACACCAACTCCCCCAGCATCCTCTGGAAGGGAATGAGAGGCACTTCCTGCCCCAGCTGGGAAAGCCAATCTATCTATCAGCTATTGGCAAACAGGAAGAGGCCAGCGGGTTGTCTTTCCAGACACGCTCATGGCAATGCTGCAGCGAGAGGACAGGCTCCATTTCCATTCGCAGGTGCACAGATTCATGGAGAGAAATGGAAGAAAGGTCAGGGACCACCTGTTCTAACTCCTTCGCTGCAGATGAGGAGATGGAGACGGAGGCCCCAGAGACGGTCTGTCTGGTGACTTGTCCAAGGTCACCAAGCTCGTGTGTCCAGAGGGTCCCAGATCTAGGGCCTAAGGGGGCTCAGTGGCCAACAGGCAGGGAAACTGAGGCCCCCCAAGTCCTCCAGCCCCAACCAGCACTTCCTCTGCCCTTCTTATTCACTAGGAGGAATGCGGGACGCCTTTCTTGAAGCAGGTAGACACAACAGAGACGTGCTTCTGTCTCAGCGCTAGATGCAGGGCCCTTCACATTGATCACAAGTGGGCCAGGCCCCTGAGGGGAATGTGGCCCCAGGCAGGCTGGCCACCCATCCAGCTGGCCCATGGCGGGCCAGGGGCCCACCAGCCCAGAGCCCCCAGCTGGCCCAGATCCAGCCCAGGCTGATAAAATACAGAAATGCTACTGTAGCTCCTACAGGCTTATTTTGACTAAAGCTTAGGAATGTAACATGTAAACACTGACTCCCATATTACACTGTGTTACAACTTGCATTACCAGCCGCTGGACAAAGCAGCATTTTCCCAGAACCCTCGCACTGGGGAGCTCTTTTGGGCAGCTCTGAGTTAAAAAGAGAGAGTCCATTTCCTCCCATAAATCATGGTCAGGACAAACAGGCGACTGATGCACTGCAAACCCTCAGGGCAATAACATGGCAAAGGCCGCCCAACAAGGCCTGGGTGCGATCGCGGGACGCAGTTTTCTTGGAAGAAAATACACCCAGTGTTTTCTTTCTTCACACAAGATGCTGGAGGCTGTGCCCCCTGGCCAGAGGAGGCAGGGTGGATTTTGGCCACCCTCTGCTCTGGTGGGTGGTCTGCTATGGCCCTGGAGGGCACAGCAGGGGCCCTGGGCCTCTGGCCCTGCCGGCCTTTCAGCGTCCACCTCCTCCTCTTTCTTCTATCTCTTCCTAAGTGCCCGCTGTCTGCTCCATGCCGGCCTAGAGGGCTCTGGGGAAGCCCAGCACAGCTGCTGGAGGCCACTGCAGGGGGTGAGGCAGCCCCAGGAGAAGGGAACGGACTGGTCGATGCGGCAAAAACACGGGGAGATGGTCACTCAGGCAGGCTTCGAGGGAGAGGGCTGCAGAGGGGCCCAGGCCTTGCTGATGTCACACAGCATTCCAGAATGGGAGCAGGCCTCCAGGTCACCAAAGACTGACTAATGTTCCTCCAGCCCAAGACCATAAGCTCCCTGAGAGCAGGGACTGAGGCGGCTCCATCCTTGGCCCTTGGATCCCTGGCACCTCACACACGGGCCCTGGGCTTGGCCCTGGGTAGCCTCAGATAAGTGAAGGGAAAGTTCAATGCTGGGCTGAGGCTCCTGAGCTCCTGCCATGATAACAGGCACTGACTAAGCGTCTGCTGGCTGACTGCACGCTGTACAAGCATTATCTCATCTGATCCTGAAATTAACCTTGGGAGGCTGTAGTACAACCCCATTTTGCAGAAGAGAACGCTAAGGGGGAGAGCAGGGAAGTGACTTTGCCAGGGTCACACAGCTAGTACATGTCTGCGGAAAGACTCGAATCCGCTTTTTCTGACTGTTCCTGCCCTCCAGGGTGGCCCCAGCAGCTCTGACCTGTGAACCTGAGAAGGATGCCCTCTAGGAGCAGGGACAGGTGGGGATGTGGACTCCAGGGAAAGGCACTGAACACGCCTGAGAATTCACTCCCTGCTCTGCAGAGCTGGGATGGCCCTGCTTTGGGCCAGCCCCTGATAGCCCCTCACCCTCTGGCAGGTCCCCCAGGAGAGGCCTCCAACTCTGCCTGGGGACCTGCGGGCTGCCCCTTCCTCCTGCACATTCGACTCCAGTTTTCCTCAGGCTTTTTCCTGAGGCCAAACAGTGCAGTGGATAGTGCTGGGCCTGGAGGCTGAAAGGCCTGGGGTCAAATCCTGTCTCCACCACAAAGCTGTGCGACCCTGTACATAGCCTCCTGCCTCAGTTTCCCCTTCTGTGAAGCATGGGGGTTGTGCTCTGCCCTTTAACGTCCCTTGATCTTTACGCGGTATCCTGTGGACCCCCACCTCCAGGACAAAGCGAGGAAGGGGCATCATAGAACTCTCTTGCTCTCAAGTGTACGGAAGTTCCTTGAGGGCAGACGCTGCCTGGCCCAGGTGTCCCTGGGTCTTAGCCCAGGCCCCAGAACACAGCCCACACTTCATCAATGCTCACTGGCTTGAAATGGATGTTCTGACGGATTTCCAGCTGCTTCCCCTTTCACTTAAACAAAGCTCTTGCCGTCACAGCTAAGAGCCAGGCCTGTGGGTGACAGGGCGGGGGGGGAGGATATGGAGAACAAATGCAGCAGTCCTCAGGCCCAGCAACAGGCTGAATCCCTGCCTGGACCCCTGCCCTCCACCAGAGCCCCACTGTCCCTCGTTGGGCCTGGGCCCTGCCGGCGGCCCCCTCTTCCTCTTGCCAGGCCCAAGCCCTTCCAGTGGCCCCCTCTGCCCCTTGCTGGGCCCAAGTCCTGCCAATGGCCCTGCTGCCCCTCGCCGGCCTGTGTCCTGCCGCTGACCCCCGCTGCCCTTCATTGGCCCGAGCCCTGCTGCCAGCCCCCACTGTCCCTCTGTGTTGGGGGAGAAGCCCCAACCGCCCCCACCTCTCCCTCCCCCCAGGGCCACCCTGGTTCAGATTCCCCACCAGGACACAAAGCAGGACATGGCGAGAAGCAGGGAGCACGTGCCCACTCCCCACCCCAGACCCCAACCAGCCCTCCCTCTTCTTGGCCCAGCGGGGAATAGGAGGGTGGTCAGGGGCACAGGGGTCACGCGGGGGGTTGGGGGGGCTCTACCATCTTTACTGGGCCTTGGGGAGGGGTCACCCCAGGAGAGGGGGTGGCAGCAACGCCTGGCCCTTCAGTAGGCCTGATGCAAGGCCCCAGCTAGACACCAGGGGCTGGATGCCAGGTGAGCACCGCCCCCCCAGTGGCCACTTTAGGGAGCTCGGAGGATGGTCCGGCCCCATGGATCCTCACAGGATCAACACTGGGCTCATTTCAATCAACAATGAGCATTTGCTGCCCTCTGGTGGATTCCTTGTGAAATACCAGGCCAGAGGCCACTGCTCCCCAAATCATCCTGGCCTTTAAAATCAATTTCAGCATTTAACGCACACTGGAGTGGGAGAGACAGAGAGACAGGGACAGGCTCAGGAATGGAGAGACAGACAGAGGCAGAGAGGCAGAGACAGAGAGGGAAAGAGACAAAGACAGAAACAGAGACAGATGAAGGGAGAGAATGGGCTTCCCCCTTGCCTATCTTCCGGGCTTTGTGTGTGTGGGGAGACTGTTGCTGAATTAACCCTCCCTCTCTCCCTGTCCTCTGTCTCCTCTCTTTCCTTATCTCTCCCTCCCCTTTCTCCTTCTCGCTCTCTGTATTTCTGTCTCTGTCTCTGTCTCTGGGTGTCTCCATCTCTCCCCCTCTTTTTGGTATGACCAGGCTAAGTGTCCTCTGGCAGAGTCCCATGGCCATGCCTAGGCCTGCTGTCTATTCTATGGAAATGCTCACATTGGTTGTTTGACAACAGAACATTCTAATGAAGAAAAGAATGGTTAAAAACGTCCCCGATGTTTCCCAAGCGTCTGTGCAGGGAGCCCCGTCTCCTCCACGAGCATCATGGCTTCCACAAGGGAAACCCAAGATGTTTTCCCAACATCTGCTGCCCACAGTGTTTTTCCCACATCACAGAAAAAGCAAACAATCGAACTAATCCTGGAGGTCACGTTTTGCAAGCAGTGAAGAGTCATTTCCCTGCAGTAGGTGGCCAAACACAGACCCACCATGCCCACCCATGTGACTGCAGTCACCCGTCTCACCAGGCTCACTTACGTTTTTCCCGGAGAGTCCTTCAGCCAGAACAGGTCATCACTGGTGATCCCATACTCCATGGCCCCTTCCACCTGCCAGGAATCAAAGAACCCCCATGAGGATCCCACCACTGGGGTTTTTCACTTTCTCAGACACAGGGCCTGGCCCAGAGCAGTCCCCATTTGCTGACTGAGCCCTAGCTGAACAGAAATACCAAGCAGAGGGAAGCCGGGCTTCCTGTTTCTTGGCAGGGAGGTGTCCATCTACCTCCATTTTGGGCATTTCCTGCATATTAGACACCCCTAGGGGAAGGGCCAGAGGTCTTCCAAAATTCCATCCATTGTCCCTTCTACATCTCCCTCAGGGCCCTAAACAGCACGGCTTCCCAGGGCACGGGGCACCGTCCCAGAGTGTGTGGGCCCCTTCCAGGGCATGTAGATGCCTTCCCAGGACACATAGGCATCTTCCCAAGGCATGTGGGCCTCTTCCAGGGTGGGTGGGGATGCATGTGGGTGAGCCTGTGTGCAGGCTCCTCTTGGTTTGGGACCCTGGCTTATGGGGATTCCAGACAGGGAGAGAGATGTAGATACCCAGAGACAGAGATAGAAATACAGAGAGAGAAAAAGAAAGGGGAGGGAGAGATAAGGAAAGAGAAGAGAGAGAGGACAGGGAGAGAGGGAGGGTTAATTCAGCAACAGTCTCCCCACACACACAAAGCCCGGAAGATAGGCAAGGGGGAAGCCCATTATCCAAGCCCGGCTACTCCATGAGAGCTGCCCCAGGAAGGCTGGACCGGGCACGCAGGCCACCTGGCTTTGCAGGATTTTCTGTCCCTCACTGTTGAATCTTCCATTCGGGGTCTCTCTCTCTCTCTCTCTCTCTCTCTCTCTCTCTCTCTGGCCTCCTATTTCTTCTGGACTGGGCAGGCAGGCCGGTGAAGAGTGGGAGAATCTTTGGTGTCTTGGATGGTGAGAATCAGTGATGAAGGATCCAGAGGAGAATGGGTAGACAGCATGGATTGCTTGAAATTTATAGGTATTTGTCAGAATCCTTTTGTTTAGGAAGCTTTTAAAGATACCATATGCAGGGGCGGAGTCAAGATGGCGGAGTAGAAATAGGACCTCCGAGTGGCTCCGGCTCCCACCACCTCCAATCCATGCAAAAGGGGACTCTGAACAAACTCTGGAGCTGCAGAACCCCCAAAATGACACAGAGAAGCTAACCTCCCACTGAGGACAGCCCAGCAGTAATCAGCCAGTGCAGCGCTCTGGGAGCCGAGCCCAGCACCATGCTGAGGTTTTAGCCCCAGGGCAGGCCTGACTAGCCATGGCCAAAGGGACTCCAGATCACCAGCAGCTGTGGTGATCCAGAATTATCAGCACATAGATGCAAAGGACAAAGTGAGGGGTCAGTGCAGTGTGGACTTTGGGACCCAGTAGTTGGGAGTGCGTCGGCTTTTGCCCCCAGGGCGAGAAGCCGCTGAGGGCTACAGCACAGCCGCCACCACGTGGCAGCTTCAGCTCCTGGCCTGCAGAGTATAGGGGGACCAAGCGACCAGTCTGAGGGGTAATCGCTCTTTCTTTAACCTGCTTGGATCTGGACTGTGGTCTAGGGTGGAGGTCCTAGGGTGTGTGACCAGCTTGCCAGAGTGTATGGAGGCTTCAGAGAGGGAACCCAACTAATACCCCCAGCAGCTGAGAAAACCCCAGCATTTGGTACGAAGCTCCCCTATCTGGTAGCAGAGTCCTGCTGTGACAAAAAGCCCAAAAGTCAAGTAATTGAGGGGAAACATGACCAGGCAAAGGAAGCAAAGCAAACAAAAGAATCCAACATTAGATTCCTATTATGGGGACAGAAAGGATCAAAGCATGGAACAGGAGGAAGACAGTGAAGTCAGAACTCCTGCACCAAAAGCTTCCAAGGAAAATATGAGCTGGTTGCAGGCCATAGAGGACCTTAAGAAGCAGATAAGAGAAGTAGAGGAAAAATTGGGAAGAGAAATGAGAACGAAGCAAGAAAATTATGAAATGAGAGTCAACAGCCTGAGGAAAATAACACCTTAAAAAACAGACTAACTCAAATGGCAAAAGAGGCTCAAAAAGGCAATGAGGAGAAGAATGCCTTAAAAAGCCAAATTTGCCAGATGGAAAAAGAATCTCAAAAGCTCACTGTGGAGAATCATTCCTTCAGAATTAGATTGGAGCAAATGGAAGCTAATGACTTTATGAGAAATCAAGATGCTGTTAAATCCAAACAAATGAAAGAATAGAAGGGAATGTGAAATATCTCATGGGAAAACCACTGACCTGGAAAATAGATCCAGGAGAGATAATTTAAAAATTATTGGACTACCTGAAAGCCATGATCAAAGAAAGAACCTAGAAATCATCCTCCAAGAAATTCTCAAGGAAAACTTCCCTGATGTTTTACAACCAGAGGCCAAAATAGAGGTTGAAAGAATCCACCAATCAATTCCTGAAAAAGATCCCCAAAAGAAAACTCCTAGGCATATTATAGCCAGGTTCCGAAATTCCCAGATCAAGGAGAGAATTTACAAGCAGCCAGGAAGAAACAATTTGAATACTGTGGAAACACAATCAGGATAACTCAGGATCTGGCAGCTTCTACACCGAGGGATCAAAGGGCTTGGAATATGATAATTCCAGAGGTCAAAGGAGTTGGGATTAAAACCAAGAATCACCTACCCAGCAAGACTGAGTATCATGTTTCAGGGGAAAATATGATCATTCAGGGGAATAGAGGACTTTCAAGCATTCTTGATGAAAAACCCAGAGTTGAATAGAAAATTTGACATTCAAATACAAGAAGCAAGAGAAGCATGAGAAGGTAAACAGGGAAAAGAAATCATAAGGAACTTACCAAAGTTAAACTATTTACATTCCTGTATTTACATACTATTTATGAACTATTTACATACATGAAAAAAGATAATTGCAACTTATGAAACTTTTCTCAGTATGAGAATAGTTGAAGAATATATATGTCTATATTGGAGGGTATACGGGCGTATGAATAGATATGTGAATATGTATATATATGTTTACAGGTATACATAGATAGAGGGCACAAGACCAATTTAATAGGAAGGGATGATGTTTAAAAGGTGAAACTTAAGAGGTGAGAGAGGAATATAATGAGAGGATATGAGGAAGGACAGAATGGGGTAAACTATCTCATATGGAAGAGGCAAGGGAAAATGGTTACAATAGAGGGAAAGAATAGGAAGGCAAAAGGGAATGGGTCAACCTTATTCTCATTGAATTTGTCTCAGGGAGGGAATGACATACACACTAAATAGGGTATGTCACCCTATAGGAGAGTAGGGGGGGAGGGGGATGATGGAAGGGAGGGGAGGCGGGGGGGGAGGGAAGTTGGAAGCTCCCACTTTTGAAAAGGGATGGAATCAAAGTAGAGAATAGAACAAGTGGGAGGTGGGATAGGAGGGAGGGAAATATAGTCATTCTTTTGCCATATATCTACTATGTTAATGTTTTGCATTAGCTACACATGTACAACCTATACTGAACTGCTTATCTTCCCAGTAAGGGTGGGTGACAAGGGAGGAAGGGAATGAATGAAGGGCATAGAGATCCACCATGCCCTACTGGAAAAGTCAAAGGGGGTATGGGAGAAGATATGGGAGAGAGCAGATTGGAGGAGGGGATATCCTGTGGGACTGCTATTTGGGGGAAAAACGGGGAGAAAATTTGTAACTCAAAATCTGGCAGAAATGAATGATGTAAATCAGAAGTTAATGAAGCATTTGAAAAAAAAAAAAGAATTCTTAAACTCATGCCCAGCTCCAGATGTAATCTTTAACAGAACAAAAGAACAGATTAGACACAAGAGTCTATCATACCCAGCTGAGGTAAAGGCAGGAAAATGGGACAAGAACCATGAATTTCTCCCCAGCTCCCACAATGTATCTAATGTGTTTTTTTTCTGTCAGTATTCTAGACCAGCACTTCTTAAACTGTGGGTCTAGACCCCGTATGGAGTTCTGTAAGTGAATGTGGGAGCAGCAGTAAAAGGTTTCTGCACACTTGAGGACCAAATATTAATTCAAAACCAAATTCGTAAATGAATTCAAGGTGTTTCTGGCAGTCCTTGCCCACAATGCATCACACAACTTCACTGCAACCCAACCTTGGTTCTAAACATACAACATTTGCACTTTGCACTACATATACCGTCACACCCCAGATTACCATAACAATATGACCAATCCGTTAGCTTTAGCTACTGATGGACACAATAAAATGTATCCCACTGATTCTATGTGGCCTAGTGGAGACGGACCCTGGTATTCACTTATGGACTGTATGAAAAAGTTAAAGGAGGAGGTAAATGAAAACTGCTATCATGACTGGAGATGAAAATGTGTATCATGATATCCCCTTACCAGTTTCTCAAAGAAATACCATAGTGAAGATGGCTCCTCCTGCTTACAAGCACCTAATTCTGACTCTACTAATTGGTGAAATATGGAACCCTCTTTTGGATAATATTTCACAGCTAAGTGACTTGGGAGAATGGGAAAAAGATAAATTTCCTCAAGAAAGAAGAGTAAATAGCCAGAGGATTGAAAGTCAGAATAGACTGACAGGAAAAGAATTCTTTACTGCTCTACTGAGAACTGGGGTTGATTTTGGAAGAATCGATGGTATTCCAACTAATGAACTATATAAAATGTACCAAGAAAAAGGGCTTGATGTTGGACAGAAGAGAGAAGTGAGGACTACCCCTACAGACCCTCCTAAATTATTGTATCCAAGTCTGTCACACCCTCAGGAAATTGGCCAAGCCCCAGCTCAGATTAAAGAAATGTACAGACGGGATTACAGACCTCATATTAATCTGACTATATATTGGAAAAATGGATCAAATACTATAACCAGAGCACTGACAGATACTGGGAGGAGGCCTCCCTTATATATGGGAACCCAGACAAATTCAAACATGGAACTCCTATTACCCATCACAGCACTAGGAGGGGCTGAAATATCAGCCAGACAAGTCCTGAATACATCGTTGGCCTAGATATATTGAGAGGTGTGACCCTGAATTTATCTGGAGAAAGATACCAATTTGCAGTAAGGAAGATAGGAATGAATAGTTTTAGTGGAAAAAATAAAAATGGACTCAATCACTTTACCTGAACCTTCTGAAGTAATTACTTTAAAGCAGTATCATATGCCAGATGGGAAAGTATGAAATTACCAATACTATAAAGGAATATACTGAAGCAGGAATATTAGTTCCTATAACCACTTGATGGAATAATCCTGTCTGGACAGTATGAAAGTCAGATGGGACGTGGAGAATGACAGCGGATTATAGACAATTGAATAAAGTGACTCCTCTCTTGTATGCTGAAAGGATTCAGAAATATTATGGGACTTAGTATGCAGTTATAGATTGAGTCAATTCTTTCTTTACCATCCCAATAGATTCTAAACAATGGGGCCAGTTTGCTTTCACTTGGCAGGGCAAACAATATACTTTTACCCACTTGCCAGAAGAATATCTGCATAGCCCTACTATTTGTCATGGGATGTGGCTGAACATTTGGAATGAATTAGAGCTACCTGGTATTCAGTTTACCCACTACACACATGATATTATAATACAGGGAAAAATGTAAAAGAAGTGAAGAAGAGTTTGACTCTTTTAACTGATCATATAAAAAGCAAAGGGTGGGGAATTAAGCCTGCAAAGATTCAAGGGCCAACTCAAAAATGTAAAATTTTGGGGAATACAGTGGAATAAGGGGCTGCGAGAGATTTTCCTGCAATCCTGACGAAAGATTCAAGATTTTCCAATCCCTACCAATAATAAAGAGGCCCCAAAGTTTATAGGACTATCTGGATATTGGTGATATCACATACTGCATCTGGGACAGATTTTGAAACCCTTATATAAAGTTAATTGGCAGAAATATGAATTCAATTGGGGACTTAAACTGAGTAAAGTTTTTGAAGAAGCCAAGGTTGCTATACAATTGGCGCTAGATTGATGCGTTATGCACAATGGCCTGCTGGAATTACAAGTGACTGTATGGGATGAATATGCAAAAACTGAAATTTATGGCAAAAACGACAAAGCCAAAATGTACCCTTGGGATTTTGGTCTAGAAAACTCCCTTCATCTGGAGTTCAATATATACCTTTGGAAAAGCTGTTGTTAACTGCATATTGGGCTTTGGTAGAAAATGAACAACTGACTCTGGGCCATGAAGTGATATTAAGGCCTGGAGTTCCGATTATGACCCGGGTAATGCATTAGTCATAATGAGCTTCTCACAGAATTGGACATGCCCAAGAGGCTAGCACAATCAAATGGAAGTGGTATATTCAAAATAGAGCTAAAACAGGCAAAAGTGGAGTTTCTGCTCTATGTGACTCTACAGCAAACACAGATACTGAGGGCAATGATACTTCCCCTGAACCAAACCAACAGTTGGTACAGTCCTTGGTAAAACAGAATGAAGAATATGATGGATTAATTGAAGAACAGAAGATACATGCATGATTTACTGATGGGAAAGCAAAATATTTGGGCCATAAAAAAGACACTGGAAAGCAGTAGCCTATAACCCATGTACTAGAAGGGCTTTGGAAAGTACTGGGATAGGTAGAAGTAGTCAATATGCTGAACTTCTGGCAGTACATCAAGCCATTAAAACAGAATAAGGAGGACAGTGTCATATATTCACTGATTCATGGGTGGTAGCTAATGGGTTAACTGCATGAATGCCCGTGTGGAAAAAAACAAAATTGGGAAATTCATGGCAAATAAGTCTGGGGTAAAAAATGCTGGGAAGATATATGGGACATGTCTTTAGTTACTAATTTGTCGGTTTTTCATGTAGACGTTCATGTAGCCCTCATCGCACCAGAACATGAGTATAGACTAGCAAAGATTGCTACTCAACATACTATCCCTACTCTGACACCAACTGATGATCTGGTACCAGCCAAATGGGTCCATCCAATGGCCGGCCATTTAGGTGTCCAGGTCACACATGGGTGGGCACAAGATTGAGGTATTAGTATCTCTCATTAATGTTAAAACAAGTAGCAGAGGAATGTCATATATGTCAACTGGAAAAGGAATGAACTGTTCCTTGGGTAGTAACTGGAGAGATAGCAAGGGGAAAAGTTCCAGCCCAAATTTGTCAGATAGATTATACTGGTCCCCTACCCCAAGAAAAAGGATGCAAATTTACACATACATGTGTTGACACCTATTCAGGTGTACTAGTGGCTTATCCTTATAAGAATGCAACTCAGAAAAACACCTGTGAAACTCTAGATATTGTGGAAGATATGGAATCCCAATGCAGATTCAAAGTGACAATGGTCACATTTCAAAGGTAATAAAATGAAGAGATATTGTATATTAAACAATATAGAATGGATAGATCATATTAATGGAAAGAATGAATGGATTATTGAAAGAACAGTTAAGGAAGTTAAGTTCTAATAATTAGTATCAACATTGGAAGGATAATTGTTCACTGCTTTACATAATCTGAATAATAGAACGTTGGGAGGAAGTACACCTGTAGCCAGAATGATGATCCCAAATCTGCAAATTAGAAAACAGCAAACATAAAATCCCAAATACTGAGTACTGGACTGTGAGGCTAGATGTCCCAGCACCATATCCAGGAACACCTGGCTTGGCAGGATATGATTTACATTGTTTAGAGGGCATTTGGTTGGACAGAAAAGAAATAAGAAAAATCTCTACTGGAATATGTGTAAGAATCCCTAAAAATCATTTTGGACAGATATTACCCAAATCAGGATTAGCAGCTCAAGGAATATATGTATTGGCTGGAGTAATAGATTACAATTATCAAAGAGAAATTATTGTGACATTCCAAAATTTGGGTGAAGAACCCATACAAGTTTTGTAAAAATGACAGAATAGTTCAAGTGATTATTATTCCTTGTGAAACAATACCCTTTATGAAAACTGATCCTCCTTCTGAAATAACTATCAGAGGAACTGAAGGGTTGAATTCTACTGATAGAATAAAATTGGGAGCTAAGGTATGGATAAAGCAGAAGCCAGACAATGTTCCAAAGGTTGTGGAAATTACAGCACATGGGAAAGATAATACTGTAACTGTTATTTATTCAGGAGACAATGATTAACTCATATATTCTACCATGAATGAGTATATGATAGTGAGTTTATAGACTCCAGAAGCATGGCTGACCCTATATCTGCTTCTTTTTGGCTTTTGGTCTGTTAAACTTGTTTGCTAGATTTGTTTCCTTCAGGCTTAGTACCATCCACCTGCAGATGCCTGATCACTTAAGCCAGATGTCACCCCCTGTCCATGACTGTGATGTGTCATCCCTGGACCTAGTGTCGACTGAGCTCCAGATGCCAGCTACAAAAGTGACCTCTCAAATGGAACCTCCTGGACCTGGCATCAAGCTAAGGAACTGACCTCTTAGGTGGGACCTCTTGGGGCAGGGACAGCTCTATATCTAATTTCAGCAAGAAATAGCTGTGAATAAGAGACCTTCACCCCTTACCCCAAGACTTTCAACCCCATTCATTTGAGGGAAGATGCTCAAGCCCCACCCTAAGATATTGTTTTACGTGCTTATTTTGTGTTATCCTTGTTATATTGATGTAAAGTTCTATTGACACCAGTACCCCAACAGTTACCCCTAAACTCCTATTAACCTATATAATGAAATGTATTATTAATGTATTTTTATTATGTAAGGGACATGAAAGATCTTGAGGTCGAATGTAATGGTAATGGTAATTTAAAGATCTTCCCTGCCCCTTACTAAGCCTAAGGAAATCTGAAGACCTTCCCTGCTTCGAAGATCTTCCCTGCCTCCAATAGGCTCAATGTAATCACATGGAACCTATGCTGGGATGAGTTTGCTGAAGAGTGGAGCAGAGCCCAGAGGAAGCTGGGAGTCAGAGCAGCTAGATGGTGGGAGAGAGAGGATGTTCCCAGGGAGATAGCTAGGCTTGTGAATGTTTGTTTGTGGGAAGGCTAAAGGATGGTATGGCTTCATACTGTGCTATGGTGTATTAACTTCTTTGCTACTATGATGGATTTGACTTTCTGGTGTTGGGATTTGGTTTTCTGGTATCTGAATAAATATTTTGCTTCTGTCTTCTATATGGAGAGTCTGTTATACTTTGTGATTGAGAACTATGCCCGCATATTTACAGTCGCTGTCGGCACTGTGAATATTGTGTTGGCATTACACCTGTGAATCCCCCATCTCTCCAAATCCCAAAATTGCCATGTTGGCACCTTTGAAAGAAGTGGACTTGTGGGTGGCAGCCCGGGCCCACTGAGGGTGAGGGTTCTGGAAACACACATGAGCAGGTGCTCAGGTGGCATCAGGGTAGTGCCAGGGGAGGCCTTGGGCACTGGCTGGGCATCTGAGGAGCCAAGTTCAAATTCCACTTCTACTCATTATCTCAGATAATAAGTATTTGTCAAATACCTAAAATTTGTGCAAGTCACCTGGCCTGCCTCAGTTTCCTCCTTTGTAAATTGTTGTGCCAGGTGGCCCATGATGTCCCTTCCAGCTTTAGGAGCCTGGGAAATGATAAGATGACATTCAACAGGGGTCGATACAAAGTCTTACACTTAGGTTAAAAATACCAACCTTCTAAGTATGAGATGCAGGAGGTGTGTTAGATAGAGCACCAGCTGACTAAGACTTGGGCCGGGGTTGGCCCCAGTGGGGGTCAGCAGAGCAGGGCAGAACCCTACCCAATGCCACTCAAGCCCTAATGCACTTGGGGCCTCTTTATAAGGGGCACAGTGTCCAGCTGAGCAAGCAACCTGAACTTATAAGGCACCTACTGTGGTCAGGACTTATAAAGCACCCGGAGTGTGCCAGGAGCTCTGCTAGGAGTTAGGGACACAAGTACAGAGAATGAAACTATTCCTGGGGCAAACAATGAAAGCAGACACACAGATACATAGCATTAATATAAAGTGAATGAACATAAACACGTACAGGTCACACGTGTGTGTACATACACACACATACATGGATAGATTGGTCGATTGATAGACGGTTAAATCAGAGCTTCTTAATATAATTTCTTCTGGGCATCTGGGTGGCTCAGTGGATAGAATGCCAGGCCTGAGGTCAGGAAGACCTGAGTTCAAATCCAACCTTAGACACTTGTTTGCTGTGTGACTGGACAAGTCACTAGACCCTGTTTACCTCAGTTTCCTCTGTTGTGGAAATGAAGTGGAGGAGGAAATGGCAAACCACTCCCGTATCTCTGCCAAGAAAACCCCAAATGAGGTCATGAAAAGTTGGGCAAGACTGAAAAGGGTCTGAACAACAGCAATCTTTTCTTCTGTCCTGGGTCCCTTGGGTGCATCCTCTGGCTCTTTCCAAGAACCAGATTTCACAATGCATAAAATAAAATACTAGGGTTTCAAAGGAAACCAGTTATATTGAGACAATTCTCAAGAGTCAAAAACAGAGCCAAGATGGCGGAGGAAGCAGGAAGTAGCTCTCACACTACCTTGCTGACTTTGAAAAACCCAGAAATAGAGCCGCAGGAAAAACCTGGAATGGTGGAAGCAGCAGAAAAATGGAGTACGGGAGGCCAGGGGGAATAAGAGGAAAGATCGCTCCTGCTGTGGCAGAAGGGGACCAGTACAAGATGGGAGGTGTCCCAGCAAGCCCCACCTCAGTGGAGATCTCCGGGGGAGATCCTGAGCCCCAGAGTAGTGGACCTGGCAGGCACTGACACCAGGACCCCAGGAGTGCCTCTGCACAGCCGGAGGAATCAGCAGACACCAGTGTGGACAGCATCTACCAGTGGCTGAACCTGGTCACAGGCTCTATCACAGCCCGAGGAAAGGAGGAGACCTCCGGCGGCCAGACCACCTCTCCCCTACACCTCACACCCCGAACTTCAGTGTAACCCCGGGGAAACACAAAGACCTCATCTGGCCTCAGCACACACCAGCCAGCTCCAGCTCAGCACCAGCTCAGCTATGGTATTTTGTAGCTTACAGCTGCCAGAACCAGAAGCCACAGCATAGAAAGCCAGTAACTAGGCCCTGAGCTCCCAGCACAAGTGTGGGACAGAGTCTCCTGTGCCCCAAAAGCAGAGATCCACTTTAAAAGCCAGGAAAAAGGCAATCACAATGAAGAAAAAGCAAAGACCATAGATTCTTATTATGGGGACAGGGAAGATCAAAATACAAATTCAGAAGAGGACTACATTGGCACTATAACCACATCTGAAACCTTACAAAGGAATATGACCTGGTCTCGAGCCCCAAGTATTCTTGGAAGAGCTCAGGAGGGATTTTAAAAGTCAAATTTGAGAGGTAGAAGAAAAGCCGAACATTTATTTTAAAAATACAATTGACAAAATGGAAAAAAAATTCACTGAAGAAAACAACTCCGTAAAACGTAAAGCTGATGGGGGTGGCCAGGTGGCCAGGTGAGTAAGAGCACCGGCCCCAGAGTCGGGACGACCTGGGATCGAATCCAGGCTCAGACACTTACCACCACACCCAGAAATAACTGGCCGTGTAACCTTGAGCAAGTTACTTAACCCCAACTACTAATTAAAAAAAAAAAAGTAAATCTGACCAAATGGATAAGTAGGTACAAAAGCTAACTGAAGGAAACAATTTGTTAAAAATCAGAATTGGGCAAGTAGAAACTATGGGGCATCAAGGATCAGTCAAGCAAAGTCAAAAGAAGGAAAAAGTAGAAGAAAACTAAAATATCTCACTGGAAAAACAACTGACCTGGAAAAGAGATCCAGGAGAGATAATCTTTGAACTACTGGTCTACCTGAAAACCATGATGAAAAAAAAGAACCCCCAGGTCCTAGAACCAGAAGGTTAAATAGTCATTGAAAGAATCCACCAGTCTTGAAAGGGATCTCAAATTGAAAACACAAAGGAATAACGTAGCCAAATTCCAGAATTATCAGGTAAAGGAGAAAGCAGCCAAAAATATCATGGAACTACAGTTAGGATCATACAGGACCTTGCAACTTCTACATTAAAAGATCAGAGGGCTTGGAATATGACATTCTATAAAACAAACAAGATTGGAGTACAACCAAGGATCAACTACTCAGTGAAATTGAGCATAATCTTTTAGGCAAAGAGATGGATATTCAATGAAATTAGGGACTTCCAGAGCTCAACAGGAAATCTGATCTTCAAATACAATACTCAAGAGAAGCATAAAAAGGTAAACAGGAATGAAAAAAAAAACCAAATTATTAAATAATAACATGTTATTAAATAATATTATTTAAATATTAAATAATAACAAAACATGTTATTAAAACATGTTTACATCCCTACATGAGAAGATAATACTTGTTCATCTTGAGAACTGTATCTTTATTATAACATTTAAAGGGATATACACAGAGGGTGTGGGTATAAATTAACTGATGTGATGATAAAAAAAAAACCTAATTAAGTGGTGAAAAGGGATTGTAATGGGAGAAGAGGAAAAGAGGAGGCAGAAAAGGGTAAATTACATCACGTGAAGAGGCACAAAAACATATAGTAGAGGGAAAGAAGGGAGGGAGATGATCATAGTTTGAACTTTACTCATCAGATTTGGTTCAAGAAGGGAATAACATACTCAGTGAAGTACAGGAATCTAACTTGCCCTACAGGCAGTAGAAGAGGAAAGGGGAAAGAAAAGGGAGGGGAACTGATAGAAGGGAGGGAAGATTGAGGGAGGTGATGGTCAAAAGCAAAGTTCTGTTGAGGAAAGAAAGGGAAAAGAGAAATAAAAGCATAAATGAGGGGGAAATAGGATGGAGAGAAAGACACAGATAGTAATCATAACTGTGAATGTGAATGGGATGAACTCTCCCATAAAAATGGAAGCGAATAGCAGAATGGATTAAAAAACATAATCCTACAATATGTTGTTTACAAGAAACACATCTGAAATAGGGGGCTACACACAGTGTAAAGGTAAAAGGCTGGAGTAGAATATATTATGCTTCAGCTGAAGTAAAAAAAAAGCAGGGGTAGCAATCCTAATCTCAGACAAAGGAAAAGCAAAAACAGATACAATTAAAAGAGATAAGGAAGGAAACCATATCCTGATAAAAGGCACTATAGACAATGAAGTAATATCATTACTAAACATATATGCACCAAGTGGTATAGCATCCAAATTCTCAAAGGAGAAGTTAATGGTATTACAGGAAGAAATAGATAATAAAACTATACTAGTGGGGGATGTCAACCTCCCCCATCAGAACTAGATAAATCTAACCACAAAATAAACAAGGAAGAAGTTAAGGAGGTGAATAGAATTTTAGAAAAGTTAGATATGGTAAATCCTCTGGAGAAAACTAAATAGGGATAGAAAGGAATATACCTTTTATTATTATTATTATTTTAATTTTTATATATAATAAATGTTAATTTAATTAAAATTAAATTTAAAATAATTTTATTATTGTTGTTATTATTATTATATATAGCA
The DNA here is from genome assembly GCF_028583685.1 of Petaurus breviceps papuanus. Classification (NCBI taxonomy): domain Eukaryota; kingdom Metazoa; phylum Chordata; class Mammalia; order Diprotodontia; family Petauridae; genus Petaurus; species Petaurus breviceps. The sequence continues at coordinate 1,885,606 of NW_027186331.1, forward strand.
CCTACACAAAAATTGACCGTTTACTAGAGCATAAAAACCTCACAATCCAATGAAAAAGGAAGAAATATTAAATGCATCCTTTTCATATCATGGTGCAATAAAAGTTATATGTAATAAAGGGACATGGAAAGATTAACTGGAAACTAAATAATCTAATCCTAAAGAATGAGTGGGTCAAACAGCAAACCATAGAAACAATCAATGGCTTCACTCAAGAGAATGATAATAATGAAGCAATATACCTAAACTTATGGGATGCAGTGAAAGCTGTTGTTAGGGTTAAGTTTTATATCTCTGAATGCTTACATGAATAAAAAATGCTAATATGAATAAAAGAGAAAGAAAAGATCAATGAATTGGGCATGCAACTGAAAAAGCTAGAAAAAGAAGAAATTTAAAATCTTCCATTAAATACTAAATTAGAAATACTGAAAACCAAAGGTGAGATTGAGAAAATTCAAATTATGAAGAATATGGAACTAATAAATGAAACTAAGAGCTGGTTTCATGAAAAAAAAATAGATAAACTTTTGGTTAATTTAATTTAAAAAAAAAAAAAAGAAAGAAGAAAACCAAATCACCAGTATCAAAAATGAAAAGGGTGAATTCACCACCAACGAAGAAGAAATTAAAACAATAATTAGAAACTATTTTGCTCAACTGTATGTCAATAAATTTGACAATCTAAGTAAAATGGATGAATATTTACAAACATATAAATTGCCCAGATTAACAGAAGAGGAAGTAAAATACTTAAATAATCCCATCTCAGAAAAAGAAATTGAATAAGCCATCAATGAACTCCCTAGGAAAAAATTTCCAGGGCCAGATGGACTTACAAGCAAATTCTATCAAAGATTTAAAGAATAAGTAATTCCAATACTATATAGATTATTTTGGAAAATTGGAGTCCTACCAAATTCCTTTTATGATACAAATATGGTACTGATACTTAAATCAGGAAGAATCAAATCAAAAAAAGAGAAAGAAAATTATAAACCAATTTCCCTAATATTTTAAGTAAAATATTAGCAAAAAGATTATGGCAACTTATCATGAGAATAACACACTTTGATCAGGTAGGATTTATACCAGCAAGGTAGTGTTGGTTCAATATTAGGGAAACTACCGACATAAATGATCACATCAACAACAAAACTAACAGAAACTATACGATTATCTCAATAGATACAGAAAAAAACTTTTGACAAAATACAGCACCCATTACTATTAAAAACACTAGAGAGCATAGAAATAAATGGAACCTTCCTTAAAATGATAGGTAGCAACTACATAAAACCATCAGCAAACATTATATGTAATGGGGAGAAGCTAGAAGCTTTTCCAATAAGATCAGTGGTGAAACAAGAATGTCCATTATCACCACTGTTATTCAATATGGTACTAAACATGTTAGCTTTAGCAATAAGGAGAAAATTAAATTGAAGGAATTTGAGCAGGCAAAGAGGATACTAAGTTATCACTCTTAGAATCCTAGAGAATCAAGTGAAAAACTATTTGAAATAATAAACAACTTTAACAAAGTTGCAGGATATGAAATAAACCCATATAAATCCTCAGCATTTCTATAAATTACTAACAAAGTCCAACAGCAAGAGATAGAAAGAGAAATTCTATTTTAAATTACTGTAGACATTATGAAATATTTGGGAGTCTACCTGCCAAAACAAACCCAGGGACTATGTGAACACAATTACAAAACACTTTTCACACAAATAAAGTCAGATCTAAATCATCAGAAAAACATCTGTTGCTTATCAGTAGGCTGAGCTAATATAATAAAAATAACAATTCTACCTAATTTACTTATTCGCTAGGCCAAACCAATCAAATCACCAAAAAATTATTTTATAGTACTAGAAAAAATAATCAGTGGAATAAGTTAGGTACACAAGACACAGTAGCCAATATGACCCCAGCTTCTGGAATAAGAACTCATTATCTGACAAAAACTGTTGGGAAAACTGGAAAATAGTATGGCAGAAACTGGGCATAGACCAAAATCTTACACCACATACCAAAATAAAGTCCAAATGGATACACGATTTAGATATAAAAGTTGTTACTATAAGCAAATCAGGGGAGCAAGGAAGAGTTTATCTGTCAAATTTATGGAGAATATATGAATTTATGATGAAACAAGAGATAGAGAACATTATGAAATGCAAAATGGATAATTTTGATTGCATTAAATTGAAAAGTTTTTGCACAAAGTCAATGCAACCAAGATTAGGAGGGAAACAGAAAACTGAGAAAGAATTTTTACAGCCAGTGTGTGTGGTAAAGGCCTCATTTCTAAAATATATAGAGAACTAAGTCAAATTTATAAGAATACAAATAATTCCCCAATTGATGAATGGTCAAAGGATATGAACACACAGTTTTTCAGAGGAAAAAATTAAAGCTATCTAGAGTCATATGAAAAAAAGCTCTAAATCACTACTGAATAGAGAAATGCAAATCAAAACAACTCTGAGGTACCGAATCACACCTATCAGATTGGCTAACATGACAAGACAAATGATAACTGTTGGAGAAGATGGTGGGAAAATTGGAACACTAATTCATTGTTGGTGGAGTTGTGAACTGATCCAACCATTCTGGAGAGCTATTTGGAACTATGTCCAAAGGGCTATAAAAATGTGCATACCCTTTGACCCAGCAATGCCACTTCTAGGACTGCATCCCCAAGAGATCATACAAATGGGAAAAGGACCCACGTGTACAAAAATATTTCTAGCAGCTCTTTTTGTGGTTGCCAAGAACTGGAAATTGAGGGGATGCCCATCAATTGGGGAATGGCTAAACAAATCGTGGTATACAATTGTAATGGAATACTATTGTGCTGTAAGAAATGATGAACTTAACCCCAATTGCCCTCCAAAATGGGGGGAAAAAAAAAGGAAAGAAATTATGAGACCCTTAAGTTGGTAAGAGACCAAAGGTAGGCTGAATGTCCAGAGATACTTCCTAAAGAGGAGGGCTGCCCAAAGGGGAACAGCATGCCATGGCAGGTAGGGCCTATCAGCTTAGGCTGCATGGATGACTTTGTTGGGCATGATACAAGAGAAGATTCCTGGGCAGGAACCACTTGGACAAGATGCCTCTGAGGTGCTGTAACATCTCAGGTCAGACATCCAGGCTGCAATGTCCCAGCACTAACCAGCCGTGCCCTCCTGGAGGCTCTGACTCCTCATCCTCCCTGGCCCCTGCTGCCCCCACCCTGGTACAGGGGCCTCCCAAGAGGGGGAAGCACTCCCCAAGCTGGAGGGAGGGAGGCAAGGACAAGGGCACTGGCTTAGCCATCTTTACCAAGAAGCCAGCAGAAAGCACTCACATCACTGGGGTACCTGGGTCTCCCTCCCGTGGCGAGGACAATGTGATCTGCGGTAACGAGCATCTGAAAACAAAAGCAGAGTGCATGTGAGCAAAGTGACGGCTGGGGCACTTCACTAAGCACCACTGCTCTTGCTGTTCCCTGGCCCAGCCATGGCATGGTGAGCGGGAGGTGAGCCACCTCTCCCTGGGCACAGAACCAGCCAGGAGGAAGCTGGGGCCTTTCATCTCATCCCATCCCGACCCATGGCATTGCAGTCTCCCTAGCAGCTGTTGCCAATGAGACACCGCTGGGCAGGGCAGTGGTTAGACCACTCCTGGGGTGATCTAGGGGTCAGGAAGCCCCAACTTTGAATGTGGCCTCAGACACTTCCTAGCCATGTGACCTGGTGCGAGCCCCTTCACCTCTGTCTGCCTCAATTTTCCCATCTGTACGTGGGGATCATTATAGTACCCCTCAGGTACTATAGTCACCCCAGGATGACTGTGAGGTCCAAGTTTAAAGGGCCCTAAAAACACCAGCTCCCTACAGTCAGCAGCTCACCTCTTTTCCTGCTTTGGTGAAACCCCGCACCGTGTGGTCATTCACAAAACTGCCTTGGATGTTAAAATATTTGACATTCCTGAAAAACAAATGTGAGCCTTTAGGTTCTGCAATATTAAAAAAAAAAATGTGTGAAGCCACTTCTGTTTACCAGGTGCTGGGCAGACAAAGGGAGAGCCAGCAGACACTGTGGGAACCTGCCCTCAAGGAGCCATCATGCCAGGACATCGCAACAGGGGAAGGAGAGGCCACTTCAGGGCTGAACTCGAGGGCTGCCCTTTCTCCAAAGCCTAAACCTCCACCTCCTAGCCCCTCAAGGAAGAGAACAATCTTTTTCTTCCCAGACAATTTTGTTTTTTCTAGCTTTATCAGTTGCATGCCCCGGTCATCTATCTCCTCTTTCTCTATTTTATTCATGTCAGCAATGGGAGATATAAAATTTCCCCTAAGAACAGTTTTCTTTATCCCATAAGTTTTGGTATGTTGTTTCATTGTTGTCATTCTCTTGGATGAAGTTATTGTTTCTATGATTTGCTGTTTGACCCACTCATTCTTTAGGATTAGATTACTTAGTTTCCAATTAATTTTTAGTCTATCTTTCCATGGTCCTTTATTACTTGTAACTTTTATTGCATCATGATCTGAAAAGGATGCATTCAATATTTCTGTCTTTCTACATTGGATTGAGGTTTTTCTGCCCTAGTACAAGGTCAATTTTTGTGTAGGTGCCATATACCACTGAGAAAAAAGGTATGTTCCTTTCTATCCCCATTCAGTTTTCTTCACAGGTCTAAATGTCTAACTTTTATAAAATTCTCTTCACCTCCTTAACTTCTTTCTTGTTTATTTTGTGGTTAGATTTATCTAGTTCTGAGAGGGGAAGCTGAGGTCCCCCCCTAGTAGTTTTGCAGTCTATTGCTTCCTGTAACTCCCTTAACTTATTGAAGAATTTGGATGCTATATCACTTGGTGCATATAATGATATCACTTCATTGTCTATGGTACCTTTTAGCAGGATGTCATTTCTTTCCTTATCTCTTTTAATTAGATCAATTTTTGCTTTTGCTTTGTCTGAGATCAGGATTGCTACTCTGTCTGCTTATTTTACTTCACTGGAAGGATAATATACTTTGACTCCAGCCTTTTACCTTTACTCTGTGTGTATCTCTCTGCTTCAAAAATATTTCTTGCAAACATATTGCAGGTTTCTGTTTTTTTATCCACTCTGCTATCCACTTCCATTTTTTGGAAGAGTTCATCCCATTCACATTCACAGTTATGATTACTATCTGTGTCTTTCTCTCCATCTTGTTTCCCCCCATTTTCTCTCTCTCCTTTCTCCCTTTCCCTCCTCAGTGGAGTTTTGCTTTTGACCACCACCTCCCTCAGTCTGCCCTCCCTTCTTTCCCTTTTCCCTTTCTACTTCCTAAGGGTAAGTTAGATTTCTATACTGAATTGATTATGTTATACCCTCTTTGAATCAAATCTGACAACAGTAAGGTTCAGACAATGCTCATCTTCCTCCCTTCTTTACCTCTACTGTAATAGGTCTTTATGCCTCTTCATGTGATGTAATTTACCCTTGTTTGCCTCCTCTTTTCCTCTTTTCCCAATGCAATCCCTTTTCACCACTTAGATTTTTTTTTATCATCACATCAAAGTCAATTTGTACCTATGCCCTCTATGTAAACCCCTTTTAAATACCGTAACAACAATACAGTTCTCAAGAGTTACAAGTGTCACCTTCCCTTAGAGGGATATAAACAGTCTATCCTTATTAATAACATGTTGTTATTTTCTTTCCTGTTTACTTTTTTATACTTCTCTTGAGGCTTGTATTTGAAGATCAAATTTTCTGTTGAGCTCTGGACTTTCATCAGGAAGGTTTGGAAGTCCCCTATTTCGCTGAAATATCTCCTCCTCTGAAAGATTATGCTCAATTTTGCTGGGTAGTTGATCTTTGGTTGTAATCCAAGCTCCTTTGCCTGACAGAATATCATATTCCATGCTCTTCAATCTCTGAATGTGAAACTGCAAGGTCCTATGTAATACTGAGTGTGATTTAATGATATTTAAATTGTTGCTTTCTGGCTCTCTTTGACCTGAAAATTTTGGAATTTGGCTACAATATTCCTTGGTATTTTCATTTTGGGATCTCTTTTAGGAGGTGATCAATGGATTCTTTTGATGACTATTTTACTCTCTGGTTCTAGGACCTCAGGGCTGTTTTCCTTGATGATTTCTTGAAAGATGCTATCCAGGTTTTTTTTTTTTTTCATCATTTTCAGGCAGAGCAATAATTTTAAAATGGTCTCTCCTGGATCTATCTTCCAGGTTAGTTGTTTTACCAATAAGGTATTTTACATTTTCTTCTATTTTTTTTCATTCTTTTGCTTCTGACTGATTTTTGATATCTCATAGAGTCATCAGTTTCCACTTGCCCAATTCTAATTTTTAACAAATTGTTTTCTTCAATTAGACTTTGTACTTCCTTTTCCATTGAGACAATTCTATTTTTCTCAGGCGCTGTTTCCTTCCATCCTTCCATCCAATCAGTCTCCGCATGTGGGTGGTTTTCCCCTCTTCTCCCACAGTGCCCACTTCCATCAGTTTCTCTTCAGCCATGTGGCTGGCACCCTAGCTCAGGGCTTCATCAGCTTCTGCCTCCTCACTGACACCCCACTTCCAGGTTCTCCTCTCCTTAACACAGCCTCCACAGAGCTGCTGGAACCTTCCCAGGCACAGGTCTGAATGTCTCTCTCCCTGCTCTCCTCAACCATCTTCAGTGGCTCCCTGTTTCCTCCAGGATACAATCTCTCAGTGCAGCCAGTTACCAACCATGGATCAGAGACCAAGCACATATCAGAGAACGTGTGAGGCCCGAGAAGGCGAAGAAAGTAGAGAGCCCTCACCCCCTCAAGGAGCTCATGCTCTGGAGCAAATGGGAAGCGAGTATGGACAAAACAGCTTGTAAAACATGAGGTTGTCTGGCTGGGGGGGGGGGGGGGGGGGGCAGAGAAATCCAGAAAGGCCTCCTGGAGGAGGTGATGTCTGGAACAAACTGAAGGGAACAAGGAAGCCTGAGATACAAATGCCTCTGTACAAATGCTGGCTTGCTGTTCTTTGAAATCCCACCGTGGCACTTTTGCACTGGCTATTCCCCTCCCCTGCCCCCAAACCTCTACCTTGCTGAAGCCCGAGCCTCTTTCCTTCAAGTCCAGCTTCACTTCCCCGCCCCAGTTATCTGGCATTAATTTGTGTGAAAGCATCGGGTTCCCACAGTGCAGTGGGAGAGACTCGAGGGCAGGTACTGGGGGGCTGGCATGTTCCCCATAGCCAGCCTAGGACTCTGCACTAAACAGGGAGGCAGGCAGGCTGAGATTGAGGTGAGACTGGCAGATGGAGAAGGGGGAGCAAGGGGGCTTCCCACTCCCCCTCTTTCTTCTTCCCTGGGAAGCAGAGCCCAGTAAAAATGCAGGTCAGGTACTGCTTCAGAGCTGGTGAAGAAGGCAGGTCCATGCCTGGAAGAGCTGGCCTTCTGAAGCCACTCAGAACAGGACACAAGTCCAGACCCTGGTGACTCCCTGCAGATGCTGAAGCCCAGCTGCCTTTGGCCCATGTGACCTCCTTTCCTGCTGCCCCCTCCTCAGTCCCTGGGCCTCTGTAGCCAGTGTGGAGCCTGGTCACATGTGTGCAGAGAAGTCAAGAGCACATATTAGCTGAAGGGCCTGCAAGGGAGACAGCTGACAGCCCATGATCATGAGGACAACACCTCCTGTTTCTGGAGTCCCCAGGTTTGCAGAGCACCTTACACACACTCATCTGATACTCATGGACCACGTTGGAATGCAGCTGCTGCCATTATCCCCACTTTACAGAGGAGCATACTGAGGCTTGCCCAGGGCCCTTCCTGGGGCCAGGCCCCATCCTGGCTGCCGGGCTGCCCTGGCCCCTACATTATTCACACAAAGCCTGGCTGCCACCTCCATCACTCAGGGTCTGTGGGACTTTCATTTGGCTCCCATGGTCCGCCAGGCACAGTAATGCCTGAAGCCGATGTCATTCTAGAATGATGCAAAGTGAGTGCCTGGAGAACGGAGGGATGGGTCTGTCCCCTCCCCGTGCCCCTTGGGGACTTAGGCAGCTGCGTGAGCCCTGCAAGCCTTGAAGCTCCTTGGAACCTCGACCAAGTCACTTGTTCATGGGCCTCCCTTGTGACTGAGCTAAGACCCTGCATCTTGCACCCCTGTGCACCTGGCATCTGGTCTTCCCTCCCAGCTCAGCCTGGGGGCCAGACAGGGTAGGCAGTGAGCTCCCCTCCACAGGCTGGGTGCCCACCAGGCAGCCAAGGGAGCAGCCTGGCCTCCAGCCCACAGGATGAGAGGAGGGACAGGGCAATCAGAGAGACACAGAGCCAGGGGGCTTCCTGGCAGCCCAGAGTGCAGAGAAAACAGGTGTGTGTGCACACACGTGTGTGTATGTGTGTCTGCACGTGTGTCTGAGCGTGACTATATACGTGCCTGCACACATGTGTGCATGTCTGTACATGTGTGTATATACACATGTGCATGTGGCCGTGCCTCCCTGGGCAGGTGGGGGCCACATGGGATGATATGGGCCTGTGCAGGCCTAGCCATGACCGCTGCACATGTGCCCCAGGGCCGGCGGAGGGGAGGCCCACATCTCCACACCCATGCACCCACATGCCCTCGCACACCTACCGTTCTTGCAGCTGTACCCGGTAGCCCCAGTTCAGGGACTTGACGTGGTTCTGAATCGCTTTGGTCATCTGCTGCCTATTGGAGAAGGGAAAGGGGAGGTCAAGTCTGGCAGCAATAATCCAGCAGCAGTTTTTAAGCACCTACTGTATGTTGCTGGCCCATGGGCTGTCAGCACAGGTCTATACCTAACACAGCGGCCACATCCCAGAGCTTCCTCCCAAGTTGGCCTCTAAGGGCTGAGCAGGGTCCTCCTGTGGGGGCATGAGCATGCAGTCTGCAGACCCCCAAGCTGGAGCCTCAGCCACGGGCATTGCTGGGAAAAACATGGGCCAGCTGATCTGCCCCAAGAAAAATGGGCTGTCTTCCTCAGCTTGGAGCCCCCGAATCCCACCTGGACCAGCAGGAATGAATGAGTGCCAGTCACCCCTCAAGCAGGGTGTGCACCCAGGGCGGTACATGCCTAGGCAACCCAGGACCCTGCAGCCTGAGGGCTTCCTCAGGATCCTGCCTCATGAACCCCTGTGTGTGGGGGCATGGCTCATCACACAGGCCACAGGCAATGAAGCTGCCCTGTTTGTGGACTGACTGTGCCCAACAGCGCTGGCTGCTGCAGCTTCCTAAGTGGTCAGAAGGGGTCTGGGGGAGGCAAGTGCCTCCCTGCAGTGGCAGAGCAGGGAGCCCACAGTCAGGACTGCAGGTGGCAGCAGGCCCTTACCAGTCATGTGGCGCCGAGGGGGCCACACCCCAGCCATAGTGATGGGCATCCGCCAGGGCACCTCCTAGAAGAGCTGCGTGATGCATGAGCTTCTTGGGGATACAGCCCACGTTCACGCACGTGCCCCCCAGACCCCAGCTAGTGCCTGAAATAAGAGGAGAAATTCTTCTTACTATTAGTACTGATATGTAGACAGGTGTGACAAATGCAATGCTTATTGCCACCCCCTGGCATCTGTCAATCTCCTTGCCCTTCAATGATGGGGACGGTCTTAGCATGAGGACAATGCAGTGCTCCAAGGCATGGGAAGGGTCTTAGAGGGTCAGCTGGAAGGCAGGCACAGCAAAGAGCCCAGGCCAGGAACCAGGGACACAGGCAGCCGGACAAGGCTAAACACAGTACGATGCCAGCCTGGCAGGCCTCAAATGCCAGGCCTTACAATGGCAAGCAAAGAAGTACTTAATACTTGTCATGGCAAACAAAGAAGCCTTGTTTCAGCTCAAGTTTCTTTTAAGCCTTGCCCATGATTATATCAAGTCTTTGGTAAGAAGCATAACTTGTGAATCCCACAACTTGTTAACCCCTGTTGCTTATGCAACAGGAAGGAGCTAATGACCATATATATAAGGAGAAGCCCAAACGGGGAGACAGCAGAACTGAGAAGGGAGTGCTTGTGGTGGCTGGCACCCTGCTTGTCTTTGCTGATGTTTGTTTGTGACACTTTGTACGAAGCCCCGAAGGAGGGTTTTCTGCTTGTCTGTTCACAGAAGTCCTGGAGGAGGCCCTGGGGCTTTACTGATGATTTGTGCTGACCTCTTGGACTTGTTTGTGGGTCTCTGCTGATTTCACAGGCAGACAGTCAACTGATGATGGTGCCAGCAAAGTGCATGAATGTTGTTTTGGCTGTGTTAAGCTTTATCTTCCCAGAAACAGAAACTGCAAAGGACATGAGGTGGAATGGACACTGGGAGCTTCAATATGGAACTGGGCAAGGAGCTGGATGAGGAGCTGAGAGCTGCCTGCCTTTGAACTCAGGCGAGTTGGGCAGATTCAGGTAGAACCTGGGACCATGGAAGCCGGGAGCCAGCCTCGAGTCAAGATGAAAAAGCCCTCTCCTTGGGTACTTGATGCTGACTGAGAAGATCATGATTTACTGTGGCCTAGGGGTGGAGAACTTGGACCTTTGTACTCTGCATTCCTTAAGGAGTCCTGATCCTTAGGATGACTGAGTTAAGGACTTAATGATATCTTTTGTTTAAAACTATGTGGCCACTTTAGTGATCAGTTGTTATGTCACAACACTGTGAATACTTTACTCTGGTTTCCGTCAATGTTTTGTCTTAGCTTATCACTGAATAAATAGATAGTTCACTATACTATGTAACCAGAACCTTGAAGCTGTCCATGGCAGCAGTCCTCTGGAAAGCTGCTCGTGCTTGGCTTTACAGGCCTTGATGTTCCCGAGGGGCCGTGGGAGTGTGAGATTCTGGAGCAGAGCAGGCACATGACCACACCCGCCTGGCAGCCAGGCAGCTTAGGGGAACTTGGGTTTGAAATTTTGGATGAAAAGGAACTGAAACCACTTGGGAGCTCTGCGCTTTCTCTAGACCGTCCCCATCACTGAATGCCCCGCAATGGGCACCTCCAGGGTGATTCCTACTCGTAGCCATCTGAGCCCCTCCCCCAGCAAGAGCACCCTCTTTCCTATGGGCACACACCTGACCAGAGGTCTAGTGGGCCTTGAGGCCTCCCACCCTGGCCTGCCCTGGCCTGGCTGCCCTCAAGGCTCATGTTTCCTTTCTCCCCACTATGTCCAATCTGGCGTGAGCCCTCGTTACTCCAGCCAGACTGCTGCCTTGGTCTCTTACCCGGCTCCCTGCCAGGAGCAGAGGCCAGGGCAACCCTGAAAGAGGAGAAAATGCCAGTGTGGACGCTGGACAGAGCCTGATCCAAACAAGAATCTGGGGCATCGGTGCTCTGGAGGCTGCTGGATGGGAACTCCGCTCCAACAGCACAGGGACCTTTATGGGGCGGACAGCAACAGGCTTGTTCTTACCTCTGGGAGAAGGGGCCACAAAGTCCATGACAGCAACCTTCTTTCCAAACTCAGCAGCTTCAAAATTTGAGAGAACGAGACAGAGAAAGAAGAGGGAGGGGGAGAATAAGGGGAAAGAGAAAGGGAGGGAAGAGGAGGGGGGAGAAAACAGAAAAGAGGGGTGGAGAAAGAGGAAAGGGAAGGAAGGAAAGAGGGAGGGGAGAAAACAGAAAAGAGGGCGGAGAAAGAGGAAGGGGAAGGAAGGGGAGGGGAGAAAACAGAAAAGAGGGTGGAGGAGAAAGAGGAAGGGAAGGAAGGAAAGAGGGAGGGAAGAAAACAGAGGGGGCAGTGTTTACTTTGACATCAGGGAGGGCACAGTGTGAGCTCTACTTATCAGAGGGGGTTTTCAGGTTCCCCTGGATGCCAACTGCAGCCACAGAGGGGCATGGGTACAGAGCCATTAGTTTTGTGATATGCTTGATACCCCTGCCCTGAGGGGGCCATAAGGCAAACCTGGCGATGCACTGTCCACCCCAGCACCCTCTCTGCGTGGGCCTATGTGCTGCAGTACAAGGACAGATGGGGTGGTCACAGCTGCAGGTGAGCACTCCCTGCCCCCTCTTCTGCACACTGCAGCAATCCATGCTCTATGGATGCCTCCTCTCCATCTCCCAAAGCCAACACAGCCAGGGCTCCCACATCTCAAGAAACTCTGTTTCGGTCAGTGGGAGCGTGCTCTCCGCCAGCACAGTATGGTCTCTAAGAGCCTCTGATAGGGGGAGGATCTCAGTGGGTCCAGAGTGTTAGGCTGGTCCAGGGGCCTGGCAAAGCCTGCCAGGCTCCCAGGTCCCCTCCCGGCCACAGTGGGGCGTCAGGTCTGGTGGCCATGCGTATGGGGAAGCACTCCTGGGCCTGCATCTTCACCCCAGCCTTTCCACCTCTGGCTCAGAGAACCCTCATCAAGCCTTCTCCCTCCCCTGGAGGAGGGCTCAGCTCCTGGAGTGCTTGGATGGGGAATGGGGCTGGTGTAGGGTGGGCCCCTCATCCCCAACCTGACATACCTTCTTTGGCGCAGGCCAGGCCGCCAGAGCCCCCGCCGACCACCAGCAGGTCATACGCACCACCATCTACAAAAGGAACAGACCCATCTGAATGACCTGGAGAAAGTGCCAGTCCTCGGGGGTTGGCCCACATCTGTGCCTGTCTCTCATGTGCCCCCGTGTCTTCCTTGAGCACTGCCCGCATCTGTGCCTGCCCCTCATGTGCCCGTGTCTTCTTTGACCACTGCCTGTGTCTGTGCCTGCCCCTCATATGCCCCTGTGTCTTCCTTGAGTGCTGCCTGCATCTGTGCCCCTCACATGCCCCCACGTCTGCCTTGGGCACTGCCCACAACTGTGCCCCTCAGATGCAGGATCGGCCAGGATGGGGGATTCTCACCAGCCCTGGACCCTGCACACCAGGAGCCCAAACATGACCAAAGGACCAGAGGGAGAGATGTTGGTTCCCTTCCATTCTGGAGCCCCCAAGAGCAGACTGACTAGCCTCTGCTGTGGGGAGCACATGAGGACACTGTTCAGCACCCCCAAAGAACACGCTGGTACAAAGGTCTTTATGAAAAATCACAGGGTCACAGGGATCTGAAAACCTGCAGGCGCCTGTGCCAACAAATGTCAACCCCGCCCTCATTAAATGCAACCAGGATTAAGTTTGGGTTCTGGGTCTCTCCCTGTCCTAGGCACTGCCCTTGACCTTGCTTCTGTGCCCGGTCCCATGGCCTGGCTCGGCTATCCTTCATCATCCCAGAGACCCTGCCCTGTGAGGGCCTGGCCCCCCCTCGGCGAACTCATTACCAGCTCTTTCTTGGAAACGCAGCCTGCACCCCTGGGCCACCCTGGGCATTGGTTGGGGGTGCTCCCAAGGCCAGGCCAGCCCAGCTCCATCGGCATTTTTGAGTGACAGAGACACAGACGCACAGACTGTCACCAGCCTCCTGTAACTGGGCTCTAGGTCCCAAGGTCAGAAGACATCTCCTGACCCATCCCACCTCCCTCCACCCCCCCCCCAAAGGCTTGGGCCAGGGCTACCCAGTTTTGTTCTGGGAAGCTTGGACTCAGTTGAGGAGCCGCATTGGAGGACCCAGAGGGCCACATGTGGCCTCTGGGCCACAAGCTGCCCACCCAAGTCACCCAAGCCAGCTCAGCTGCACATACTTAGTGCACAAACCCTCCTGCCTCCAGGGCCTGGGCCCTGCTGCAGCCCGAGCTGACTGACCTGCCATTCTGTGGGCTCCTTCCAGCTCGGCTCTCCGGGCTCCAGGAGCTCCACAGAGCTGCCCAGGAGGGCAGAGAGACGGCCCGCCCCAGGTTAATCTGTCAGGGACCAGAGACCTGGCTTAGATAAGCACTGGCCCTGCTGGAAGGGAGGAAAAAACCACACCCCCTACTGTGACACCATGAAGGAGAACACTTCCAGGAGGGGGCTGCCAGGGCAGGATCTCCACGCCAGAAGGGCCCCCCAGGGCACACGGCCTCTCACCCGCTGGCAGCAGCTCCTGTCCTGAGCCAAGCTGTTCTCCTCCGGCAAAAGAGCCACCCTCCCTCTGACAGCACCCTCCAGGCCGCCCCACACTGACCCTCTGGGGCCCCCTCCCTCCACCGATCCTCTGACAACACCTTCTGGGGCCCTTCCCGCCTCTCCCTCTGCCCATGGACTCTCCAGCTCACCAAATGTGGGCCCCCTTGCCCCTTCCTCAAGAGCCTTCTAGAGCTCCCTACTGCCCTCCTAGAACACCGGGGGAGGCCCCAGGCTGGCTGCCCTCTCTGCCTCTGCTTGCCACTCCCCCCACCTCGACCCTCCCTTTGTTCATCCAAGGCCGAGCTTCCCTCAGACTCTGCCCCCCTGGCCTCTCCTTATGCCTCCAGAGAGGGGGGGCTCCTGACCTGGGCCTGCTACAGGTGGATGGCAGGGAGACCAGGAACGTGGGTGGGAAACAAGGAGGCTCAGGTGATGTGTGAGCATCTCCCTCAGCAATGAGTGCAGGCGACCAGTCTTTACTGTGGGAAAGGGCCGGGGAGCGGGCACAGGACACAGAGGGATGGCCCACGGCGGTGGGAAGAGCCAGTGACACCGAGGGTCTTCTTGCTCCCTCCCTCCCCTGTCTCTCCACACCGGCCTCCTAGGGGTTCAAATGCGCCCCCACCTCCCACCTCCGTGCCTTTGCTCTGGCTGTGCCCCCTGCCAGGGATACTCTCCCTCCAAGGCCCAGCTCCGACCCCATCTTCTACAGGAACAGAATGGAAGAAATGTTTATTCAGCGTCTACCAGACGTCGTGCACCGGCTAAGGGCCGAACAGGCTCAACTCGACCCTCCTGTCACCCCCCCAGAGCCACCACTTCCAGGGCAGGGCCTGGCAAACAGCAGGTGCTCAATAAGTGCTCAGTGATTGGCTGCCGTGGAATATGTGCAGGCGCCTGTGGTCTTCAGACAGACGCGGGAGAGCTTGGGAGGAAGTTAGCACGGCCCCTCCCGCCTTGTCCTGGACGGCGAGGAGAGGGCTGGGGCTGTTCATCTGGAGGCCCCCCCCAACTATGGCCTGGCACACTCCCTGGCACGCTGCTGCCCCGGGAAGGGAGAACCAGGAAAAGGAACGGGGTGGTCTGGCGCCAGAGCTGCCTGCACCCCCACCCAGGCGCCCCTGCCCCCGAGCTTCCCAGGCTCACAGTCAGTCCCCATAGGAGGAGATTTGAACTTGGATCTCCTGACTCCAGGCCGCCCTCTCGCTGTTGGTGGCTGCTGTCAGACCCTGCCAGGGGGCCCTTCAATCCAATCTGTCTTTATTAAGTGCCTACTGTGTGCAGCCACTATTCTAGGAGCTGGGAGCTCCAATCCGGCCACAGACAGGCCAAGCTGTGTGGCCCTGGGCTAGTCACCTAACCCTGCCTGCCTCAGTGTCCCCATCTGTAAAATGAGCTGGAGAAGGGAATGGCGCCCCCTCCGGCACCTCTGCCAGATGGGTCCGGGAGGATGAGGCAGGCAGAAGTCAGGGATGCACAGGACCCCCCTCCTGGGGCAGGGGGCGGGGGGAGGCCGCCCAAGCAGGTGCCCCTGAGAGCCCGAGGCATCTGCAGGCCTCCAGAGAGAGGTAAGGGCTGGACATGACGAAGCAGGGGCTGAAAGGGGGCGAGCTGGAGGAGGCCAGGCTGCTCATTCTACAGGCGGGGAAACTGAGGCCTGGGCACCGGCCAGTGCCGAGTTCAAGTCCTACCCCGGACCCCTGCTGGCTGCGTGACCGTGGGCAAGTCGCTAAGCTGCTCAGAAGGTGCCCATCTGAACGGGTGGGCGGAGCTCCCTAAACCAGTGACGTCACAGCTCTGGCTCCCGACCCCGCACACAGCAGGCGCTCAATAAATGCTCATTGTCTAGATCGTCCGATTAAGCTGGACTGGCAGCTCCTTGAGGGTGCCTGGTATACAACAGGCGCTCAGTAAGTGCTAGGTGTACCACCCAGGAGCCAGAGCAGGGGCTGTCACGAGGTGAGGAGGACTTCCCGCGGAGCGGCCAGCAGGGGGCCCCGCCCCCATCCCGCCCCCGCCGCAGCAGCACGCCCGGGACCCTGAGCCGTGACCCTGACTGCCGGCCCAGGCTGAGACGGCTCCTACCTGACAGGCCCCGGGTGGTGCAGACCAGCCCGCAGGGAGCCCGGGAGCCTGAAGCTCGCCACCGGAAGAGACGTCTCCAAGACTGGCGCGACGCCGCGGCCAAGGCCGCCGCCATCGTGCCCCGCGTGCCCGCAGTCAACTCCGCCTCCTCGCCCAGCTCGCACCCAATCACCGCCCTCCGTCGGGCCCCGCCCCCCCGGATGCGCCCTGCCTCCTGCCGCTCTCCTACCCAATCGCCGCGCTTCGCCCCACCTCCCCGCGCTCGCCGTCCCCAATCGCCGTCCTTGTCCCGGTTCCTCCTCCCTAGAGTATCCGGTCCCTTAGTCTGGTCAGCCACAGGCGGACACACCGTACCTTGACTCCAATATAGTGATGTCATGTCCTCTTCGAGAAGGACGGACTACAACCGACCAACCAACCGAGTACCTTACCGCCCTCCGCCCCACCCACTCCACCGTGCCCCGCCTCCCCGCGCTCCTCTGCGCCAACCTCCCACCTGACGGGCGCGCGCGGCGATCCCAGTGCCCAATCGCCGCCCTTCACCCCTCTAGGCCACGCCCACGGGGGCGCGCGCGCCCCGCCCCGCTCACCAAGGCTCTCGCCCCGCCCCCGCCCCGCCCCCGCCCCGCCCCGCCCCGCCCTTCGCCTCGGGTGGAGAACCTGCCTCCGAAGCTTCTGGTGTAGGCTAGGAAGACAGCGGGACAGCGGGAGAGAGGAGCCACGCGTGCTGAGGTGAGTGGGGTACCCGGGGACGCGTGCCGCGGGGGCGAGAGCAGGAGAGAAGGAGGAGCGCAGGCCGGCTGCTGCCCCGCGTGGGGTGACCGGTGGTCCTCCGTGGACCGGAGCCCCCGCCGAGAGCTGGAGGGGACATCTCAGGTCCAGCCTCCCCGTTGTTACTCAGACGAGGAGACTGAGGCCGTGGAGAGCTGTGTCCAAGGGTCCTCCAGGGGGGCGGGGGACAGAGGGAGGGAGCCAGGACCCTGCGGGGGGGGGGGCAGGACCTCGCACGAGTCCGGGCAGGCTCCCCGCAAGCCGGAGCTGCTGCGGGCAGGGAGACCCGGGGCAGGCGGCGGCCTTCTAAAAGCATTTCTTTGGAGCCCCGAGGAGAGAGCAAGTGTGGGAGCTGCCGGGGAATGAGGATGACAAGTGGAGCCCCGAGATTACAGTGGGAGGAGGAGAGGCCAGCCGGGGGCCCAAATAGCCCCATGCGTGCCCTGGCCGCGTTCCTGTCTTGTGTCTGGAGGGCACCGCTGGGGACCCGGTGACTGCGGGGCGCCGTGTCCTAGGGCGAGTCTGGGGAGCCAGGACTTGGGTTTGAATTCTGGCTCATGGCATAGCTCCAGGGTGCGCCCAGTTTGAATCCTGCTTCCAGTCTGAGTCATTTACCCTCCGGCCTCAGTTTCCTCATTAGTAAAAAGGGGCTGATATGGCTCTGATCCCAAGATTGCTGCGAGGATGGGAGAGAGTCCGCCCCAAGCACTTCACAGATCTTTAAAGGGCCCCAAACCCTCCCTGTTGATATTTGTCCAACTCTGGCAAGTCCCACACGACTCTCAGGTCTGGAAAGGAGGGATCAGCCTCCCGGGCAGGGCAGGGCTGGGGCACCGCTGCCCCTCTAGGTCCTCCCCTGCGGCTTCCGATCGAGTTCAGGTTTTACAGAACAAATCCTTTTATGGAGGGGATTTGTCCTGTGAAGTTTGGATTCACTCGAGGCCCCAGAGGACCAGGGGCGGCCTGATGCCGCAGGTTCCCCAGCCCTGGTCCAGGGTCATGGGACCTTACCAGAGCTGGAAGAACACTCAGAGCCTATGTAGTCTAAGCCCCTTGGTTAGCGAAGCTGAGACCCAGAGAAGGAAGGGACTGGACCAAGTCGGTGCAGATAGTAAGGGTCAGTCAGGACTCCGAACAGGACTGTGTGTGTCTGGAGCTGTGCCAAGTCCGGCCTGGCCAGGGATTTTCCAGCCTTCCAAGCCAATGCTCTTTCTGCTCCACATGCACTCAGGAAGGCCCTTGGTTTTGGTCTGCTGTGTGATGGAGGCAGCTGTTGGGGGGTTACTGATGGGCATAGGGAGGGGGAATGGACCAGATGGTGAGGGAAGCAACCATGGCTAGGAAATGTCCTCTTTAAAGGGTGCGAAGGCTCCACCCTTATGGAGGCTTAGAGGTGACCAAAAAAAATCCAAACTGTCCCCAGTTTTGTCTTCTCCCAATACCTGATGGTCTGGAAAGGGCTCTTTGAGAATCAGCTGATAGGCTTTTATTGATCCCTGGTTGATTGCCATACCTTCTGATAAGGGCACAAAACATGACAGAAACAAGAATGCCAGTAAGGCCCCAGGTCCCAGGTTAAAGGATCCCAAGATTTGGGGGCAGATGCCTAAGGGCCTGGAAAGTTGATGGTGCCTGATAGCCCTAGAGGCTGGAGGCCTGGTTCCCAGTTAGATTCTTCTTCCCTGGCCCTGGCCCTAGGGGACTGCACCATGCAGATACAGCCCACTCACTCCTGACCTATCCCCCCCACCACCCTGGCCACATACAAAGATGGCGGCACCTCCACAGTCAGGAACTCCAAAATTCTCCTATCGCATTGCAGTCTATTACCTTTCCACCTCACTTGAGGCGTTGCAACCCCAAACCCTGCTCTTGTCCTTCTGGGTGACCCCCAGGCCATGACCCCTGAGCTGGCCACAGCCTCCTCCCTTCCCCATCTTGGCGCCTTGGTGAACCAGCTCAACACCACACTGTTCCCTCTCAAGTTTGTTGTTTTTGCTGTTCATCCGTTTTCAGTCGTGTCTGACTCTCTGTGACCCCATTTGGGGTTTTCTTGGCAGAGATCCTGGAGTACTTTGCCATTTCCTTCTCCAGCTCATTTTACAGATGAGGAAAATGAGGCAAACAGGGTGAAGTGACTTGGCCTGGGTCACACAACTAGGAAGTGTCTGAGGCAGGATTTGAACTCAGGAAGAGGAGTCTTGGCCTGGCTCTCTAGCCACTGTACCACATAACTACCCTGTTTGGCATTTACCGGCCTTCATAATCTCACTCCATCCCACCTTCCCATCTTCTTTCACCTTCTTATTCTTTGATCCAGTGATCCTGGCCTCATGGTTGTTCCTGGTTCAAGACACTGAGCATTTTCTCTCAGCATCCTCTGTATCCAGAATTCTCTTCCCTCCTCCTCTCCACCTCCTGGCTTCCTATGAGCCTCAGCTAAAGCCCCACCTTTTTCTGGGGATCTTGACTGATTTACCTGCCTATAGCTTGTTTGTCCAAGGCTATTTACATGTTTGCCTTTCTTTGTTAACATAATAAATGTTTATCGACTGTCTAATCTTGGACTGGGTCCTTTGACTGGCTGGATTCCTACTTGTAATTTGGGGGTTGGGGCTCTGGGTCCTCAGCCCAGACTCTCTGGGGAACATGTGTACTCAGTGCACCTGGCGGCCATCCCTAGCGGGAGTTCTGGAAGGCGGGGTCTCTGAGGGCTGACGCTGCCTGTGTGTCTTTAGGGCACAGCTTTCTCACAGCTGAGAAACTTTCCTTTTTCGAGTTGGTACATTTTCTTCTTTTCTCCTAGCTCTGGGCTGGGCCTGGGCAGAATTGGGAACAAGCTGACTGAGTCATTTCCGCCTGCTTGCCTCTCCCCTGGATGGGGGCAGGGGGAGGGCTTCCTGGTGTCTGATCACTGCTTGCTGCTGGCACTCTGGCAGCCTTGGAGCCCTAGGAGGCAATGGTGGGAGGTGGAGGGGAGTGCAGGGGCTCCCTCTGCCTGGCCAGCTCCCTCACTCCCTCTTCACAGAATCATCTGACAGGGCTGAGAGGATGAGGCAGCCTTTTGGCAGAGATGCTTCATGAATGCCCACTGCTAGATTCAGCAGCAGATTACTGACATTAAAGATACCACCTTTGTTTCTGGAAGACTGCGGGGGGTCGTTGAAAGCCCTGAGAAGTTTTCCAGGCTCTCTCCTCTCAGACAAGGGCGATGGGGATAATGGCTGCAGAAAAGATGGTGGCAAGGGAGGTGGTTGGGGGAGGCTTGGGCCCTGGCAAGAGAAGGTGAACAGCTTACATGTCAGACTGCAGGGACCAGACACTCTCTCGCCCCCGTCTCTGTTTTACAGGCGGGGAAACCGAGGCAGAGAGGTACAGTTGACAATTGGCAACCCATCAGCAAATAATCATCATGTGCCAGGCATTGTGCTGTGCTCTAGGGATGCAAATACAGTGAAGGGAGCAATCTCTTCTTGTGAGTGGATCGCATGTTAATGTAGAGGCAGAGTGAATATAAACTGAATGAAAAGGCACTTTGGGGAGCAAGCAAAGAAACCTGCCATCTCCCGTGAAGTTGGCTGGGATGGGTGAGGGGGGCAACTCAGGCTGCATCCCCCCAACCTTAGAAAGACCACCTCGTGTCACTCCTGAGAGAGCACGGGACCAGGCAGGAACACCCGAGTTTGAGTCCTGCATTGGACACTTCTGCTGTGTGACCCTGGCCAAGTCCCTTAACCCCCCTGTGCCTCAGTTTTCCCATCTGTAAAATGGGAGTCATAATAGCTCCTACCTCCCAGGGTTGTTGTGAGGGTCA
Organism: Petaurus breviceps papuanus; assembly: GCF_028583685.1. Lineage (NCBI taxonomy): Eukaryota > Metazoa > Chordata > Mammalia > Diprotodontia > Petauridae > Petaurus > Petaurus breviceps. The sequence goes on from NW_027186331.1 coordinate 1,906,222, forward strand.
ATTGAGATCACATTTGTCAAGTGCTTTGCAAACCTTAAAGCACTTCTAGAATTATTATTACTAATTATCATGATGAAAGAAAATCGCCTTAGCCACCTCCTTCCAGGGAGCTTCTCCCTGTGGACTTGGGACCCTGGCCTGGTCTCTGGTCCCCAGGAGTGCCCCAGACCACACCCTCCACAGGACTTGAACTTTCCTTTCTCAAAATCTATCTCAAAATTTTCCTATCTCAAAATCTCCAGGCTCTGGGCCTGTTTGGTCAGGCTAGGTAGCGCCCGAATCTAGTGATGAGCAAAGAGCTGAGAATGTAGACATTTAAAGCTGGAAGGGCCCTCAGAGGGCATTTTGCAGGTGAGGAAACGAGAAGGGCCCAAATCATGAAGGTGGCAGCGCTAGTTTCCGGCCCCAGTCCTGTGGCTTCTGCAGAACGCTGGCCAACGGACAGAGGCCTGGCTATGTCACTGGGTGGGCAGGGATGGAGAAGGACGCAGAGGAGGCATCGTGTTGTAAAAAGCATGCAAAGCTTGGAGTTGGGGAGTCAGAAGATCTGGGTTCAAGTCTTGCCCCTACATGATTCTTCCTGTTTGGTTTTGGGGAAGCAGCATCACCTCTGTTGGCCTCAGTTTCCTTCTGCGGAGTGAGAGGCCTGGGCTACTTGGTGGTCCCTGGTTCTCTCCAACTGTAAATTCCACAGAAGTCCTGGTCTGACTTCAGTTACCGTGGAGAGCCCCCCTTCCTGACTCAGTCCCAGGAGAAAACAGCGCCCCCTGTGGTGGCCCACAAAGATGGAGGCTTGGATGCACACAGTCTATCTCCTGACCCATCCCTCCCCACCCACCCCTTCATCGTTTGGGACGTGTGTACGTCATCAGCTCCTGGAGGGCAGGGACCACCAGGGAATGGCAGACGTTTCATCTCCCTGTTCATAGGACTGTTGGGCAAGGGGAACGTAGGAAGCCTTGAAATGCTGGAGAAAGAAACTCGAATGTCTATTATCAATGACTTACAGAAGCTGGAGGTGGAAAGGACAGAACTTAGCAGCCATCTGTCCTCCCATCCCAGAAAGGATCCCCCATCCAGATTCAGCTTCAAGACCTCCAAGGATGGGGAACTCACTCCTCTGGAGGCAGTGACCTCCACTTGGCTGGACTTCATGCCTGCATTGTCTCCTGGTTCTTCCTTCTTGAATCTAACGGAACAAGACTAAATGTGTTCCTGATGACAGACAGTCCCTCCAGCTCTGGGGAGGCTCTCCTTTATTCCTTAGGTGTGCTCCTCCCAGCTCCATGAAGGGATCCTCTAATGATGGGACCAGCAAGGCACAGCTAGGGAGAGCTGTCATGGGTTGAAGCCAAGGGCTGCCAGGAAGAAGCTGGCCATTGTCCCAGGCCATCGGTCAGCCTGAGAGCCAGCTCAGATCATTCAGTTGCAAAAGGAAGCCAGGCTGGGATTTTCCAGCTTGGCCCCTGCACCATCCAGATAAACAGAAATAAGCAACTGGCTTTTGCTTCTGCTGTTTCCATGGGATTCTGACTCCAGAGCTGGAATGACCTTTGGGCCATCCAGTGCAACAGCCTTCATTTTACAGATGAGGAAAATGAGACCCCAGGAGGGGAGGTGATTGGCCTGGTTCATCTCCTGCCTCTCTGCTTGAAGGGATCCAAGTCACTTCTGTCTGGGCCTCAGTTTCCTCAATTACAAATCGATGCCCTCTTGGAGCCCTTGTAGCTGTCAGTCTATGACCCTGTATGTCCAAGCCCAGGGCCCTAGCCACTGTGCCATGCTGCCTTTGGAGACAGCTCTCTCACGGCAGTGAGGCAATGCGGTGGGGAAAGGGCTGGGCCTGGCCTCAGACATGTCTTCGCTGTGTGACCCTGTCCAAATCATTTCACTTCTGCCTCACTGTCCTCAGCTGTAAAGTGGAGGCAATAGTAGCAGCACCAGCCTCCAGGATTGTCGTGAGGATCAGCTGAGATGCTGTGTGTAAAGCACTTAGCCTAGTCCCTGGCACAGAGTAGGTATTTAACAAATGCTTATTTCAGGGGTGGCTAGGTGGTGCAGCGAATAGAGCACTGGCCCTGGAGTCAGATACTTAACACTAGCCGTGTGACCTCAGGCAAGTCACTTAACCCCAATTGCCCTGCCTTCCCAGCTCAAAACAAACAAACCCAAATGCTTATTCTACCTCCACCTGTTGTTAGAGATGATGTGAGCCATGGTAGATTGTATGTGCTAAGTGTCATAAGGTCAGAGACTTAGGACTGGGGAGGTCCTTGGAGATGGTCTAGTTCACTCCCCTCATTTTACAGAGCTGGAAACAGGCTTAGAAAGAGGAAGCCAGGCCCTGGCCAAAGCCAGCACTCTCCACCATCCTGGCTTCCACCGTGGCCATTCTAGGACTGTAGCAGCCGAGAGGGGCCATTCCTTCATATGGAGGTGCACGTCATGGTAGACAAGAATGGCCACAGATACCATCCTTGGTCCCCCCCTCCCTCTGTCCGGTCACAGACATCCTGAGCTGCGGCTGTCTGGACTCCCCATCCCCAGCTCCCATCTGTACTTCAGGCACGTGGGCCCCCCCAGCTCCTGAGCCCTCAGTCCGGCCTGAATGGCGATGACCCCACTTCCTCTCTGAAATGACTTGGTCTAATGGGGTGCGAGATGCACGACCTTGGTGGAAGCCACTGTTGGCCTAGAACACTCGTTCTGGTCCTCAAGGCCTTTTCCGAGAGCTTTATAAACTCAAAATGACAGTCCTCTTTCTCTTAGAGCAATAAAGAAGCTTTTTATAAACATTTCACCCACAGCACTGCATGAAAAACAGCCAGTGAGCCACCACAAGGCACTTTAAAAGCCTCCAACGAGAATCTGAATGGCGTCAGCCCAGGTCATTCAGCCCTGTGTTTTGTCTTGTTTCTAAATGAAAGGTCACAACTGTAAATGATTTGGGCTGAGTCGCTGCTGCATGGTTTCTGGAGGCCTCCCTTTGTCATCTCCTCCCTTTCAACTGTCACCTCCAGCCAGGGCAGCAGCAGGTCTGTCTGGTCTCTGTCTGCAGGCTTGTGGGGTTCGAAATAGCAAACACCTCAAGGCTAGAATTCTCGTGGATGCTTCATGGCCCTTGGTGAGAAGAGGTCTCCAGCATGGGCGCCCCTGGCCAATGTCAAAACGCAGATGGCTCAAAGACAAAGTTAGGGAGCCCCTGGAAGCTCTGTGTTGGATTAAGCCACCAAAGCTGCTGGGCACTCCTGTCACCCTTGGGTCATGGCCCTGGGCATTGCTCAACTCTCTGAACCCCAGGTCCTCCTCTGTGGGACGGGGCGTTGGCTGCACCGAACAGCCTCTGATGACCCTTTCATCTCTAAAGCTCTCAGCGACAGACCAACACACCCATACACCTTCCAGTAGCCAGCTGGTTTCCCAAAGATGTATGTGTGAGGAGCAAGCCTTTCCATGCCAGGCAGAGATAAGAACCATCCACCTGAGGTTTAAGCAGTGTGGTGCAGGGTAAAGTAGGCTGAATTTGGAGTCAGAGGATCTGAGTTCAAATTCTGACTCTACTGACTGCATTTTATCCTTGAGCATGTAAATTTTCTCTGGGCCTCAGTTTTCTCATCTGTGTAATGGGGTAGTTCTACCAGAGGTCATCTCTTGTGTCCCACCCAGTTCTAGGCCCAGGATCTGATGCTTTTTATCATCCTGCCTGATTCTGAGGCAACTTGATGGCTCTGGTCTCAGGAGGAGGCTCTTTTTGCCAAACATGGCACCCCTCTGTTTGCAGCCCACAGTTAGGCTTCAGCTTCCCCCTCCCCCCTAGTGTTTCCCTGCCCTTCTTCCTGATGCCTCTTGGAATCTGTTCTGCTCAAATTCCAAGTGACTAAGCTTGTCGGTTTGTGTTTGTGGGAGAACAATGTCGAGGGTGGATTTGGAAATGCTCTTTCAGACCTGAAAGAGGCCAGGTCTGTTCTGGGCTTCTCCCTCCTTGCTCGTTATGAAATCCATGGGAATGTCCGTGGAATGGCAGGCTGTCTCCATTCCCAGGGGCCATGAGATGGCCACAAGGGCTCCTTCTCCTTCCTGCACCACAAACTGCGCCAAGCCCCCAGATGCAACGCTAGGTACTTGGTATGACTCCTTTGCCAAGCCTTGTCTTGGGCTTCTTCTCAAGCTTCACCTTAGTGAGGCTTTCATTGGTGCCCCTCCCCACCCCAGGCCTTTGGCTCTGCTACAGATGGGTTTTGCAGAGCCCCACACTGGTCTTCTCATCTCCCCCTTGCTCAAATGCAAGCTTGATGGCCCTGGCCCCTGGTGGCTAGCATGGTCAGTGGAGTGCCAGCCCTTGAGTCAGGAGGACCTGAGTTCAGATCTGGCCTCAAAACACTTATTAGCTGTGTGAACCTGGGCAAGTCACTTCACCCTGTTTGCTGGAGAAGGAAATGGCAAACTCCTCCAAGATCTTTGCCCAGAAAACCCCAAATGGGATCACAGAGAGTCAGCCATGACTGAACAATAGTGGCAGAGTCCTGGTGCCTGGCACAGGATTCCAAACAGAAGGCACTTAACAGAGTCTGTTGATGGATGAACTGACCTTTACTTCCACAGCATCATAAGCCACACTGTTAGAGCTAGGGGGGACTTTGGTGATTGTGGGACGCGGTCTCTGATTGGGGGGGAGGGGAGGAGCCACAGGTGAGATTTGACCTCAGATCTTTGGATTCTTTCCACTGTGTCCCCAGAATGCCTAGGGGCGCTTCTCTGAGCAGAGCAGTGCATGATCAGAGTAATCCCAAAGGAGTACAGACTTGTTCACAGGCCAGGATTCATTTTCTCCACCCTCCCTGTGAGTCCCAGCTCAGTTGGGGCACCATTCCCGCATGGGGCGTCCAAGGTAGCGTAAGCCTTGGCGGGGCAGCCTTAGTGTTCTCGGCCCTCTGTGCTGCCTGGCTTTCATCTTCCCATTCCGATGCGTGACTAAAAGCACAGAATTCAAAGTTAGTATTGGTGGAAAGAATTTAGAGAATGCGTTAAGGTTTGCAAAGTCAATGTTATCTCATCTTACCCTCACAAGGCTGGGGGTAGGAACTATTACTATCCCCATTTTAGATAAGGAAACTGAGAAGAGAGGTCATCCACTGAGTGTCTGGGGAATGATTTGACTCCGGTCATCCTGACTCCTCGCCACTGGGCCACCCAGCTGCTAAAAGAGAGCGTTCAGACACTGATGGGCTTTGAGTTCCCCCTGCACATCTGAATCGGGAGGAATCGGGCCTTGGGGGTGGCTGGTGAAGCCAGAATCTCCCACATGTAGCCACTAGATGCTATGCCAGGGATAGGGCGGCAGCTGGCATGGGAGCTTGGTGACAGTCCTCTGTGCCTGCAAGGACAGCTCCGCCTGGAAAGGGAGGTCTGAGCACTCCCTGAGAGGGCCCTTGTCTCTCCAGGGGTGTGCCGTCACTTGGGGCTGGTTTCTCTGGGGTATCTGCCACTCTGGGCCCCACAGAAGGGGCAGTAGATGAGTCCAGGGCTGGGATGCAGAAGAGCCAGGTCTGATTCTCAGCTGTGACGATTTCTCTCCCCTGGGACCCTGGACCAGTCTGAGTCACCTTTTTCTGGGCTTCTGTGATTCGCTCTTCTCTGAAACCCACTGATCCTGGATTATAGATCCATGCAAGTAGCAAGATGAGGTGTCTGTGATAAAGTTCCTGGCCAGGCACCCATGGGTAGTGGGGATGGACATGATTGGGCACTGGGGCTTGGTACTCATAAGGAGCAGGGCGAGGCACCTGTGGGCAGTAGGGCTGGGCACCCAGGGGAAATGGGGCCAGACACCTGGGGAGAACAGGCACTTAGGGGGAGTGGGGCTGGGCATATGAGGGGAGTGGGTGCCTATGAGGAGTGGGGCTAGACACCCGGGGGAGCAGCACCCATGGGCAGCAGGGCTGGGCACCCAGGGGCAGTGGGGTTGGGTACTCATGTGCAGCAGGCACCTATGAGGAGTGGGGCTCTTATGTGTTACTGGGCAAAGGAGAAGCTAGGCCTTAGCTGCCCTCTGGAGTGGAAGGGACTGACCATGAGGGTGAGTTGAGCTGTGGTTGAGCCCAGCCAGGGTGTTTCAGCTTCCATTTGGTGTTCTTGCCCCTTGCCAGGGCACCATATCCCTGCCTTTCTCCTTTTGTGGAAGGCCCAGGCAGGAGGTCCCCCAGGCCCAGAGTGGTAGAGCTATAAGAAGCCTGAGAGATGAGACCATAGAAACAGAGAAAGTGCTGAAGGACCTTGGAAACCGCCTGGTCCAAGCCCCTGTTTTACACCTGGAGAAACTGAGGCCCAGAGAGGCAAGGGGCCTTCCCCGAGGTCACGTATCAGGAAGCCCGAGATCAGGGCCTCCTCCCCTTTCTCTGTGGTACAAGGAGGCCTGTGGTGGCACCATGAGAGATGGAGATCCCCCCCAGTAAAGGAATAAATGAATGAACTGGTGCCCCACTTACAGAGCAGATCCCGTGGGGCATGGGTAAAGAGCCAGAGGAGGGCATTGAGGTTGTCTAGGCCTGAAGGGGACCGTGACTCACCCAAGGTCACGCAGGCCTTAGGGAGCAGGGCCAGGAGTGGTCCTCAGGGCCTCTGGCTCCTGCCCCTGCCTTGCAGGATTTAGAGTCAGGAAGACCCAAGTTCCTGCTTCAGACTCTGTGGACCTCCGAACCAGTCCCATAGCCTCCCAGCCTCAGTCTCCTTATCTGTGAAATGGGGATAATAGCAGCACCTGTCTCACACAGGGAGTGCTAGGTAAATGCTGTTATTATTTACCTAGTAACTGGCCCAGTCTCTGTCTTACTTGGTCTCGGTTCGCCCTGACCCACCATCTCCTCTGGTTACTGGGCTGGTGCTAAGAGGGTCGTCCCCTGGGCTCCTCCAGTCCTGGCCTGGGCAGCCAGGTGGAAGGAGAACTGGTGCTTGTCCATTGCCTGGCAGGGCAGCTCCCAAGGATCGTCTGCCCAAGGCATCAGTATGGTTAGAGGTGGACTTGTGGTGGGGGGAGGGTCCCTGGAAAGAGTCCCTCCCTACTCGGGACCAGGTCACATAGCCAAGCAGTTACCCATCACCGACTGCTGCCAGCTCTGTGCTGAGCCCTGGAGGAACTCCTGTCTAGTGGGGGGCACCGCTGTGGCAAAGACGAGGTGCCCATGGCAGGATCACTGAGGAGAAGGGCTCTGGCTAAAGGTGGATCTGAGAGCTCTTTGGTGTTATGGAGGAGCTGGCTGCCCATGTGCCTGTGCCCCTGCGTGCCCCTTTCTGTTTCTCTTAGCCACTGACCGCCTGGTTTAGTCTGTTTTCCCAGACCTCTGGAGGCATGCAGGGGCTTGGGAAAGGTGGACGAGGCCCAGGCTTGGAGCCTTGATCCCTCTGGGACCCTCCTTCCAGATTTCTGCAGACTTGCTCCTGCTTATGCAACACTCTGGAGAGTTTTTCTTGCTTTTCTGTTTGGACGTGTTTGTTGGGTTCTCTTTCTGCCTTCCCAGCATTCTTCTCATTGCCCTGGATACAAAATCAGGAATTGAGAAGAGTGGGTTTAATGGGGGAGTCTTGAAGGGACAAAGTCCTCCCCTCTTCCTGGCCTGTTGCCAAGCCTGGCTTCCGTTCTGACCCCCTTGGGATTTGGTTTCTTTCTCTCTGTGGCCTGGAGGGGTGATGGTGACAGGTGGGGGCCCCAGGTTCTGACTCCCCAGATGCCTCCTGGGTGTTTGCTTGCAGGAATTAGGGCAAAGCGAACTGGGATTATGGGCATGAATTGCTTCCCCAAGTAAGAAGATAAGCAGTTAATGATTGAGTTCCCAAGGATCAAATGACCCAATTTACAAGAAAGGGAACAGAGATCAGAATTTCTTCATCAGGGTCAGTGCTCTTGCTGTTCTGCCTGGCCCAGGCCCAGGATACATTGCTCCAGGTTCACTTGGAACATCTTGAGACCCACCTCAGAGGGCAAAGTCAAGAGTGACCTGCCCCCTCATGCCCCTTTTAAACAGTTACCTGACTGGTGGGTCAGGGGAAGACTGGGGACATTGTGTTCTTAGATTTCAGAAAAAAACATCTGACTAAGTCCCTTGGCCTGCCCCTTGGGCAGGATGGAGAAGTGGGAGCTGGCTGGGTGTGCACGTGGGAACAATGCTCAGGGCTGGGTCTCTGACCTGGGCATCTGGGTCCAATGGGGTTCCTGTGGGTGACTCAGTCACCTCAACAGCAAAAAGTAGGGCAGGGTCATAATCCCAAAGCTGCCGCTGGGGCCAGTGAAGCCTCTTGAAACCTGTGTCAGGGGTGGAGGTGGGGCCAAGTCAGGAATGGGACCCGCCAGCCCCTGAGGGCTGCTGGTGCTGCCCCCATCCTTGCTGAGGCTGCCACCATCCTCCCGTGTGTGTCTGGAATCGCCTCTCCTCTTCCTTTCCCCTTGCTGCCCACATCTGACCCATGGCCGGGTCTTGTTGACTGGTCTCATGAACCTTCCTCTTCACTCACAGAACCTGGCATCCATCTGCCTGCCTCGTGCCTCCCCTCCTCAGTGAACTCCTGGGACTCCCATTTACCTCTGGGACCAAGCACAAACTGCTCAGCCTGGTGTCACAGGCTTGGGGGCTCAGCTCTTCAGGCTTCCCTCACAGTGGCAGCACTCTCCCCTCCTTCCCCAACCTGGGCATCTGCACAGGACACCACTAAAGGCCCCTGCCTGCACTCCCTCTTTACCCTGCCCTTTCACAGTGTTCCCCCAAAGCCCTTCAAGGCTTAGCTCATGGGCCACCTCCTACAGGAAGCCTGCCTGGTCATCACCGTGGTCCCTCTCCTCCACATGGCCGGCCATCCATTTAGGCCGTCTGCTGCAGGTGAGCCCGAGAGGCTGGGGATGGCTTCAGAGCCCCTGCATCCATCCCAGCTCCTGGCACACAGTAGGCACTTAATTAGCAGTCACCTTCAGGGCTTGGAAGGAAGGAGGGTGGGGCTGGCTCTGTTCAATCCTGGAAAGCAGAGCTAGCCCTTGGACAGACACCTGGTCTAAATTATTGGAAGATTCTCCCAAGGGGTACCTTCCAGTCTCCCTGAGCATGGGGCTTGCTGTCACCCTAGAGAAGGCACCCTGCAGGAGGGCACGGCCAGCTGGCCAGTGCCTGCTCAGGGACTGGGGCCAGTCACAGGGTAGCCCTGGATATTGTCCAGATATTGATCACTGGTAGGGATGAATCCTGGATCTATGGGGGGATAGATGGCCAAAAACCCCATGGCAAGTGCCAGGGTGCACACTCATGTGGGGTCCTGCCTGGGGCCTGTCCCCAGGCTCTGGAAAGTGGGTGCCCTTCCCAGAGCCCCCCGTGGGCCCAGCTGGGTCGGTGGACCTGACCTGCTTGGTTCATGACTTTCCCATCCTGCCCCAGATACCCCCGGCGGCTTGGGCTTTGTTAACGATGGTGGATGTTAACGCCCCACTGGGCCACCCTGGTGCCTCCAGCATCCAGCCCCAGCAGCTTGGCCAGGGAGGGAAGGCCCTCCCCCTCAGGCCCTCTTGGCCTTCCCTTGGCATGTTAGACTCAGCTCCCGCACACACTCTGCTCCCTCCTGCCTGTATGGGACATTCCATCACCTGCCTCCATCCATATTTGGCGGCCCACCTCTGGAAGGCTCTTCCTCCTCCCCTCTGCCTCACCCAGCTTCCTTCAAAGGCAGTGTGGCGGCTCAGTGGAGAGAGCCCCGGACCCAGGGTCAGGGAGCTGGCCTCAGACACTTCCTCACTGTGTGACCCTGCACAAATCACTTAACTGCTGTCTGCCTCAGTTTCCTCATCTGTGAGATGGGGATAGTGACAGCCTCTACTTCCCTGGGTAAAATGAGATTTTTAAAACGGTTTGCAAACCCTCAAGTGCTATAAAAATGCTCCTTGTGGTCATGGCTCTTCCAAGCACAGCTCAGGTGCTCAAGGCCTTCCCTGACCTTCCCAGCCATTGGTGCCTTCACTTCATTCAGTCTTGAGGAAGGAGAGCCTGCAGTACTGCACAGACCTGGGCTTTCCCTTCTGAGTGATCCCTCTATGCTGGCAGGCGCTGGTGCTAACAGGATGATCTCCAAGTCCCTGAGGTCCTGGGCTGGTCAGCGCCTGGTCGCTCCTAGGGACACGGTCTCCTCGCCCAGCGACTGGGTGGCTCTGCTCCCAGAGCCCCTCAGTCCTTCAGTGGCCCTTCCTGCTGGCCCAGTCTCAGCAGCGGTGGGGCAGCCATCTGGCGCCGCTCCCTCGGGTGCCCAGAGCTGACTCCACCCTGCTGTTGTGGTCTCTTCCCTCTTGTCCAGGCATGGGGGGCCCTCACCACCTTTCCGATGTTACCGGTTCACTGAGCCCCCTTTCGTTCTCATTCTCTCACTGATATTCAAACTCTCCCCACCTAATGGCTGTTTCCTCACTGCCCACAGACATGCCGGTGTCTCCTCCATTCTTAACCCTCAATCTCACCCAGTTCAACTTTAATAAGAGCCTGCTGTGTGCCAGGCCCCATGCTAAGTGGCCTTCCCTTGCTGGCTGCACCCATAACCTGCTAGCTCCCATCCCCTATCTCTCCTCCCTTTTTGTGGCTGTGCTCCTTGAGAAGACTGCCCCACTTCCCTTCATCTCTCTCTACGGTGTGGACACCACCCTCATCCTTCTTGCACCTGACTTTGCTTCTGATCCACATGACAGGGGCCTGCTTCCTGTCCTGCCAACACCACCATCCATCTCCTGTCTCTGCGTGCTTGCCCGGCGGGCCCCCACACCTAGAATGCCCTCCCTGAGCCTCGGCCTTCTGGCTCCCTTGACCTCCTTAAGATTCAGCTGCAAGTCCATTGTCTCACTTTCCCTCCAGCTACCAGCTTCTCCCCCTGAGATCACCTCCCATCTTGTTTGGGTGATTCCAGTCGTGACCAACTCTTTGGGACCCATTTGGGGTTTTCTTGGCCAAGATATTCAAGCAGTTTGTGTGCTTTGTGGGCACTGGTTATTTGCGTTTTATCCCTTCCATTAGTCTGGAAGCTCCCCCTTTCTTTATATCCCCAGTTCAGGGCAGCATCTGGTGTTCAGTAGGTGCTTAATAAATGTGCATTGTTACTGTAGGTTTTGTGACAGTTGTCAGTCTTGCTTGGGTGGGGACGTCTCTGCCTGCAGCAGAGTCCCCACATTCCTCCCATGAGGCTGCATCGAGGGGCGTGCCTCATGAACCTTCAGACACCAGAAAATTGAGGGTGTGCTCTGCCCCTGACTGCACTGCCCTTGTGTGCTCTCTGGATAAGGGGGGTGGTCTCCAGCAGACCTTTCTGCTCTGTCCACCCTGGGGAAGGGTCAGAAGTTTCCGCTGAGCTGCACATTAGGAAGCAAGCTTGAGGGCAAAATCGCAGACTGTCAGAGGTCAATTCCTGACTGAGGACCCCCCCTGGAGCCTGCCCCACCCCTGGTCACCCCACCATGGCTAAAGCCCTGGTAGGGGAATCTCAGGGCCCCTGAGGCAGCTCAGCCCACCCTGGGATGGGTCTCCAGGGCTGGAGGGTGGTTCCCAGTGTCTGGCCCAAGTAACTCTCACCTAATCTATGGGTTCTGGCCTTGGGGCACAACAGACCCAGTGTAATCCCTCCTCCTCCACAGGACAGCCCTTCACTGACCTTCCAGTCACAGGATCTCAGCATTGGAAGCTGCTTCCAAGGCCATCTGGTCTGAGGAGCTGCTTGTGCAGCTGGGACACAAGCAGGCTGTCCTACCCATGCCCAAGTGAGGCTTCCTGGCCTTAGCTCCAGGGGTCTCCCAAGGGGGCAAATGTAGCCTCTGACTGCAGGAAATCTCTGACTTCGACCAGGTGTCCCCTCTGCCTTCTCCCCCAACTGCCCTGCTTATGGTGCTGTGGGAAGGCCCCCCAGACACCCCCAGAGCCACATTCTTCTGGCAGAGACCTCCTTACTGAGCAGGCCCTCCAGGAGCTCCCAGGCGGATGGAAGGGCTAACATGAACGACAAGGCACCCCCAAAACACTGATTACCTGCAGCCCAGGAGAGTTCTAGAACAAGTTAAATGACAGATCTGCCCAAAGCTGACAATGCAGTGACCCCCTCTGAAAGTGCAAGCCCCCCAGCTCCCTCTCTCCCCCCTTCTTTGTCTCTCTCACTTCTCCTTTCCCTTCTGTCTCTCTGTCTGTCTGTCTCTCTCTGTCTTTGTCTCTCTGTCTCTGTCTGTCTGTCTCTCTGTCTATGTGTCTCTCTGTCTGTCTCTCTTTCTCTCTCTGTCTCTCCCTCTCTCCCTCTTTCCGGGCGGTCCCCCAGGCCCAGCGCTCTTCTGCCGGACATCTGCCCGGCTTCCTTCCTGGGCTGCAGGAAGCCTCCTACAGGCCTTCTCTGCCAGGCAGCTCACCATGTCTGCTTGTGGCGGCAGGACTGTCTGTAGCCTTTTTTATGTCCCCAGTGTTTAGTGTGGTCTGCTACACAGCAGGTTACTTAACAATATTCACACCAAGAGCTAGTCTTCTTATGGGGCGGCTGGGTAGTGCAGTGGCTAGAGTGCTGGGCCTAGAGGCAGGAAGCTCTGAGATCAAATTCAGCCTCAGACACGTCCTAGCCGGGTGACCCTGAGCAAGTCACTTAGCCAGGTTTGCCCCAGTCTCCTCACCTGTAAAATGAGCTGGAGAAAGAAATGGCAAATCCTCCAGGATCTTGGCCAAGAAAACACCAAATGGCATTGAGAAGGGTCAGACACAACACAGCCTTTGTACAGCGCCTTGAGGTTCACAGAGTACCCCACAGTGTTGCCTCATCTATCCCCGCAGCAGCCCTGGGAGGCAGGTGCTATTTAGATCCCCATTTTACAGATAAGGAAACTGAAGCAAATCGAGAGAGGTGAAGGGATTTGCCTGGGGTCACCAGGCTAATAAGTGTCTGCAGCTGGATTCGAACTTGGGTCTCCCTGCCTCCATCCCTAGCTCTCTGTGCCCTGGCCAGAGTGCACCCGGAGTGGGCAGCACTTTTTAGGAAAGCTGGTGTGGAGCATATGTGTCTCAAGAGGGGGGCCTTCGTGGTGGAACTGTCCCACCTCCTGCCTCTGCCCTGGGGGCCCGGGAAGCATCCTCCCCTGGGCCTCAGTTGGAGTCAGACTTGATGGTGTCCAAGGTCCTTCTTGCTGGGATCCCTGACGATGAGACAAAGGCCTTTAACTGGACAAGAGAAGGCTGGGGGAGGAGAGCAGTCTGTGGGCATTGGGAGGGGAATCCAGTGGAGGAGAAGGCCCTGAGGACAGAGCCAGCAATGGCGGCAGGCAGCCCAGCCGGGTTCCAGTTCTCCCCAGTATTCCAGGCTGCCTGGAGAGGTAGTGAGCTCCCCATTGTTCTAGGATGCACAGGAGTGGAGAGTTGGGAACTGGCGCAGGGCAGATCCTTGATTCTTGTGCCAGCAGCCTTTGGACCTGCAAGCAGACAGCTCTTCCTCATCCAGGGCATGAATACACATTCATGCCTAAAACAGAAAACCACCTGGGAGTTATGCATGGGCTGTCCTAGAGTATGGTGCTAGGGGCCCATCCTGGACTGGGGCACATACTGGACTGAGACCGAGGGTGTATTCCAGACTGAGGGGTCCATTCTGGACCAAGGGGCCCATCCTGGACTGGGGCACATACTGCACTGAGACGGAGGGGCCCATCCTGGACTGGGGCACATACTGCACTGAGGCCGAGGGTGTATCCCAGACTGAGGGGCCCATCCCGGACCAAGGGTCCCATCCTGGACTGGTGGCTCATCCTGGACTGGGGGAGCATACTAGACTGAGACTGAGGGTCCCATCCCAGACTGAGAGGTGGCTCCGTTTGTGGCAGGAGGCCACCCCCAGGTCCCTTCCAGCCTTTCTGAAAAGGGCTTGTTCAGATTCTCTGACACAGCCAGAAAGCACAGCTCTGCTGATCCGCGGGGATGGCTGCTCAGACACCTTGCAGTTATCCTGCCTGCACTTTGCTCTCATGGATCACCCAGACCTGGCAGTGTTTGCCTAGCACTCTCTGAGCTTCCTGATGTGGCTGGTCAGTCTCCAGAGGAGGCCTTGTGTGCCTAGGGGAGGTTTTCAGGGCATCAGCCTCTCAGGGGCTGGAGGTTTTCCCTGCAGCCCATGAAGAGGGCCCCAAGGGTAGTCGAGCCAGAAGAGGAGGGGGCTGAGCCCAGAGCCTATGGCTGACAGGCCACCTGCCACACAAATCCCGCCCCAGTCTCTTACCACCAGCATGACTTTGGGTGAGTCACACTCGGAGCATAGGGTCAGAGCTGGTAGAGACTTCAAAGTTGGGTCTAAGCCCCTATTATATAGGTGAGGAAACTGAGGCCCCGAGTCACAATAGCAGTGAGGAGCGAGATTTGAACCCAGGTTTCCCTCATTTTACAACTGAGAAAATTGACAGGGAATCACTTGTCCCAGTTCTGACTGATAGCAGAGTGGAGATTGAAGATGGGGTCTCCCAGAGTCCTTTAAAACCCTGGGAAGCCGAGCCCCGGGGAGCTCTCAACAAAGGGACAGATGGGACAAGTGTCTGAGCTTAGAGGAGAGACCCCAAAAACAGTTATTGCCTAGGATCAAATGTAATTAGGCTGATTAAGAGATTTGCCAGCTCTCTGTGCGATTCAGAATGTAGACCTCCATGGTACTGCACAGAGCAGAGCTAGCCAGCCTGGGCTGAGCATGGGGCTGATGCAGGCAGGGGTTCCCTGGGAGCTCCAGCAAGGCTTGAAGGTGCAGGGGGTCCAGGTGTGGCGAGGGGCCCCATGGTGAGGCCTGAAGGTGCAGGGGGTCCAGGTGTGGCGAGGGGCCCCATGGTGAGGCCTGAAGGTGCAGGGGGTCCAGGTGTGGTGAGGGGCCCTCTAATTGTCTCTGATGGGCCTGATGAGGCTTGGAGAGGGATAGAGGCTATGAGCTGTGATGGTGGAAGGAGGGAAGGGAACACACATTTATTTACACCTACTGTGTGCCAGGTGCTCTGCTCAGTGTTTTGCAGATATTACCTCATTTGATCCTTAAAGGTATTAAAGTGTTGGCCAGTTAGCTTTTCAAGGATGGTTATTGACCACACACGAAATGTGTGTATTTGTGAGTGTATGTATGTATATGTATTTGTAAGTATGTGTATATGTGTGTGTGTTGCCTTGAGCTGGGCTGCTTCTGGGAAGCTCCTTCATGAGAGCAGAGTCAGGGGCCCACACCCAATGGTTTGGGGCCCACAGGACCTTGGGCACATCAGGGCAGAATGGGCCAGATGTGGGTTTGATGGCAGAGCACCATGCCCGGGAGCCCTCTGAGTCAGAACTGCTGAGCTGGGCAGCTGGGCCTAGTCTCCTTTTCCCTGGCTGGATGACTTGCTGATTTGTGGGCAATAAATCCGTGGGATTGTGGGCTACGGGTTGGCAGGGGTCTCAGAGGGCACCTACTGCCATTTCTACCCCTATAAAGTGTCCTTGGTGAGTGAACTTCTGGCTTCTGCCTGCAGCTCTCCAGTGCCAGGAAACTCTGCGTAGCTGGGTAGACCTGGACTTTGGAATGGTTCTAACATTGTGTTGTGATGACCCCATCCCCTGTTCATCCTTCCCGTCAGAGCCCTCCTGCTGTTTCCCTGCACCACACTTGCTGTGGGCACGTGTGCTCGGCACTTCTTTCTCTAGTTGTGATGAAATGGAGACTCGTCCCATGCGGCGCCCCCAGCCCTTCCACCATGTTCGTCTGCTTTTCTCCGGAGCCCCAGAGTGCCCCAAGGGAAATTCCTCTCCCTTCTCACTTCCCCAGTTCCCTAATGAATCATCTTCCTCTTCGTGTTGTGTCTCTTAAAACCAACAGAACAGAACAGAACCTGCCGGCCCCAGGCCCTGAGTGTGGTCACAGAATGGGATCCCTGGACAACGGGCCTCTGGAAAGGCTCTGGCCTCTCCTCCCTGTTAGAATGTGGGCGCTCTCCTCCGTTCTGAAGGAGTCTCTCCTCTGAGCCAGCTTTGCCTGTCTGATTCTCGGTGACCCCATTTGAGGTTTTCTTGGCAGATGCTGGAGGGGTTTACCATTCCTTTCTCCATCTCCTTTTACAGATGAGGAAACAGAAGCAGACGAGGTGAAGGCTGGATTTG
>NW_027186331.1:1922748-1936074 GCF_028583685.1 Petaurus breviceps papuanus
TTCCTAGTTGGTAATGATACTAACTGATGAACGGTGCATTTATTAAGCGCTTACTGCATGTAAATACAAGTCAGCCTGACCCTGCCTCCCTCCTACCCCCACAGGTCCCACTCTAGCAGGGAGACAGCACCACCCCAGGAAGGCTTAGGCAGCAGGTCCCATGGAGAGGGCCCCAGGGCCGCAGGGGCCACAGAAAGCAGATAGATCCTCAGGCCTCTTCTTCAGTGTCCCTTCCAGAGCAGCGGCTGGCTGAGCCTGCTGGGGTTCAGTGGCAGATCTTGAATGTATGAGCATACACAGGATAAAAATGGTACTGAGGGGAAAAAGCAATAGAGGCTGAGCCAAAGCAGGTGAGAAATGAATGGTTAGCATATTTCTGTGAAATCTGGGATTTGTTATCAGACAGCCGACAGCCTTAAATCTGTACTTTTAAGAACCAGTGCCCTTGAAAGTGGATTTTCCTGGGTGTGCATACAGTGATAAATTGGATCGTCATCTTGCGTCCAATATCCATCCATCCTTTTATTCCTTTGCCAGCCTCCCAAGACAGACCTTCAGCTGCGAACCACTTTTTGCCTTTTGTATCAGAGCTAAATTAACCCCTGAAAATCCCCATCATCGGGAGAGGAAGCCCTGGCACCGTCTTCTGATGTGCCATGATGAGCCCTCAGTTGGCACATTTTGGAATGTCGGCCCCCTTCATGATACCCCGACAACTCTTGGATATTTTATCAAAGACATGATAATTCAATGAGTCTTCCCCTTATCAGGAACAGTGGCCTACACCGGGACCTTTCCATGGTGTGCCTTTTACCGATGAGCTCTCACTTCACACTTTTCTTCCCAAGGCATAGAGGGAGGCAGTCAAGTCAGCGAGCCTTTCTTAAGCACCTACTGTGTGCCAGTCACCGTGCTAAGGGCAGGAAATACCAATATAAGCAGAGAAAAAGAGTCCCTGGCCTCCTGGAGGGAAGACAAAGGAGGCTGAAAAGAAGTGGCTGTAGAAGGCACTCCATGCAGGGGTGTGATAAAGTTGGGAGGGTCAGGAGTGGGTGTGGAGGCATGCAGATATGGCTGGCCTGGAGGTTTTGGGAGGATCAGCCAATCAGAGGAAGGGCCCATGGGGCTGGTGAACTCCCAGGAGGAGGCAGCTGCCAGGGCAGAGTCTGGAGAGGCTGTAGGCAGGTCGGCTCTTGGTGGGAGCTGAGGTTTGTAAGAGACTCTGAGACAGAGGGGCCTGGGAGCCCAATGCAGCCAGCTGGAGCTGGGCAGGCATGATTGCCTGACTTTCTGAGCCATGTTGCTGTTACAGGTGGTGTCAGAGGAGGGTCTTTAGTCCAGGCCCTGGTGGATGTGCTCAGCAGGGGCCTTCCCATGGAAGAAGCTTTATGGGAGAACCGACTGTTGTGATGGCTTCATTCTCAGTGGTCCTTTCTGGCTAATTCTACATGAGAGTGTGGGTGTGACTACAATATCATAGCCTAAAGATCTCCTTAGTGGTGCAGACTGGGAATCGTAGGGGCTCCCTAGTCATAATCCCTGTTAAATTCTTGGGAACTTGGTCACGCCCTGTCAGACTACCCCAGACTCCTTGGCGTCAGGGCCTGGGTCCAGGCTCCTAATACCCAGCAGCCGGCCCTGGAATATCAGAGTAAGGAGTCTGTCATGGTGAGCCCGGCATGCTTTGAACTGGCCTCACAAGGACAGTGGTGAATTTCAACCAACAGAACCTGATATGTATTTTCTAGTAAATTTTTTAGGTGAGATTCATTTGTCTTATGTGATTTCATTTACAGCGAGATCCATCCTCCTGTTAGGATAACAGTTGTTTGTCATTTCAGTCGTGTCTGACTCTCCATGATCCAATTGGGGTTTTCTTGGCAGAGATACAGGAGGGGTTGGCCATTTCCTTTTTCAGCTCATTTTACAGATGAGGAAACTGAGGCAAGCAGGGTGAACTGACTTGTCCAGGGCCACACAACTAGGAAGTGTCTGAGGCTGGATTTGAACTCTGGAAGATGAGTTCCTGACTCCTGGCCTGGCACTGCGCCCCCTAGCTGCTAATCATGGTAGTCAGAGCTTATTACCACTCCCTGCCACCTTGGACAGGCAGAGCTACCCCATGTATATGTCCCTTTTTGCTGGTAGTACCTTTAATGAAGCATGTGCCTTTGCACATTTTAAGGACTGCAAATGTTACAGCTACTTATGATAGAATGAATGATTTTCTATGTACGGTCATTCAGAAACGCACTCGACTGAATCAGTGGCCCCTCTAAGTCAGTAACTAAGTTTGTGTCATGTTTTAAAGGCAGGCTTCTGTTGGGATGCTTGCTACAGCAGCACTGTTGGGAAAATCTCCTCTTGTCATTCCGATACTGTTGGGTTCTAGGTTCAGCTATTAGCGTGTTGTCTAGGAACTGCTTACTGTTTCACTAAGTGTATTCGGTTTCAGCAGGCTTCTAGTGATAGTTGCAAAGATCTCTCAGGCTGTTTTATGGGATAAGTTTCTTTGCTATCTGGCTTTGCTGGTGATAAGGGATAAGGCTCTGTAATGCTTAAGCCTGAGAAATAGACTGAGGAAGTGGGAATCTTGCCAGACCTGAGTGTGAAGACTGAGCTTCACACCCAGCTAGGGTGGAAAAATGCCAGGTTGGCATACAGAAAAAAAGAGGAAGTTTCACCTAAACGTACCCAGCTGTGTTAAAGTCACATCCTCAGTTTGCAGCAAAGGCGCTAACCTTCTGGTACCTGACAGTCTTCTGGGGGTTTGGAGTCCGCTGTGCCTTATAGGTCTTCCTGACTAGAGCTAGCTTTTTACTTGACCAACCAAGGGGAGGGATGTAGCTTTTAGCTCTTCCTCCCTGCCTCAGTAACGTCCAGTGATTTCCTCCTCTCCCCAGTATGAGGTGTGTGGGTGTTCAGGAGAGCTGGCACCTGCAGCAGGAGGGCTGCCCCCTCACCTTCAGGGTCCACCTGGCATTCAGCTCTCACCTCTGGCTCCAAGACATTGCAGCAGGCACAGCAGAGGTGAGCCACCTCAGCAGAAGGGCTAAACCAGCTGAAGGTAACCAGTGGGCCACCAGCCCATCAATGAACCAGGCGGAGTCTGCCCTGAGTGTGTGAAGGCTGCCCCTGGTGGCCACGAAGGCAGAGGTGATATGGAGCACTCAGGGCTTGGGCAGACGTCAGATGCCAGGTCACTCGCTGCATCCTGGGCCATCCCCGCCCGTCTTGATCCTGCCCTGCTACTGGGCTCTGACTCAGAGAGAGAGCTCAAGGCTGCCGACTTAGTGCAGTTCTGCCTTATTTAAATCCAGTTCAGGAATAAGTCACGACACCTGTGATGTTGTTGGCCCTTTTAGAAAATGAGGGACGAACAACAGCTCTGTCACTGTAGGCTTTTCCCCCTCGTCTTATGAAACTCCAGAACAGGGTGGGGAACCTGCGACCTTGAGGCCACATGTGGCCCTCTAGGCCCTCAAATGTGACCCTTTGACTGAATCCCTCGGACCAGGACAGAGACATATCTTTTAGGGGATGGCGCCAGGCTAAGCTTAACAACAGCAAACTGACATCCCAGGAGCTGATGACAACTTCTGTCAATCATAACAACTTTTCCTTTCGAGCACATCTGGAGGGAAAACTGCATTCCCGAGCTTTCCTTAAGAGGGGACAAATGGTGGCTAAACAAAATGGGACAGTGACACAGAATAGGGTCGTCACGTAATAGAATCATTTTTTATCTTGCTATACTTCATTTGTGATAATATTTTATTTTCCCCCAGTTACATATTGAAATATTATTTTCAGGTTTTTAAAATTAATTTATTTACTTTTAGTTCACAACATGCAGTCCCACAATCCCCTTGAGTTTCACATTTTCTCCCTCTCCCCTTCCCCCCCCCGCCGCCCCCATGGCCTCATGCAGTCAGATATAGGATCTACAGATACCTTCACATTCAACACACTAGTCAGGTTGTACAGAAGGGTTGTAACCGATGGAGGGAACAATGGGAAAGAGGAAACGAAACCAAACAAGAAAAACAAAGAGAGCCAGTCCTTTGCTTCTATCTGCATTCAGACTGCAGTTCTTTCTCTGGATGTGGACAGCCCTCTCCATCATGAGTCCTTTGGAGCTGTCTTACAGCCTTGCATTGCTGAGAGGAGCCCAGTCTGTCGGTGTTAGCCGTCACACATACGCTGTGTCTGTAATTGTGTACAATGTTCTCCTGGTTCTGCTCTCCTCACTCGGCATCAGTTTATATGAATCTCTCCAAGTTATTATGATGTCTGTCTGCTCCTTATTTCTTATAGCACAATAATATTTCATTACACTCATATACCACAACTTGTTCAGCCATTCCCCAATCGATGGGCATCCCCTTGATTTCCAGTTCTTTGCCACCACAAAAAGAGCTGCTATAAATATTTTTGTACATATGGGTCCTCCTCCCACTTCTCTGATCTCTTTGGGATACAGTCCTAGAAGTGGTATTGCTGGGTCAAAGGGTATGCCCTTATTTATAGCCCTTTGGGCATAGTTCCAGATTGCTCTCCTGAATGGTTGAAACAATTTTTAAACTTTTTTTTTTAAGTCTTGAATTCCAAATTCTATCTCTCTCTCCTCTCACCTGTCCATGAGACACTAAGAATTACAATATAGGTTATACATGTGCGATCATGTAAAACACTTCCATATTAATCATTTTGTTTAAGAAAGCTCAAATAAAAAAAAAGAATTTAAGGAAGTGAAAAACATTCCACTTCAGTCTGTATTCTTCCTCTGGAAGTGGGAAGCATGCTTCATCATGAGTCCTTTGGGATTGTCTTGGGTCATTGTATTGCCGAGAAGAATTAAGCCATTCACAGTTCTTCATCATATAATGTTGCTACTGTATACAACTTTCTCCTGGTTCTGCCCACTTCACTTTGCATTGGTTCCTGTAAGTCTTTCCAGGTTTTTCTGGGATCATCCTGCTTGTCATTCTTTTGTAGCACAATAATATTCCATCATAATCATATGCCACAATTCATTTAGCCTTTCCCAATTGATGGGTGTCCCATCAATTTCCAATTCCTAGCTGCCACAGAAAGAGCTGCTATAAATATTTTTGCATATGTGGTTCCTTTTCCCTTTTCAAAAAAAAAATCTCTTTAGGATATAGATTGGGTATGTACAGTTTGATTGCCCTTTGGGCATAGTTCCAAATTATTCTCCAGAATGGTTGAATCAGTTCAAAACTCCACCCACAGTGCATTAGTGTCCCAGTTTTCCCAAGTTCCCTCCAACATTGATCATTTTCCTTTTTTGTCGTATGAACCAATCTGATAGGTGGGAGGGGTACCTCAGGGTTGTTTTAATTGCGTTTCTCTAATCAATAGTGAAAATAGAGTAAATTATTAAATGATACATGATAATTTTGATTTCCTCAGTGAGTAGATAAATGAGTAAGTTGGAAGGTAAGTAGGGAGAGAGATAAGGAGGTAGGGAGGGGGAGAGATAAGTAAGAAGGTAGGTAGGTATGTTGGGCAAGCATTGGTTTTGATTGACAGAGGCTCCAAGAGTGTTTGCAGGCTGTGAGTAATGATCCAAATGGGGGTGCCAGAGCCTGGACACTAGGAGGAAGGTTCTGGGAGGAAGGGGGCCCTGGGTTGAGCTGCTGGAGAGCATTCAGTGTCCTCTTTCCCCAAACCTTGGCTGGATTAGGTTAATGATCAAAGGAAGAGAAGGTTCATTGGGAGTTTGTTACTTTAAGATGAAAATTCCTTCACCTTTGACCACTGGAAAAGAGAATCCCTTGGTGGGAGTGGTCCCAGGGGACTCCCAAGAGCTTTTAGGGAAATGATTCAACATGAGTGTATCTAGGGGCAGCTAGGAGGTGCAGTGAATAGCACTGGCCTTGGAGTCAGGAGGACCTGGGCTCAAATCCAGCTTCTGACACTTGACACTTAACTAGTTGTGTGACCTTGGGCTACCCGCCCCCCCCCCAAATAAAAACAAACAAGGGTATATCTACAGCTGTGTTGGGTAAAACCTGCTGTTACCTGAACCACGACCTAATTAAGGTGTGAATCCTGGCTCAAGCTGGATGGTGGTATCTTACCTAGCTTGCCATAAACTACCATTTGGAACTTGGAAAGGTCTTGAGGAGGGTTTGCCATCTCAGACTTCTCTCTTTCTCTTAGCAGAATAAATACTTAGGCCAAAATAATCTCAATTAATACACATTGTTTCTGGCAGAGGACAGGAAAATTCCTCAAGGATTTCTAATGTAATTATAGGACCTAAGTTCCACTGATGCCAAACCAAGAATTACCATGGTGTTGTCTGGCCTCCTGAAAGGATCTGGGGGCAGGGGAGCCTGTTAGCTGCTCAGGCTGCCCATTGTCCTGTTGGACAGTTCTTATTGTTAGGAAGTGTTCTCTACTATCTGGCCTCAACTGGCATCTCTACACACTCCCCCCACTGTTCCTGGCTCTGCCCTGTGGGGCCAAGCAGAGTCAGGCTAAGCTTCTTTCCATGTGATGGCCCTATTCTCTTAAGTCTGGTCTTCTCTGGGGCAGACTTCCCCAATTCCTTCACCTGTTCCCCATAACCATCCCTATCCCAGCTACCCCCACTAACGTCCTTGGGTTATTTCCAGGAAAACCTTTTGTAAACCTCCTTCAATGGTGTCACCCAAGATCCAAGACTCCAGATGTAGTCTAGTAAGGAGAGGGGAGTGTGGGAAGGGCAGATTCCCCCCCCCCCAACAGGGACTTTTGACCTCTTGGACAAATTAACGTATCTTAACATCACACTCGCTGCTTTAGGGACTTTGATGTGCTGCTGACTCATTTGGGTTCTAGACCACTAAGACCCCCAAGTCTTTTTCAGATGAGCTGTTTGCCACAGTAGCCTCCAATGTCAGCTGGTGACACAATGCATAGAGCACTGGGACCTGAAGTCAGGAAGCCCCAAATTCAAATCCAGCCCTAGACACTTGCTAGCTGAGTGACCCTGGGCAAGTCACTTAACCCCTCTGTGCCTCAGTTTCCTCATCTGTAAAATGGGAGTGGTAACATCTGCCTCTCAGGGTTGTTGGAAGGATCAAATGAGTTATTATTTCTAAGGTGCTTTGAAATCTGATAACCTTATATAAATGATGGTGAGGATGAGAATAGGTAGAGGAGAGTGATGCTGATTATTTTTTTTAACCCAAGTTTAAGACATTTTGTTTAACCATATTAAGTAGGAGCTAAGGCCTTTGGAGGCAGGAGCTTGTTTTGTTTTCTCTTGGTACCCCAGGGGCCTGGCACAATACCTTGCATGTAGTCAGCATTTAGTAATGCTTGGGAATACATTTTGGCTTATTACATTCATCGAACTCCCTGGCTGGGAAGATCCCTCTGGGTCCGACTCTGATGTCTGCTGCATTAGCACCCTGAAGGCCCTCTGCACCACCTGCAGAAGTGAAGCCAGAGGCAGCGATGAAAATGTTAGTACAGGGTTAAGGTCAAGTGTGAAGGGATCACCTGGGGGACCTTGATTTCTTATGGATAAGGCAAACTCAGGGAGAGAGAGAGACAGAGACAGAGAGAGAGGAAAGGAAAGGAAAAGGAGAGAGAGGAGGAGAGGAGAGAGAGAGAGACAGACAGACAGACAGACAGACAGAGAGACAGAGAGAGACAGAGAGAGAAAGACAGAGAGAGAGAGAGAGACAGAGAGAGAGATAGAGAGAGAAGGGGCAAGAGAGGAGAGAGACTGTTCTTCTGTTCTCCATTAGTCAGGGGTGGCACCACTTGCCTACTGGGTCTTGGAGCCTAGCCCTAAAGGTGGAAAGGGCTTCCTGCTTAGTTCAAACCCCCCCCCCCTTTTATAGTTGTGGAAACTGAGGCCCAGAGAGGACAAAAGATTTGCCTAAAGTAACCTAGGCAATACATAGCTGAAATTCAGACCTAGGGCATCAGACTCTAAACCCAGTGCTCTTACCATAGAATGATGCTGTTTCTTTAAGTAAACTCCACAATGAAAAGGTGTCATTTCCTTCAAAGGAGAATCTGTTCTCCTCAAGAGAACAATGCGTTAAATGATTAAGTTATGAAAACCCATTGATGTGCAGGATGGGAGAGCCCAGTGATCTTACTGGGGACATCAAGAAGGCTCAGGCTGTCCACAGGGATGGAGAATGACCTGTCTTTTGTGGAAATGCATTTTCATCAGGAAGGTCTGGAACTCTGTTATATCGTTGAATGACCATCTCTTTGCCTGGAAGAATATGCTCAGTTTTGCTGGGTAGGTGATCCTTGGTTGTAACCCGAGCTCTCTTGCTTTCCAGAAAATTGTATTCCACTGCCCCTGCTCTTACAGTGTAGAGGCTGCCAAATCCTGTGTGATCCTCACTGTGGACCCTCGATATTTGAATTGTTTCTTTCTGGCTGCTTGAAGTATTTTCTCTTTTACTTGGTAGTTCTGGAGTTTGGCCACAACATTTCGAGGGCTTTTCAGTTTGGGATCTCTTTCAGCAGGTGTCTGGTGGATTCTCTCGATTTCTATTTTACCCTCAGGTTCTAGTATCTCAGGGCAGTTTTCCTTGATGATCTCTTGGAGAATGTTGTCCAAGCTCATTTTTCATCATGATTTTCTGGTAGGCCTATGATTCTCAGATTATCTCTCCTGGATCTGTTTTCCAGGTCAGTTATTTTTCCATTGAGGTATCTTACCTCTTTTTCTAATTTTTCATTCTTGTTGTTTTGTTTGACTAATTCTTGGTTCCTCATAGAGTTATTTATTTCCATTTGGTTGATTCTAATTTTTAGCAAATCATTTTCCTTGGTTAGTTTTTGGAGCTGCTTTTCCATATCATACACTTTTCTTTTTAGAGAGATGTGTATCAGCAATGCCATATTCACAATGCCTATGGAGATTACAGATATGCTGATATAATTATCCATCACAAAATATGTCATGCTTGCCATATGGGGAAATAAACTAGAAAATTTATTAAGATACCAAAAGACTGAGTCCCAAAACCAGAAAGTGAAAGCCATCAGAGTAGTTATGATATTGGCACAGGTAGATAAAGTAGAAAGCACCCACATTTTCAAGCCTTTAAAACAGAACAGGCTACCTCAGGCAAAGGTCCTCTTCTCCCCACTCACAGCAACCACCCAGCGTCCGGGAAGCGCGCTCCCAGCAGCTCCGGCCCCTGGCAGTCCTCAGCAGGAGTCCTTAGCAGAAATTCTGGCTAACTCAAAAAAGGCTTCGCGCTGCCGCCTCTGCTGCTGCCGCCGCCGTCGCCACCACCGCCAGCCACCGCAGGAACGCTAGCTTGGCTTCTGCTTCCTCTTGCTCCGCCACTTCCTGCTACGTCAGCAAGTCCAATGGGGCATGGAAGATCTTTAAATCCCATAACCCTTACAAGATGTTTTCTTCATTATAATGTTTTTATAATTCTGCAATTTTGGTTTTGAAAGAATTATTCATTTTGTCTTCTATCTCTCTCATTTGGTTTTCAAAGTTCCTTTTGAGCTCATCTAGGAGAGCTTTCTGTGCTTGGGACCCATTCCCTGTTGATATTTCAGCTGTGGGTGTGGAGTCCACATTGTCTCCCTCTGAGTTTGGTTCCTCCCTCTGAGGATAGTAGGACTCCAGAGTCTTTGTAGTCTGCTTTCTACCCATTTTGAGGCAGGGCCCTAGTCATGCCCTTCCTCTAGGTATCCCAAGCCTTTACTGTAGAGGGTTTTGCCCTGGGGCAATAGTTACTATGTTTTCAGGGTGGAGCAGGCAGGGTTCACTCTGCCATCCTGGTCCTTGGAGGTCCTGATAGGAGCTTTTTAAAAAACTTCTGGGCTATGAAGTGGTAGCCCCAGGAGTATTTGCTGACCCAGATAGGGGCCCTGCATTTGGTTCTTACCTTGCTCTTTCCAGTCCCAGCCCTTTGGTGATAGGCCTGGTAGTGGCCCTTGTGGTTGGTGGGACAACTTGCCCCCTGAGATGATCAGGCCTCTTCTGGGCCTGCCTCTGCAGGCTGGGCACTTATTTAAAGGCAGAAAAAGGAGCTGCTCCCAAAGAAGATATGTTTATTCTGTGACTAAGAGAAGTGAGTCAGAAAGCATCTGTCCACCTGAGCCACGGTGGGGCGTTTCCATAGCAGCCTTTGGGTGCCAGCCCTGGGATGGCATGCTGCCTGGATGGGTGCTGAGAGGTCAGGGTCTCTAGATAAGAGAAAATAGTGACCACCTCAGCTCAGAATGGCAAAGACATCTTTCTGACCCTCCCACGTCTCTAGGGCAATGGGAAGCAGAGGGTAAAGGCTGATAACCAGGTAGTGGAGGCCTTGATTACCTGTCTCCTTCATCTGTTTCCTGCTAAATGGGGCTAAATGGGGGGTTGGTCAGATGATGTGGAGGGTCACTAAGAGGCCTTCATTCTTCACCTCTTCCATGTGGAGAGAGATGGGACCTGGGGCTTCATCGATATAGGGAACTTTCAGTGCAGAAATTCCCTCTACCAATGTAGAAGGTCAGCACCTGCTCAGCAGCTGACCTGGGGCACCCAACCCGGCTGTGGCAGAGATAGAATTTGGCCCGAATACTCCAAGGCCAGCTCTCCATCCACTTACCTGACTGCCTTGCTTAAGAATATCCATGGAGGATGAATTGAGGAGAAAGAAGAGCAGGGGGGTAATTATCAGCCCGTTGTAATAGTCTGGGAGGACCTGGATGAGGCTGGTGGGCATGCCAGCAGAGAAGGGGCCTATGGGAGGGATGTCATGGAGTCTGAATTGACAAGACTTGGCACTGGCTTGGTTAAGGAGGGTGAGGGATGACCGAGAATGACTGTGATACTACCATCCCACATTCTTCCTGCTAAACTAGGCTGGGTTTGGAGTCAGATAGCCAGGCTCTGAGCACTTGCCTACACTGGGATGTCTGGGCTGAAAAGCATGAACATTTATTTTACTTTCTTTGCCTAATTCCAAATCACTTTCCAGAATGTTTGGCCAAGTTTCAGCTCAACCAACAATGCATATGTATGCCTCTCTTTCCACAGCCACCCCAACATTAATCCTTCCTATCTTTTGTCATCTTCTCTAGTTTGTTAGGTCTGAGTCATTTGGGCTTGGTCATTAAAAAAAAAGTTTATTAGTGCATTTCAATTTCACATCAGTGATTTCTGGCAATACCCACCCCTCCATGAGGATAATAATACCTATGATTCTTACCCAACAAAGGATGAAATGAAATAATGTATGTCGAATCAGATTTAGAGCTGAAAGGGGCCCCATCTAGTCTAACACACTTGTTTTGAAGTTGAGGAAACTGAGGCCCAGAGGTCACATTTGTAGTAAGCTGTAGGACCAGGATTTGAACCCAGGTCCTTTGGTTTCAAATCTCATGCTGTCTCACACAGGAAGCATGAAGCATGTTGTGGACAGAGTCAGACTGATGTCAGTCTTCCCACTGTTCTTTGCACCTGCCAAGGTGCCTCTGCATCCCCGGCATTGACCCGGGCTGTTCGCCCTGCCCCATCATATCCTCAGCATCCCGAAGGACACAGGGACAGGGCTTTGTGGGCTTCATCTCAACCTGCTGCCCCCCGAGGCAGTTCCATTTCCAGTTTGGTCCTTCCTCCTCCAGCTTTAGAGAAAGCCTCCTTGGCCAGGATGGCCTGTCTCATCCTGTCACACCTGTTCAAAGCACCAGTCAGTCAGTCAACAAACACAGATTATGCATCTTCTGTGTGCTAGGCTCTGTCTCTGGCAGACAGCCCCTGCCCTCAGGGTGTTTGCACTGTATGGGGGAGAGATAACAGGAGCCTATAAGTGGATGCATTGTATCTGTGCGTGCACAGAAACACACAAAGACATACAAACCTTCCATAGACACCGTGTAATGGGGCTGCACCAGGAGAGGCCTCCCCAAGAGGTGCCCCCACCCACCTTCTTCTTCAGCCCAGTGACCCCTGGCCGCGGACTGCTTCACACAAAGCCCTCCATCTCTGGGCCTGGAGCGTGCTCCCCCTCGAAGGCCCAGCTCAGATCCCCCTCCTCCAGGATGCCTTCCCAGCCCCTCTCAGCCCCAGGGCCTTCCTTGCCTCTGTTTACCCCGTCCATCCTGTCTGAGGCTTGCCTCCCACAGCTCTGTTTGCATGTGGTCTCCCCCATTAGACAGTAAGCTCCTTGAGGGCAGGGACCTCTGTTGCCCCTGAGCACAGATTGGGATACTTAACAATGGGATCCTCCACCTGCTACCCGGGTGCTGAGCTCCCAACCTCGGCTCAAGTCCCGCTTTCTCTGGGGTCCTTCCTGCCCCTCCTCACTCTCCCAGCCTTCCCCCTGCTTTTCATGGCTGCTTTATCCTGTCTAGAAGCGATTGTACGAAGCTCCCCTCCCTGTCAACGGCAGACTCTCAGCAGCCTTTCTCTGTCTCTCCAGCCCAGTGCTTAGCTCGGTGTCTCACACACACTAGGTGCTCAATAAATGCTTCTTGGTTTCACTTGACTGCTAGTAGGTGGCTTTGATGGAAACTCGGGACTCAGAGGCTTCAGTAAGGGCAGGGTCCTGTGCCCTGGGGCAGGCAGCGAGCCTCTGCCCTCTAGGCCCAGCTCCAGGCTAAGCCCTTTTAGGAGCTGGTTGGAATTTCACAGCAAACCAGCCCTTCTAGATGATCCACAGGATCTGAGATCAGAGCTGGGAAGGGCCCTAGAGAACAGGAAGTCTAGCCCCCTCGTTTTACAGGTGAGGAAACTAAGGCACACAGAGAGGAGAAGCACCTTGCCAAAGGTCATGCAGCTACTAAGTGTCTGAGGTGAAATTTGAACTTGGGTCTTCCTGCCTCCAAGACCAGCACTCTGTCCCCATGTTCTGGTCCTGCCCCACTCTGCATTCCAGACCCAAGCCACAAGATGGACACCACCTTGGAGTTACCTGGGAACCTCTGGCTCTTCTTCTGTCTGCTTCCAAATCCAAGCACTGGCTGAGGCCTGTGAATTTTGCTTCAACAGCATCTCTCCTCTTATCCAGCCATTGCTCCCTCCTTCCCTTCCCCCAGCCTCTTCTGCACTTAGACCCCATCTCATCTCACCTGGGCAGTTGCAGTAGTTCTCCAGCTGGTCTAGAAGAGTCACTTGGGGATCTTCATTGGGGAAAGGAGAGTTTCCATACTGGGAGGTCACCACAGTGAGGAAATCTCTGGTCTGGACATGTTGTGCCTGGCCCTAGCCAGCTCTAGTGGGACCAGGGCTGATTCCCCCTATTCTCTTCCAAGGCTTCTTCACTTTCTACTAGACAGCTGCTGGCTAGACTGTCTCTCACAGTGTCTCTGTCTCTGACTGTCTCT
>NW_027186331.1:1946074-1970848 GCF_028583685.1 Petaurus breviceps papuanus
GGGCCTGGGACTTCAGCAGCCCCTCTGACTGTAATTACAGTGCGTCTTTATTTAGAGAAAAACACATATAAGCAAATACTGGGATTCAATAGCTGGAAAGCTGGTGGTTTCTAAATATTCTATGTGGCAAACTGGTAATTATCTCAAAAACTATTAGTTCCAATTCAAAAGGAGGATAAGTAATGAGTGGGAAATGCTAGCCCGGGCTCCAGCTGCCTTAGCCGCAGCCCCCCCCCCCTTGAGATACTTACCAGTTTGCCACATAGACGGCTCGCCTATGTGCGCCACCACCCCGAAGGAAAAGGCCACCCGCCCCCCCCCCCGCGCCCCGAGCTCCGCAGCCCCCCCGCCCCAGGGTCCTGAGCTTTGCAGATTCCTCCCCACCCCAGCCAGGGTCCCAAGCTCCACAGCCCCCCACCTCCTAGGGTCCTGAGCTCAGCCGTTCCCCCCAGGGAACCTCCCCCCAACCCGAGCTCTGCAGCAGCCTGGGCCCTGGCCCTCCCTTGGCCCACTCTGGGTGCCTAGTGAGCCGTGCTCACTCAGCAGGCTCCCAGTAAGTTCATCTGTCTGAGCTTGGCCTTTTCCTTCACTGTGGTTCCTCACATAGCCCTGTCCTGCACACAGGTGGGGCTGGGGGGCCTTTTGGGGGTCTGTCATGCCTGTTCTCATGGAAGGCTTTCTGGGAGGTGGGGGTGCAGAAACATGGGGTATTTAAAAAAGCCAGCCATAAGCAGCTCTAAAGCCAGCCCTCCCCAAAAGAAGAAAAGCAGAGAGGCCCAAAGCCTGGGTTGGCAGGAAGCAAACAGCCCCAAATCTTTGGGCACCTTCTCTGGCATCTGTACAGCCTTAGCAAAGATGCCAAGTGGCAGGTGAGGCAGTCAGGAGGCCTGGCACTACCCAGCTTCAGCGCAGGCCTCTCCAGCCTTTAATTTCTTCCTCTGTGAAAAGAGGGAGGGGTTCCAGTGCTGAGACCCTCCATGCCACCCTGGGACCCTCACAGCCCGGAGACCATTGAAACATTTTCTCTTTTGAGTTTCAGCTTTTAAAAAGTTTCTTCCAGTCTACTCTCTCTCTCTCTCTAGCTTCTACCCAATGGGAAAGACAAAACAAGCCCCATTTCAGATTGGGGTAGTCAGGCAAACACATGCCCTCACTGGCCACGGCCCACACCAAGGCCTCCTGTGGAGGGGGGCGCAGGAGCCCCGGGTGCAGCAAAGGCCTGTGTCTTTCCTTTGTCTTTTTAAAGCTTATTTTTTTGGTTCCAGTTTGTACGGACCCGTATCCTACGTCCTTCCACACATCAGTTCTTTTTCGGGGGGGGAGGGAGCATCTTCCTGCATGATTCCTCATAGGCTGATTCGACCATCGCTATTCTATACTCAGCTTCTCCTCAAACCATGTCACTGTATTATCCCCGGTGTTCTCTTAGCTCTGCCTCAGGCTTCTCTACAGCACAATAATATTCCATCACCACCGTCGACCCTGAGCCAGCTATTACACTCATCCAGCCAGCCTTCCACTCCTTCAGGCCTTGGCCATACCCCAGGTGGCCTCTCAGCTGAGCCTTCTTATGTAGTTTCCGCCTTGTTTTAGACTGGCTGCCTCCTGGGCCCTCTCAGAATGGGAACTTGGGTTTTCTCAAGCCTTGGTTCACAAAGGGCTTCCCTTACCACCAGCCAGGGAGGCGGCCAGTGCCAATATTTTCCAGTCAATTTTTCAATCAGCGAGCATTTGTGAAGCCTTTAGTGTGTGCCTGGCTCTGTGCTAAGCACCGGGGTTACCTAGAGAGACAAAAGCAGGGTCCCCGCCCTCCGGAGCTCCCAGTTAGGCAGGGGAGACAATGTGAAGGCAGCTGTGTACATACGAGAGACCCAGTGTCAATGGAACAGGTGCCCATATGAGGAAGGCCAGAGGAGGAAGGGGCACTGGGAAAGGCTTCGTGCTGGGAGCTAGGATTGGTGCTGAGTCTTAAAGAGGCCAGGAAAGTCACAAGGCAGAGTGAGGAAGAACAGCACTCCAGGCATGGGGCACAGCCAGTGCAAAGGCGGGAGGTCAGGCCTAGGCTGTGGAGTGTGTGGAGGAGAGCAATGGGCAATGAGACCAGAAAGCTAGACAGAGGCCAGACTGGGAACAGCTTCAAAGCCTGAAGTGGGTGCTGGAGGTAGTAGGGAGCCCCAGAGTGTGGTGTAGTGAGACCCGAGTGAAGGACAGATTGGAGTGGGGAGGGACTTGTGGGTGGCTCGCAGCGTGGAAATGCCCTCCACCGAGGCAGAGCAGAGGGGCACTGGGGGAGGCTCCCACAGCTAGATGTGGGGGAGGGGTGGATCTTGAATTCAAGTCTGCATGACTCTGTCACCTAAGCCAGAGGCAGGCCTGAACCAGATTAAAATGTAATTGGGAAATATTTAACAAAATAAATAAAAATAGTGTTAAACAGGTGATGTTGTACTTTACAACATGGCCACCCACAGGGATCCTTGCACACAGTTTAATGGCCCCCATTTCTCTTCTGAGTTTGACACTACTTACCTAAACCAGGTTGCCTGTCTGTTCCCATCTTTTAGATTTGAAAACTGAGGCCAGGGGGTTAAGTGATTTGCCCAAGGTCACACAGCTGGAGAGTATTGGAGGTGGGACGCCCACCTAGCTCAGCTGTGGGGAAGACAAAGAGAGACTCTGGAATGAAAGAGCCTGGATTCAAAACCTGGGGCCACCATGTCCTATCTGTGTGACCTTGGACAGTTTTTTCCTTCTCTGTAAAATGAAAAGGCTGCATTCGGTGATCTCTTGGGCACCTTCTGGCTCCTGAAACCCCCCTCCTCCAGGCCTCCAAGGCTGCTGCACTCTCCCCTACCCCCGCTCTGAGGCAGACTGAAGCAGTCACACAACTCGTGTCTGAAGATGTTTGAACTCAGGTCTTCCTGAGGCTCGAGGCCCAGTGCTCGCTCCCCTGGGCCACAGAGCTGCACCCACCAGGAGGGAAAGAGCAGAGGCTCAGACAGAGCTGGGAAGGGCCTCAGAGGCCCTTCCACACTCCCCCACAGCCAGGCACTGTCCCTCTGGGGTGCCAGTCCTTCCATTCCCACCCCACCCCCACTGCCTGTGGTGACCCCCGGGGTGAGAGAGAGGCGGGCAGGCAGCCTGGCCCTGACCCTGTGTTTTGGGTGTTTTCTATGTTCCAGATGCCTTCTAGGGAGAGGGACAGAAGAGAAAGAAGGGTGAGGCCCCGTGACTGGCTTGAGGGGCCACCTTCCTGGCCCTGCCTCCTTGATTGGTGCAGCCACAGAGGAGGGCTCTCCCCTGGCCTGCTGACATTCCCTAGAATTCCCCTCCCCCAGGGTCCTTCGAGGGCAGCTGCCCTCCCAGTTCTATGGGCAACTCTGAGGATGGGGGTGGGGTGGGGACGAGGGCTAAGGGAGTTTCTAATTCTGCTTGTGCCCATGAGCTCCCACGGCTGTGCCCCTCACTGACAATCCATCTGCCAACCTGAGTCAATTAGCTTTTAGACATGGATATTTCCTGAGGTAGCCAGAAGAACAGTCCCCCCCAAAGTCTGGGGACACAGCCTCTCCCTCAGACTCCAGGGAAACCTTCCTCTGCCTCAGCAAGCACATTCCTCAAAGAGGTAGCTCTGAGCCCCCAGTTGGATGGAGGTCCAGGAGCCCCATGGGATTCTCTGGGAGTGAGTGTGGCCCCTGCAAGGCCCTCAAGCTGAGCCAGTCTGTCCTCCTGACTCTTAGTTGGATGCCTTGGTGTACCTGGTGTGGGCCCCGTACATGGCTCGGTGGGTCGTTCCCTCTGGACTGATCTCCTGCTGCGCCCTTGTAGACTCTCAGCTGTCAATAAAGTCCACAGCTCATGATTGAGATGTCAGCTACTGCCTAACCTGAAAAGGCTTCAGGGACCGTAATGGAGAAATGTCAGGCAGGCAGGTTTGTTCTGGGTTTGGCCAGAATTTGGCCCCCAAAGTCCCATTTATGGAGGTGGTTGCCTTATCGGCCCTGGCTCTATGGGCCAGGCTTTCTGAACCCACTGAAAAGGACGACCCTCGGAGATCAGTCAGGGTCCTGATTTTGTATGAGGTATGAACCTCTTCCCCTCAGCCTCAATTTCCTCATCTGTGGAATGGGAATAATAATCTCTGTGCTATTTCATTCATAGGGTCGTTGGGAGCCTTGAAACCCAGTAGAGATGGGGTGTAGTGGGAACTGGAGTCATAAGATCTGGGTTCAAATTCTGTTGGCCCCTTACTGCCAACATGACTGTGGGCGAGTCATTTCCCTCCTCCCAGCTCTCCATCTCTTTGCCTTTGCAGGAGAACGGTATCCTTCGTAAGGGGACGGTGCTCCTGGCTGACAACGTCATCTGCCCCGGGGCTCCGGACTTTCTGGAGTATGTCCGGAACAGCAAACGCTATGAGTGCACCAACTACCCTGCCACCTTGGAGTACCTGGGCAGTCATGATGCTTTGGAGAAAGCCGTGTTCTTGGGCTGAGCCATGCGGGGGTGGGGGGCCACCGCGGAGAGGAGGGGGCGCCTGGAGCCTGGGCCAGGGCCCCCTGGGGCCTCACCAGCCTTTTCTATTTTCTTCAAGTAAAAAAACTACATTGAAACCTTTGGAACGCTGTTGTGATCGTGTTTCCTGGAGCTTCTGAGTCCGTCCAGCCCAGGCCATCCCTGGACCTGGCTCCCTCGGCACTAAGCAGGGCTAAGCAGGGCAAGGGGGCATTGCCACAGGGGGCCTGCCTTCCCAGCAGCCACTTGGCTCCGTCCCCTGACATCTCCCCAGAGGATGAGGCGTCATCGGTCCGTCCCAGCTTGACCAGGCTTGTGTCTTTAGCTCAGGCTGCTGCCCCCTTAAGGCACCCGAGCTCCCCAGGATCCCCTCTGGCAGCTCTGCCCAGCATGCCTCCTAGGCATAGCGGAAGCCGGGCATTTTCCTCCTCAGTGCTTCCTGCAGTTCACTTAGTTCCCACCAGAGGGCAGCAGGTGCCTTGGGCTCATTCATGGCGTCCAGGCTCTAAGCAGAGCCTTGGATCCCAGATGGAGAGCTGGGAGGGGCCGGCCACCTCAGGCCATTAGCCCAAACCCCTCTTATTGGGGAAACTGAGGCCCATTGAGGCCAAGTGGCTGGCCAGAGGTCACAGGGGCCCTAAGGTTCCATTGCTGTGACTCCAGCCCAAGCCTTCCCTTGGGGTGCTGCTGAGTTCTTACCAAAGTAGCCTTGAGTTTCCTTGGCTTGTTTTTATAAAGAAAGAAGACAGCCAAACAGGAAAACGCCATTTGATAGAGAGCCCTCTTCTTCTGGGCCTGCCCTGCCCCCCCCAGGCCCATCCTCCCTGGAGGTGCCCATGCCTCTGCCCAGCCTCCTTCCTCTTAGGGAAGAGTCAGGGTCCCCCTGCCCATGCCTCCTACCTCTAGCTGAGTTTCATCTGGGGCCCCCAGACGGGACATCCCTCACAGGCCTACGTGTGGTTTTCCAGTCGTGTGTCTCCCTCCCCAGGCAGCAGCTGCTACAGGACCTGTCGAGTCTGGGCAGGAGTCCGGGGAGAGGTGGAGGCAGAGAAGAAGAGGAAGGAAAAAACAGAGGACCCCATTCCTGAGGATCTGAGGTTGGCTGAGGCCTGGGGCTCGAGGGTGGAGCTCCGGCCTTGTTGGCCCAGCCCAGCCCTCCTGCCTTCTCTTCCCTTCTATTCCTGCCCGAACCTTTGGACCCACACTGCATTCCTGGGAAGCAGCAGGGAGGGAAGAAGGATGGGAGAGGCAGGAGAGCTGTGCCCCCACCTCTACTCTGGCCCTCCCCTGCCCCCAGCCATGTTGGCAATGCCCCCTTCCTTTGGTCCAGTCTGAGGTAGGGAGGTGGGCTGGAGAACAGCTTGGACCCCTGCATCTCTGAATGCCCTCCCACCATCAGTTTGCAGACTTGGTGATGCTGTGGTCATTATGGGCAGTGTGTGGCTAGGGTCTCTTGGCACCTAAACTTCGGGTACACTCTGAGTCCTCTCAGCTTCTAGGGACCAGCCTGGGAGCCTCCCCCAGGGCAGAATCCTGCTTCTGGGGGAAAATGGGCTCAGAAAAGAATGTTCAAACACTCTTTACTTCCTAAAATTATATACCATTGGAAGGCACCTGAGAGGTCATCTAGCCCAACACCCTCTTTTTACAGCTGAGGAAACTGAGGCCCAGTGAAGGTACATGAATTTCCCAAGGCTGCCTTGCTTTTAAGTAGCCAAGGTAGGACTCAAACCCAGTGCCCCGACTCCTCCAGCTCTTCATACATTATCCCATGCTGCCTTTCCAAGCTGGGCTCCCTCAGTTTCCCTCAGTCTGGGCTTGTTACCAGTTTCGGGTTTATGAACCACTTGGGATCCGACCTCTTCCATAGGTTTTCCAAGACAGCTTGCATTTCTCACTTAAAACATGGGGGGAGGCGTTAAAACAGAATTTAGACAAGTTTTAAGCGAAGATCCTTTCATCTCTCTGGTCCATGACAATCCATCCCTCTGCCACAAATACTTCAGACCTAAGAAATCAGCCGTGGGGATTGTTGGTCTGCACAGAAGAGGTCCTGGGATCAGCTCCCCTTCACACAGGGCTGCCACTCTGCACACAGGTAGATGGCTTGGGCTTTGGGGACCAGTCCTGACTTGTAGCCTCGAGGCCCTTGATGAGCACAGCATCCTTGGGCCACGACACTGGCCACCAGAGCAGCTGGGGGTGGGTCGCCTTCTGTCTGGAGAGGAAATATTCCCCAGCAGTGAGTGGGGCTGTTGTTTTCCTGAGGAATGTCAGAAGTGGCAAGGCCAGCAGATATGCAGACCAATCCCTTGGGGCCTCAGCTCGGGGGGAGTCAGGGCATTCTACATCTGGGCATTGCCATGCCTAGCTCAGGCTGTGCTCCCAAGCTCTGGCTGGTCCCCTCCTGTTCAGAACGGACGTGGTATCTGGGTCTAAGTGCCACATTCTAAGAGATACTGGCAGCGTCCAGGACAGGGGAGGGACCTCGACAGTGGCCGAAGAAGGTCTGAGAGTAAGGAGCTTGGAGCAGAGAAAAGACCTAGAGTGGGGAGGGCTGCTTCCTTCACACACTGGAACATGAGCGCACAGAAGAGGAATCTGCTCGGCCCCAGGGGCCAGGCCAGGTGCAATGGAGCTTGAGGGTGCTGGGTTTCCAGCTCGTTGAAGGAAGAATCTCCTGACCATGAGAGCCCTTGGAGCTGGTTGGGACCACACCTTGGGGATGACGGAGAAGGGAATCACTGTGAAGTGAGAGTCTGGACCAAGTGACCTCAGAGACCCCTGAGGTCATTGAAGCACAGAGCGTCAGAGCTGGAAGGACCTCGGACTCCATTTCAACCAAGCTCCACTATCCAAAAACGCCAACCAGCACGATTATAATGTTAGTGGGCATTTATATGGCTCCTACTAGGTGCTGGGCATTGTGCCAAGTGCCCTGGCAAGTGGGTGCTGTTAGGAGCCCCATTTTATAGATGGGGAATGAGACGGGAAATGACTTGCCCAGGGTCACACTGCTAGTGAGCGAGGAGAATCTGAACTCAGGTCTTCCTGACTCCAAGCCCAGTGTTCTGTCCTCTGTTTTAGCAGCCTCAATGAGCCACTACATTTCCTGCAAATGATCCTCTCAAAATTGTCATAATTGTCATTATTTGGTCCAGACTTTGAATTTCACTGGGATAAGGAATAAGTGAAGAAGATCTTTCTGCTCCTGCTTCACAGCTTAGATCTCCGAAGGCTGCTAAGGGCAGAGAGGGGGTTTGCCCTGGGACACAGTACCTGGTATGAGTGGGAGGAAAGGCTTGAACACAGAGCCTCCTGGTTCTCTATCTCCTGTGAATTAATGAAAAGAATGAATGAAAAAAAAAAAACCATCGTTAAACATCTACTATGTGTCAATGCTGAGCTAAGCACCGGGGAGAGGAGATTTAATTCTTTTTCACTTGAAAAAAAATTTTAATGAAAAAGAAAGTCCCTACCGTCACGGAGAGAACAACCTACCAGGGGAGAATGATGCCGAGGGAAGTGTGGACCAGGGAGGGATGGCTTTTTCTGTGCTGCCCATAATGATGGTGATCACAAAACCTCGGAGTCAGCAGAGACCTCTGCTCACCTCTATTCACAGCAAGGTGTCTCTGCCTGAGTATATGCAGTGACAGAGAACTCACCACCTCCAAAGGCAGCCCAGCCCACTCTCAGCTCTGATTTTAGACATCTGGGCGTGCCTCCCTGCAGTGCCAACCTCAGGCCCCTGATTATGCCCTCTGGGGGCAAACAGAGTGAGTCTAATTTCTCTTCCAGTGGGTCAGTAAACAAGTATTTATTAAACCCTTGCGGGCTTCCAGGAGGAGGTCACCAATGGGAGAAAGAGGCCATAGGGGTGGAGGAAGGATGGTTGGGCCTTCCCCAACATGGCAGTCCTAGAAGGAGCTCACCAATGGGAGAGAGGGGCTGTAGGGAGGAAGAGGATCCATGGTGAGAAGGCTGCTGATGAAGGGTGGGAAGACATCTGAGGAATGGTGACAAAATCCAGAGGGCCACAGTCCAGTCCAGAGGGGGACAAGGGCCCTTCAAATGTTCAGTGACAACTATGGGGAGCGCTTCTCACCCCCCCCCCACCTTCTCCATGCTAAGGAACAGACCCAAGTTCCTTCAACAAACACTGTTTTGGCCGACTCTCCTTCCTTTTATATACATGAAATGAATGTACCAAATGCCCACTCCCAAGAGCATCCCTGCCCTTGGACTTGTAGCCCATCAGGGGAATTCCACACTTCCCCAGCCAAGTAAAGAGCTGAGGCTTGTTTGCTTATAGCAACGCTTTACAGTTTCCAAAGCTCTTGAGAGACATTCTCTCCTTTGATACACACGACCACCCCCATGGCATTGTGGGGATGAAGAAATCTGATTCCTGAGCTGGAAACTCTCCCACAAAGCAGGCATTTGGTCCATGGCTGGAGTGGTCCCCTCTGGGAAGCAGGGACCTGGCAGGCAGCCAGCAAACTCCATCCTGGCTCTCCTCCTGCCTGGACACTGGCCTCTTCCCCAAATTTGACGTTATGAGGGTTAGTGGGCCTATGAAAAGTCTCCAAAATCCCCTTCTTGTTCCTGGGCTTCAGGCAGTGAAGGCCTCCACTCAAAATTCAGAATCAGAGTTATAGGGCCTCCATGCACCCCTATCTGAATAAGAACCCCTTTCAATACTTTAGGAGGAGACCACATTCAGTCTTTAATTCTTTAGTATAAATTAGTTGATTCTAAGACCAAGGGGATAGGAATAGAATGGGCAAAGATGCTTGACCATCCTCAGCCTCATTTCCCTCATCTGTACAATGGGGGAATAACAAAACTTTTATTACATAACTCATGAGGTTGATGTGAGGAAAGGCCTTTGTTTACTTCAAAACACTATAGAAATATGAATGATTGTTCTTTATTATTAGATGGATTTGGAAAGTGCCAAGTAACATCATAAAAATGAAACATTTTAACAGGAAATGTCCTTATCAATAAAGATCGGTAAAGAATCTTATTCATAAAGAATCATCTGTGTACAATCAGACCATCAACTTGTCAGAGCAAAGACCAAAATGAACACAAAACTAGCAGAATAAAAATGAGAAGGGGACATGCAATTAAAGAAACCCCTCCCCAACCTGTTTGAACAAGTTTCTGACAAGGAGAAATGGATAAAAGAAAGGACATCAACACTGATTCTAACCATTTTTGTCCAGAAATTTAACTGGTTTAAATCAATTGCCACAATGATGAGACCCCAAAAAACCTTCTGACGTGAAGTACTTGATTGACTTGCCAGACAGAGAGAGGGATACAGCAAGCTCAGTGCCGTGGAAAGGGATGCTGGGAAATTGCCTCATAAAATAGAACCAGTGGAAGGAGATGGAAAGCCTGGTGAGAGACCCCAACTCACCCAAGGCATCTCCATAGGTATTTGAGGATGACATCGGAAGGAGGGCAACAAATAGTGCAAAGATGAAAAAAAACTATAAATATTTTTATAACACATTTTTTCACCATTGAGGATGGTGGGGCCACCCCATTGGGACTCACATCACAGATGAAGGGAAAAAGGCATTGAAGAAAACAAAGTTGGGGAAAAGCAGCTGGTTTAGGGTACGCAGAGGAGGTCTGTGCTGGACCACAATATTGAGGGCATTGAGGGATCAGCTTTGAACGGTGGCCCCAGTTAATAGAGACTTTGGGTTTGGCCAATTCAGGGAGCCGATGACCAAGAGACCAGAGGAAAGTCAGGCAAAGTGTCACAGCTGGACAAATCTTCAGGGCTCAGATAGTCTACCCATATTGGACTGAGAATTCCTTTACTCCCCAAATGACTCCTCCAGTCTCAGCTGGAAAACCTCCAGGAAAGGGAAACCCACCACCTCCTGAGGCATCCCATTCCCCTCCTGGACAGCAGGACTTGGTAGGGATTTTCTCCTTATGTCAAGCCTAAATCTGTCTCTCTACACCTTCCATGCATGGCCCTGAGTTCTATCTTTAGGTCAGTGAGGACAAGCCTCATGCTTCCCCTACCCTTTAGATACTGCTGTACCTATACCTTTTCTTCTCTAGGCCAATGGTCCCCCCCTTCCTTCCATCCTGGTCCTTGGGGGGCATGGTCACCAACCCTTTCAGAGGAAGGAGAGGAAGAAGTCTGTTTATGGACCAGACCAACGACCATGTGCCAAAGAGACCAGCAGGGAAGGGAGAAGGAAGAACAGCCTGGCCTCTAGAAGATAATTCCCATTACCTGGGGAGGGGGCAAGGGAGGAAGGGGTGGCTTGCTGCCCCCAATACACACACACAGATGCAGGTACCCAGAGACACATGCAGACAGCCATCCATCCATTCCTCCACCCAACCATAAGCATAAAGCTTCAGCTAAGGGTAGGCTGCTACCCAGGGCAGAGTGTCTGGGGGCACAAAGAGACACTTTTTGGAGTGACTTGTCATGCCATACATGTCTTTCTCAGGAGAGCTTATCTTCTGAGTCAGCAAGTGAGTGGCCAGAGCACTGGGCCTGGAGTCAGGAAGACTCGATTTCAAATCCAGCCTCAGACACTTAAAAGCTTATGATCCTGGCCAAGTCTCTTCACCGCTGCCTGCCTCAGTTTCCTCATGTGTAAAGTGGAGAAGATTAATAGGGCCTACCTCTCAAGTCATTATGAGGATCAAGTGAGATAATATGTAGAAAATGCCTGGTATACAGTAGGCACTTAGTAAGTGCTGTTTTCCTTCCTTGCTTCCTCTGTAAGTGTGGCTTCCCATGGAGAGCCACTGCTGCCCATTGGCTTCTCCACCAAGAGGCTGCTGCCCTGGACTGCTGGGCACCTGCCCCACTGGCCTGGCCCCAGGGAGAGACCCCCCACCTGGGGCTCCCATACAAGAGGGGGTACTGAGCACCAAGTCCCAGGCCTGGCTTTGGTGGGGGGGCCCGAGCTCTGGGACCCCACCCAAGTTACTGTCCCGCTCTTGACCTCCACTTTCCCATGTGTTAGATATAGAATAATCCCTGCTCTCCTGCAGAGGGGTCATGACAGAAGTGCTGTGTAAGCCTGAAGGAATTAGGGAAATGGGAGCCCAAATCGGCCCCAATCACGACCACAGCTGATGCGCATGTAGCCCGTGCCACGTGAAGGCCAAGGTGGATGCCTTGCCCAGGAGCAGTGGCACAGCTGGAAGGTGTTTGGGTAGGACTTAAGGCCGGGTCTCCCAGACTCCTGGTCCCTTCCCAGGCTCCAGCATCCCGACTCCCCAGTGCCCCTGCCTGCTCCTCAACAGCCACCCACTGTAACGGCCACTCATCCCTAGGGGGTCTGAAAATGGCAGGGCAGCATTCACTGGCCAAGGGCAGGGGGGCTCATGAAGCAAGGGTGGGGGCCATCCTCGCCATTATTTGCCCAGACTTTGTTTTCCTTCCTAAGGACTCTCACTGTGGTGAGATGCTGGGGGGCCGACATTCGCTTCATTTACCATCCCAAAGGCAATCTGTGTACCTGTCACTTTGGCCTGCTTCTTTCTCCCCATACAAAATTGCCTATCTCCCACCACCCTGCCTTTGCACGGGCTACCCCCCCCCACCGTGTACTCCATCCCTCATTTCTTAGAATTCTTAGCTTCCTTCAAGCCCAGCTCAGCTGGCACCTCTTCTGTGAAGCCTTTCCTGAATTCTCATCATTGCCAGTGCCTCTGGAAAAAATGACTTTGTGTGTGTACACATGTACATATATACATATGAACGCATACAGACATATGTGTACATATATACAGTGATTTCATATACATATTTTATTAAAGATACGCACACACACACGCACACACTTTGTACTCACATGGCTGTGTCCATAATGTCCTCCGCACCCACGCCTTTTAGACGTGAGCTCCAGGAGAACATCCTTTGGACCCTTCAGTGTCTACCATGGTGCCTGGAACCCAATAAGTGTTTC
Organism: Petaurus breviceps papuanus; assembly: GCF_028583685.1. Classification (NCBI taxonomy): domain Eukaryota; kingdom Metazoa; phylum Chordata; class Mammalia; order Diprotodontia; family Petauridae; genus Petaurus; species Petaurus breviceps. Next base: position 1,958,557 of record NW_027186331.1, read on the forward strand.
ATAAATATCAGTTGCCTGTAGGAATGTAAGGACAAATGATTGTATGTGGGGCACTGTACTGGGCTCTGCTGGGGGGTGGGTTGCCAGCCTTTTCCTCCCTCGTGCCTGTGATAGAGAGAGCCAAGCCAAGCCAGGGGGACCAACCTCTCCTCCAAGCTCTACTTCCTTTAGAAGGTGGTAAGTCAAGTCAATACACATTTACTAAGTGCTGACTGTGTGTCAGGCACTGTGCCAAGGGCTGAGAATAGAAATACAAGTCGAAAGGATAGACCCTGCCCTCAAGGGAGCTGAAGGGCAGAGAGGTGGGCATGGGGTGGTGAGGCAGAGCTGCAGGTGCATGGTGCCCTGGGAGTATCATAAAGACTGCAAGGAGGCTGGCATGCAGCCAGAGAGAACCGAGACAATGCCAGACCTGGGGCGTTCCTAAAGCATTTCACCCCTTGCAAAAGGTGAACCATTTCTTCTTTATTGCACATAGTAGGTGCCTAATAAATGCACGCTGATCGATTTGGGTCTCCCCACAATGCAAGCATCAGCACCATCATTTTGCAAAAGAAGAAAAGGGGTCGCAGAAAGAGTGCCTGGCTCATGGTCACAGCTGGTGCCCTAGCTGAGACTTAGGACCAGCTGTCTGGCCCCCAGCTCTGGCTCTTCTCTGACTAACAATAGCTTCCAAGAGTAGCAAGCTTCTGAAAGCAGATGAGGAAACAGGCTCAGGGCAGAGCAGAGGCTTGCCCAGGGTCTTCCAGCTCCTAAGGATTTGAGTTGGGGCTCAGCCCTCTCCTTCCCTGACATGAGGCTGGGTCCCTCAGCACTGTCCCGTGCCCATGAGCACCTGCTTCCTGGTCTGTCCCTGGAGGGCTCCATGGTGAGTCTCTTGAGTGGAAGCTGCCTGAGGCAGGGAGGCACATGGGTGGACCCACAGGGGCCTCAGTAAAATCTCACCATCTTCTGGGCAGGGGAGGGTGTGAACACTCACAGTAACTGCTCTGCAGACATCCCACTTACCTGTTCCTCTCAAGGAAGGCAGAGCAGCAGGGGCCTTCCATCCACCCCAATGCAGCCCTCCTGGATGGCCTAGCTCATTTCCAGGCCTTATGTCCTGAAGATGTACCCAACCCCACCCTGCCCCTCACCCTGTGTGGGCCATTTTCAGGCAATTGATCTAGGACCCCCTGTGGGTGCCTGAGAGAGACCTGGGCTAGGTGAGTGGGGGAGGGCAAAGGGATAGGATGAAGCTAGGCCACAGGGCCAGACATGCATCAGTTCAGTAAGAGAGAAGCACACCACACAAGGAGATGCTTATGTGTTTGCCAAGGTAGGAGAACTGAAAAGGCACGAGGGGTAGCAGATACCCCAGCTCTGCGGCTAGAGGGCAGGGCCCAGCTGTTTGCTGCCTGGTGGGGCTCCTGCTCCACACCTCCCCCATGCCCCAGATCCCAGCACCATGGGGTCCCCTGTGACCTACCCTGGGGTCACTGATCTGCCATGGTGGAGGGACTCCTGAGCCTGAGGAGCTGAAGGTTCCAGCACCTGCATGGCAAGCCCCATGCCCTAGAATGAACCCAGCATTTGGAGTCAGACTCTTGGTCAAACCCACCTTCTCTCCTGTGTGTCCTTAGGCAAGTGACACTCTCACTCTGGGCCTTCTCCTCTACATGACCATTGAGATCTCTTCTATTTCTTAATCCTGTGGGACCCCTCTGACTTCACTGACTTCCCCTTCTGAGCCCAGATTTTAGTAATGACTCCCTGGCACAGGGACAGAAGCCCAGGGTCTGCAAATTCCTGCCACTGCCACCTACCTGTTCTTTCTCTTTCCAATTTAAAATGGAGTATATATTACATTTTACAAATGGAGAAACTGAGGTCCAGGGGCAGAGAAACTCAGCTGAAATGCACATGCGTGTATCTAGAATTCAGAGACCCCCCCCCCCCGACTCACCAGCCTCCATCTGTGCCCACACACACACACAGTGATATGCAGGTCCCAAGGATGGCCTTGGCAGTGGGGAGTGCCTGAAGCATCTTGGGGACTGGGATGCTGCTCACAGACCTGGCTGTGCCAGCACATGGAGGTATTTCTCAAAGAAATGCCACATCGACTCCAAACTACTGATGCGTTTTTCTCTGTATCTCCACTTGTCAGAGGGAGCCCCTGACCCTTTGGCATCCACAGGATCTCACCATGTTACCAGTTAGCCTGGGGCAGACACCAAGGCTGCCATCTTCCTCCTCTAGAAGGGGCCCCAGGCAGAAGGAACCAATGTAATTTCCACCCACCATGTGGGTGTCCCCACTGTTCCCTGAGCTCAGGCTCCTTTCCCTGACCTTCCATCCGAGCACTGGTGCTCTCCATTAACCTGGCTCTGGTCACTTACAGGCAAATGGATCCAGCCTGGGATCCTCATCAGTGCCTGGGCAAGACCTGGGCCAAGAGGGTGAGGAAGGGGGAAGAACACACTGGTGCCCATCAGTTCAGCAAAAGAGAAAGCCCTCACTGGGTGGGCCAGTGATCAGACCTGCTTCCCAGTGCCCTGAGGTTCAGCCCCCAAGCAGAGCAGAAATAGGACCAGCAGGGTCACAGTGTCGTCCGGAAAATCTAATCACCAGAATTCTCTCAAAGTGGAAAGGGTTGCCTGGGGAGATAGTGAGTTCCCCATCACCATAAATCTTCCATCAAAGGCTAGCTGACTATTGGTTGGTGACACACCTCCCAACCTCCATTCAAAGAAGGATCCATGCCTATTTTCAGGTGGGGAAACTGAGGTACAGAAATGTCACCCATCCGGAGTGGCAGAGCCAGGTCCCAGCCCAGCGCCCCCACACTCTTGTCTCAGATGGGGGCTGGTGAGAGGAGCCCTGTTCCCATTAGTCTGTTCTTGCTGTCCCTCCTCCTTCCACACGAGCCCACTCTGGAGCTAACTGCCAAGAAATAACAATAATAATAACAGGTCCCATTTCGATATAACTTTAAGGTTTACACTTTCCTCACAACACCCCTGTGAGGTAGGGAGTGTAATTAGGATAATCCCCATTTTACAGATGAGGAGACTGAAGTCTGGAGTGGGGAAGGGGCTTGTCCGACTCAGGTCCTCCCACTCCAAATCCAGTGTTCTTCCCACTATGAAGAAGAAAGGAGACTGAGTATTGGAAAATCTTCTCATATGGAAAAGGGCTATACAATCATTCTTGAAAAAGAAGTCACAAGTTAGTTAAAAGATGTCCAGTGTTAAGAGACCTAGTTGAAAGGGCTGGCGATAGCGATCCTCGGGAACACCACCGGCTGGCGCTGGCCTCACTGAGGTGAGCTCTGGCCTCTGCCTCCCGCTCCTGCTCCGTCCCAGGCCAGAGGAGGGGTGGCTTCCCGGACCGACTCAGGCAGGGCCCTGGCACGCCGTGTCTCCATGCCGCTGTCCAGCCCGCCGATGCGACAGGCTTTCGCCCATATCCATACAGATGCATAGAGACAGATAGCTGCATTTATTCCCATATATGGAGCCATATTCTTTTTATTATACTCAAGAACATACAAAGTTCTGCTGATGCTTTTTTTCTCTTTTTAATTTTTTTAACAAAAATTTAGATGTTTACTAATACAGTCATATTTTGGTTTTTAAGGTTTGTTTTTTAGACTACGAACAGCAGGCACTGAAAGTCCCCCTCTCAGCTGGGACCCCTCCCACGAGCATCCTGGCTTCACTGTCTGTGGGAGCAGGGCCCTGCAAGGTCACAGTCAGGCGGTGGCCGCAGGGGTCCCAAAGCACGCAGGCCCAGCAGATGCCCGTCCTTCCCCTACAATCCCAGCCTGTGCCAAAGCCGCGGTCACACGCGTGGCCTGTCCTTAGAGAGGGGCATAAACCCAAGCCTGCTGCTCTGGCTTCCGAAAGCCCCAATGCTTTGCTGGCCAAATGGCACATGCCTTCCTCAGCTGTGCCCACAGACCACCCAGCATGGGTCTGGACCCAGAGTTCTGGTGGCAGCTCCCCTCTCCCACCCAACACCCTCACTCCTCGTGCCTTCGAGGTCAGAATGAAGCTGGCCCTCGGAGGCTGATCACAGAACCCAGAGCCAGGTGGCCCAACCCGCAGCATCAGCCGTGACTGCCCAACCCCAACCCCACCGCCAACTTCCTCTTTCCCGTGACATCCAACAAACCCAATCCTCTCCAGCTGAAAACTAACCCACAGCCTCAATGTTAGTTCAAAAGCTAAATAAACTCTTCATTTTAAAGGAAAAAAATATTAAATTCACAGTTCAGAGGCAAAGCAAAGTGCTATCTTCTTGGTGACTAACCGTAAGAGCCCCACCTGGGCACCTCTGCTCGGGCCCATGGCCACGGTGCCCTCTCCCCTCCCCCCACCCATCTTCTCCAGCACTCAGCACCGTGCAGGTTAACAGTTAAGAAAGAGCCGGATCAAGAGATGCGGACCCGGCAGGAGGGACAGGGGGCAGGGGGCTGAGGGCAGGAGGAAGGGTTCCCGAGGGGATCCATCAGAAGGGACTCGGCAGGGAAGGGGACAGACGTTTGCAAAAGGAAACTCTGGTTGTATGAGGCTGGGAGCTCTGGGGGGGGAGGGTGGCCCCAGGGGGCTTTTCTCTCCCCCCTTCCAAGCCCCCTGGAATCCACAGATTGCGCAGGGGTCCCGAGTCCTCCAAACCCGACGGCAGTGGTGATTAATGACATCCTCCTGGGCGATTCAATGCTCTTCTCATTTAAAAACAATTAAAAAAAAAAAAAGAAAACCAAACAACTGTTGGACTCTAGCCCTGAGGGAAAAAAGGAGAAAGTCAGACTTGGCCCAGCAGAGGAAGAAGCCCCGTCCCCAGCGGCGTCATTCTCTGCCTGGATCTCTATCCCCCCAAGCTTCAGCATGGATGGGCAGGAGCCCAGGTGCGCTCCATCTCCTCTTCCCCCAATGCCAGCCTCACTCACCCCTGTAGAGGACGTGGTGGCAGCTTCAGGCACCTTCTTAGAGCGGAGGGATCTGAGAATGGGAGGCACTTCGGCACACACCAAATGGACCGTGTGTGTGTGCGCTACAACCTGGGACTTGGTCCTGGCTATCCCCAACATCTAGGTGGTACGGGGTGGGGGGCACGGGAGGGAGGGGTGTGGGGAGCAGCTCTGGGCGGAGGCACCCCAAGGAAGCCCACCGAGCTAGCAAAGAGCCTGCTAGGGAGAGGGGAGGGGAGGACGGGAGGGAGGGAGAGAATTGGGAACTCAAAATTTTAAAAAATGAATGTTCAAAAATTTTTACCTGTAATTGGGAAATATTTAATGAAATAAAAACTGTATTGTAAAAAATGGCACATCGGGACTGTTTGGGTAGAAACTGGGGCAGGGGAGAAAGCGGGTTAGTAGAGTTGGCTCCTCGGCTCTCACCCTCACTCCCTCGCTGTTATTTTGGGCATTTCATGGCTAGACCAGAGCTCCCAGAGCCTTTGGGTCACTCATCCACCACAACGGGGGCTCCCCTCCTGTGAGTCTGAGGAACTGAGGCACGGAAGGCCATCACGGCAGGGTGTCCTGAGGTCTGGGAGAGCTCGGTAAACCCTCCGCATTGGTAGATACTCCTCGGTCAGTCAGGAGGCTTGGGGAGCAGAGGGTGAAGCCAGCTGGGTTGCTGGGGCTGCTTGGTCAGCGGCACATAAATGGCCCCATTGGGGTCGTTTTGGCCTTCCGTGAATGTGAAGGGTTCAGCAGCAGAGGGCCCTCACTGCTGGGTGTGGGAGGGGGGGACCCTGCCAGGGGCCAGCACATGCAGAGAGGGCTTGGAGAAGCTCCTGGCCAATGGATGACCATGGGGTGAGCGCGGCAGCTCATGAGGCAAAGAAGAGATCTGTAGGCCCCTTTCTCCCCGGGCAGTGATGGTGACAGAGGGCGCTAAGGACTGTCATTTTTAGAACATCTAGAGACTGATATTCTTAAGTGTCACAGGCACCTCAGGGGCTCAGGTGGAGACAAAACTGAACCTGGAATGGGGAATACTCTAGTTCACATCCTTCCTCAGACATCTGCAGGTTGTGTGACCCTGAAGAAGTCACCTAACCATAAAAGGCTTGCCTCAGTTTCCTGATCTGTAAAATGGGGATAATAATAAGCCCTCCCTCCCAAGGCTGTTGTGAGGATTAAAGGAGACAGTGCTGATGTATCTCGGACCTGTCAAGGCTAGCTGAGCTACTGAGAGGGAATCCAAACCCAGGTTTTCCCAACTCCAAGTCATTGCTCTGCGCTGCCAACGAGTGAATGAACAATTGGAGGAAGGGTCATGGGATCGATGGGAAGACATGGAAAAGGCCCATGAAGAGTGGGAGGCTGTGACTGAGCTAGGATCTTCCCCACTCAAGGAGAGCCCGGAGCCTCTGAGGGTGGACAGCAAGGTCAGCTGAGCCTGTAACACAAGCAACCCTCTGACCATTCTGTCACAACTAGCCTGTGTCTGAGAACCGTGCCCAGACATGGCTGGCCATCTGTTAGCCCTTTCTCTGCTGGGTGACTGTCCCACCTCCTTCTCTGTTCTCACTGTCCTGGATGACGTCTTTCATGCCCCTTCCAGTCTGCCAGTCATCATTGACAACAGGCTGCTGCCCCCTCGGCCCCACCACCTTCACCTGGTGTCTTCCTCCTGGTCATCCACAATCTTTATTCTTAGGGTTTAAAGATTTATAACCACATGACATCATTTGGAGGATGTCTGGGTTAAAGCGTGGAGTTTTCCATCGGGGAGGAGCTGGGGATCACTCAAAGTGCCATCTGGCTCATGCTTCACCTCGGGGCCCCACCTAGTGTCTCCCTGTCATGTCCATAGCCTCATCACCTATTCACTCCTCCAACCCACTGACGTCTGCCTTTGAGATCTGCCCTTCTTTCACAGGTCACCGGTGGTCTCCTGGCTGCCGAGTAGGATGGTCTTTCCTTTGGCCTGCCTTCTCTGTAGCTCTTGGCGATGCTGACCAGTACTTGCCTCCTGGACACTCTCTCTTCCCTGGGCTCAGCCCTCTGACCACCCCTTGGTCTCCTCTATTAGCACATCCTCCTCTTTCCATATCCTGAGTGCAGATTTCTCTGGGACACTCTCCCTGGTCCTCCCCAACCACTCCTCTTTGAATCTGGACATCTTCCTCCCTACATATTTAGGTTGGGGGGGGGTCTCCCAAAGCTCTGTGCTTGGTCCTTGTCTCTCTCCAGTCTCTCCCTTGGTGACCTCATCAGTTCTTCTGGGTTGGTTCTACGATCTTACCTCCCAGCTCTCTCTCCAGCCCCAACCTCTAGATCCCCATCCCCATCATCCCACATTCCACCTGGATGCCCCAACTTCATCTCCAATTCAAGATGTCCAAGGAATGACTTCATCATCTCTGCCCCTAAACCTGCCCTTCCAACCAGCTTCCTGATTTCTAGCATGTCACCCAAGCTAGAAGTCTCCAAGGTAAAAAACTTAAATTTTTTAGTTAAAACACTTCCTTCTGCCTCCCCTCCTGCCCCTTACCCAAAGAGCTGCCAAGCTCTTTCAGGCCCATCTGTCATCTCTCGCATCCATCCCTCTCTCTCCACTCCTATGGTCCTTCTTCTAGCCTCACTCTCCACAGGGAGCCCCTCTTCCCCTCAGACTCTACACAGGGCAGACTCCATCAGAGTAGAGAACAATGTCCTTGGTGAGCATGCATCCCCCTGTGTGTATGATCCTGGTCATCAGAGAATGGCTGGACATGGTTAGCTCTAGAGACCACGCATAGGAGACACCTGGTTGGAGAAGACCCAACTTTTCCAAGTCAAAATCAATCAACACAACTGAATCTTGTGTCCCCTGAACCTCTCTGTGAATTGTGTGGCTACAAAGATGTGCTACATCTTTGCTATAGAAAACTGGGTATAATGATAGCCTTCCTGTTCTCTGCCTTCTAGGCATGGGCATGGGCATGGGCATGAGCGTCATGTATGAGGAACAGAGAGACCAGTTTGGGGGCCCATAGAATGTCTTCATCAAGGATGCCCTCAATCCGTGTGTAGACCATTATCATGATTCTGTAAAGGGGGTAAAGGAGACCCATGGGGATGATGCTTGCCTATTTGTTCTTGGTCATTTTTTAAATGGGGGATTGAGGATTTGAAGGAATTTTAGAGAACATCTAGCCCAGTTTCCTCATTACAGCTGGGAAAGCTGAGGCCCATAGAAGTTAAGGAACTTGCCCAAAGACACAGAGGCAGTAGGGTTTGGAACCAATGTCCTCTGACTTCCAATAATGACTGTTTCATCTTTTATCTTTGTGCCCTTTTGCCGAGTACAGCTAGAACACAAAGGTACTTAATAAATGTTCATTGATTGATTTCCACTCTACCATCTCGCCTCCTTTACTAGATAGTAAATTTACTATCTATACTTTTTCTCTTTTAGCATACCCTCAGAAAATTAATTCTTTTAAATTAATTATTTAGGAATGAATTAATTCCTTTTAAGTACTTATAATATCATATCACCCCAGCATGAATTTTTTTTGAGGGTGCAGAGAAGGGTCGATGGATTTGGTCAGGTCTGGCCCTTTTCCCAGCTTTAACTTAAGTCCATTTTCATGTCCTCTACAGCACATGGATAAACAGAACAGGATCTCCACATCTGGCAGGTCCACTGTCACAGATGGTAACAGATACAAGGGACTGTTTAAAATTTTGTCTTTGTTTCTCCAGCACCTTGAACAGCATTTGGAACATAGTGGGCACTTAATAGATGTTTGTTGATTGCTAACAAAAGATTATAAATAGTTATCACCTCACAACACAGTGGAAATCTGTGGAGGAGAAAATTTGGCTGTAAAAGACTTGGCATGTGATCTGAACAAGGTAAGGGGCACCCTGAGAGCAGGTGGGGCTGAAACTGGGGGCAGGATCTTTCCAGCCTCATTGGGCATGAGTCTCCTTCACGCATTCTATGGGCCCCCACACTAGTCTCCCGTCTGTTCCTCATGCATGGCGCTTGTCGCCTATGCTCATGCCCCGTCCCATGCCTAGAAGGCAGGCCCTTTTTATAAGTCCCCCATTCCTTTCAGCTGCAGTCCAGTCACTGGCTTCTGCACGGAGCCTTTCCTGTCACCTTCCCCCTTCCCAAACATCTTGTATTTGATGACTTGGAATATATTTGTATTTATTCTGCTTATGAGAGATTTGTTGTCTCTCCCTTTCGAATGTGAGCTCCCTGAGGGCAGGGAAAAGTTTATTTTTGTCTTTACAGGCCCCAGGACCTAGTACGGTGCCTGGCACCCCTGGGTGATTGGTATTTGCCAACTTGATCAGGATGATCTTGTCACATTCTTTATCAGTTTTCTCTACCGCTTCAGTCCCCTCAGCAGGGAGTCCTCCCTCCCTTCTCTGCAGAGGTGAGGGCCTAGGGGTATGGAACTCTACTTGTACTGTCGGATGGGATGGATACGATCATCTTACTCTTCCTTATGTGTGGTTACAAGGAAAGGTTCTCTGGGGAGGAGATGGAAGGAGAGCTTGGGAAATGAAAGGGATGAAACAAAAATCGAGATCAACAATAAGAAAAAAAGAACTATTATGGGTGTGTAAATCATGCTTGTGCTTCCCATGACCCTAGCAGGAGAAGAGGCAGCTGGGTTGCCTAGGGGTTAGAGCACTGGGCCTGGAGTCAGGAAGACCTGAGTTTGAATCTGACTTTAGACAATTCCTAGAGGTGTGACCCTGGGCAAATCCCTTAACTTCTGGTTGCCTCAGTTTCTTCAACTGTAAAATGAAGATACAATAGCATCTACCTTGCAGGGCTGTGAGGATCAAATGAGGCTGTTTGTGTAAAAAAAAGGCACTTAGACCAGTGCCCGGCACATAGTAGGTGCTTGTGTCCTTTCTCTCATGGCCAGTGAGATGCCCGATGCCACCACCTGCCCACTGGGGTGCCAGCTATGCCAGCCTCATTGTCTTGCCTCTCCAAAGAAGGCCTGGGCCTCATCATTTACAGAACCCAAAGGATCCCAACACAGACACGGGCCATTCCTGCAGTAGTCTTTCAATGGCCTACAATGCCACTTCGCTGGCCGCTGGACACAGATTTCACGTCTAGAGCGCCAGTAGTTAAATGACTGCTCATTGTGGGACTCACTAATCACAGAGCTAGTCACGGAGGGGCCTCTGAGGCCAGCTGGCCCAACCTCTTGGTTTTACAAAGGAGGAGACTAAGGTTCAGAGTGCAGCTACAGTGGTGGAAAGCAGAAGGGTTGGGGTTTGAAGCCAGGGTATGCCCTGCCTCCAAATCCAGGACGTTGGCACTGAGTGCTGCTTTCTCCCAGGCCTGTTCCCTGCTTTGGGACCCTCTGCCACCGTCACTGTGGCCGGAAGGACAGCAGGCCCTCTCAGAGGGCAGAGGGATGGTGGCGAGCCTTTCCCAGCTCAGGCCCGGTCTGTGGCTAGGACTGCCCACCAAGCCTGTCCACAGTGGGCTCCCCTGGCAGGGGCTTTGGGAGGCACTTAGCATCTTTCTAGTTACTCAGGAAGCTGGGGTGGGGTAGGGGCTCAGAGTCAGTGCCCTGAGAAGGATGAGGGGAGCTTTGTCTGGGTCACTCTCAGGGTCACAGCCCAGACTTGGGCTGCTTTGGGGCCGCTATGGCTCTCAAGCAGAGCTGCGGGCCCATGTGAGGAGATGCGATAGAGAAGGGCCTACTGTTCTGGTGGGAGTGGGCCATGAGTGGGAGGGGGTGCCCAGGCCCTGCCAGGGCAGGCCAGCCAGGAAGGCTGGTTTGGGGCTTCCTTGACTGTCCCCAAGTGCTTGAGGACAAGACACCAGTATAAGAGGTCAAGTGGCTTTGTTCCCAATAGTGAAAATGGCCACTGGTGAGGGAGGGAAGCCTCGGACAGAATGGGGGAAAGGGCACCTCATGGCACACCCAGGGCACCAGCCACTGCACAGCTTGCTTCCTCTCAGACTTCCTACAGGAGTGCTGGCAATGGGAGAGGGGCAGGACCCTTCCTCATCCCCCTTTCAGGCAATTGGAGCCAATCCATCATGAACGCATCTCTCTGTTGCCCCCCAGAGCCATCACAGGGGCTCCCTCTGTCACCCCTCGGGGGAACCTGTCCCCCTGTCCTGAGCCCAGGCCTAGGCCAGGCTTCGACCAGAAGGAGGGAAGGCTGGGGCACTCTGGGGACGAGGGAGGGCCAAGCATGCAGTCCCACACAGGGTTAATCACAAGCCTTGGGCCCCCGGCAGAGCAGAGCAGAACGTACCAGGCATGCAAGTTAGACCCAGGAGTCAACGGGCGGTGGCTTAGGGTCCCGGCCGTCCACCAGATTCACCGAGGCCCGGTTACTCCTGTGGGGGGGCTTTCTAGCCGGGTCTGTCTGGAGCAGGCAGGGCAGGGGCAGGGGTAGGCATTAAAAGCAAAACAGAGGAGGTTAATCAGACGCTGACAGAGGCAGAGGTGGGGCATGGGACGTGACGGACGGACGGACGCTGACGGGACAAACAAACGGATGCCACCTCAGGAGCAGAATTAGTGATGAAGAGGCAGAGGAGGGAGACAGGGTACCCCCCACCCTCACCTCAGACTGTGGGAAATGTGGGGAGGGCACCACAAACATCCCTCGGAAGGCTGGGACCCATGAGTTCTGGGTTTGAATACTGACTCTCCTACTAACTCATTGGGTCACCTTGTGAAATCACTTTATCTGCTTTTTCCCCAGTATGACAAAGGGGTTGGAGCCCATCATTCAGCACTAAGGACCATCTTGGGACCTTCGTGCTAGATCCTAGGAACTGCTTGGGGCCTCAGTTCCCTCATGTGTGAAAGCTCATAGGATCATGAGACTTCATGCTGGAAGGAATTTGAGCTGGAGAGGTCACAGGTCACCTGCTGAGAGCAAAAAAGGACCCCAGAGGTGCAGAGAAGGAAACTGAGACCCAGTGGCTACAGGGGTTGGAGGCTGAGCCAGGGAAGGTTCCCCCCGAGCTGAAGCAGCAGATGTGGCACACCCAGGGGGGGCAGGGGAGGGTGAGTCTGGGGCCTGGAGCAGGGGGTCAGCAGCCTGGGGCCCCCTCCACTCCCTGCTCTCCTCCCAGGCCCTCCCCTCGGGCTGTCCCTCCCTCCCCACCTCTCTCTGTCTCTCCACCTTTCTCTGTCTCTCCACCTCTCTGTTTCTATCTCTCTGTCTCTCCACCTCTCTCTGTTTCTCTGTCTCTGTCTCTCCATCTCTGTTTCTATCTCTCTGCATCTCTGTCTCTCCACCTGTTTCTATCTCTCTCTGTCTCTTTCTCTCCACCTCTCTTTTCTATCTCTCTGTCTC
>NW_027186331.1:1970858-1974077 GCF_028583685.1 Petaurus breviceps papuanus
CTCTCTGTCTCTTTCTCTCCACCTCTCTTTTCTATCTCTCTGTCTCTCTCTCCAAATCTCTCTGTGTCTATCTCTCTGTCTCTCCACCTCTGTTTCTATCTCTCTGTCTCTCCACCTCTCTGTTTCTGTCTCTCTGTCTCTATCTCTCCACCTCTCTGTTTCTATCTCTCTGTCTCTGTCTCTCCACCTCTCTCCATTTCTATCTCCCTGTCTCTGTCTCTCCACCTCTCTCTGTCTCTCTCTCTCTCCACCTCTCTGTTTCTATCTCTCTGTCTCTCCACCTCTATCCATTTCTATCTCTGTCTCTCCACTTCTCTCCATTTCTATCTCTCTGTCTCTCCACCGCTCTCTGTTTCTGTCTCTCCACCTTTCTGTTTCTATCTCTCTGTCTCTCCACCTCTCTCCATTTCTATCTCTCTGTCTGTCTCTCCACCTCTCTCCATTTCTATCTCTCAAACTCTCTGTTTCTATCTCTCTGTCTCTCCATCTCTCTCTGTTTCTATCTCTCTCTGTCTCTGTCTCTCCATCTCTGTCTGTTTCTGTCTCTCCACCTCTCTCTGTTTTTGTCTCTCCATCTCTCTCTGTTTCTATCTCTCTGCATCTCTGTCTCTCCACCTCTGTTTCTATCTCTCTGTCTCTGTCTCTCCACCTCTGTTTCTGTCTCTCTGTCTCTCCACCTCTCTCTGTTTCTGTCTCTCCATCTCTCTCTGTTTCTATCTCTCTGCATCTCTGTCTCTCCACCTCTGTTTCTATCTCTCTGTCTCTCCACCTCTGTTTCTGTCTCTCTGTCTCTCTCCACCTCTCTCTGTTTCTGTCTCTCCATCTCTCTCTGTTTCTATCTCTGTGCATCTCTGTCTCTCCACCTGTTTCTATCTCTCTGCCTGTCTCTCCACCTCTCTCCATTTCTATCTCTCTGTCTCTCCACCTCTCTCTGTTCCTATCTCTCTGTCTCTGTCTCTCTACCTCTCTGTTTCTGTCTCTCTTTGTCTCTGTCCCTCCACCTCTCTGTTTCTATCTCTCTGTGTCTCTGTCTCTCCACCTTTCTCCATTTCTATCTCCATGTCTCTGTCTCTCTCTCCCCCCACCCTTCTCTCTGTATCTCCGGTTCTATCTCTTTATGTCTCTGTCTGTCCTTCTGCCTGTCTCTCTCTCTCTCTCACACACACACACAGACACATGGACCCACAGACACATGCAGATGTCAGAGCTCCCCAAAGACCCAGAAGCCGGACAGGAAACACTTGAGCAGCAGGCGGGGGTTGGGGGAGGGCAGCAGGGCTGAGAAGGGGATGGGCCTGGGGCCGCCTTTCTCCTGGGCAGAGAGGCTGGACCTGCCACACCGGGGCTGGGGGGCCCTGTGGGCTGCCCAGGCATGGCTGGGGGAAGGGAGAGCGGTCCCAGTGTGTGCAGGAGACCAAACCTTGGCTCCTCCCTGGGGCCCTCTCCTCCTCCTCACCTCTCACACACACAAGGTCTGGGTCTCGCCCCACCCCCCATAACTGACCCCCACCTGAGAACTTACACTTTTGAGTAGAGGATTCTGGGAGGCTGAAAGGATGGGGCGTTACCTCCATAATCCCCCTCCCAAATCTGTCTCCTATAAAGTCCCCGGCATCCTTCACCACAAGCTTAGAGACCACCTGGGGTCAACTGAGGGCAGCTGGCTCCCTCTCCACCCCCAAGTTATTCAGCACTGCTTCATACTTAGGCCCCACGTCCAGTGTAAGCTTCTAGAGAGGAGGTCTGCAGGATCTCTGGAGCTGCCCAGGGCCAGGTGCACAGTAGGCGCTCTATCTGCTTGTGAACTGCCCCTTCAGCCCCCACCTCTCTGCGTGCTCCAGACCCTGCCGGCTGCCTGGGGGCGCTTGGGATGGGAGCCCCCTGAGGGCAGGGACTATGGTTCTGCCTCCCTTTGCATCCCCAGCGCCTCATACACAGTAGGAGCTTAATAAGTGCTTGCTGGCCACTAGTCCCCTCCCCCCACTTTCCACCACCACAGCCCTGACCCTTGTCTCCACCTTTATCACCCCTTACTGGACCATCATCCTTCTCACGAGCTTTGGAGGGGTGGGGGCTGACAAATGGATTTCCTTACAGATCTCTAAAGTAGGCAGCCCCTAACTGGCCACTGCTCTATCCCCTCCATATGCCTCTGGACTAATCTTCCTGATTACATCACCCCTCACTCAACAACTTTGTAGTTTCTATTTGTAAGATAGATTCTCACTCCTCACTCACCCTGGTATTCGAAGCCTTCTCTAATCTAGTCTTGGCTCCCATTACTTGCTCCCCCTTCCTGGCACTTTGTCACTCCCTAAATCAGTTAAGGCATGCTGCCCTGACTGGCCCACTCTAGAGCATGAGGTCCGTGGGGCCCCTCCCAGCTCTAGCTCTATGACACCCCGGCCAGACCGTCAGCTCCCAGCGGGCAGGGGTGTCTCTGCCATGGGTCATAGCCAAGAACTGGGCACACAGTCAGCCTTCAACAAGGACCTATTGACTGAACGCCCGCCTTCCACGCTACTCTGCTGACACATGACACATACCCACATATGTGGTCATTCCCACGCCCCCAGCTGCTGGTCACCATGGGATTGAGCCTAAATGTCCATCCCTATTACAGAGTCTGCCCATCAGGTGCAGAGAGGGGTCAGGGCTGAATGACTAAACCTATGATGAGAAGGAAAACAGACATTTGGGGAACATCCAGCTGATGGGGAGTTGTGGGTGAGCCATCTGAGCAAATAGAAACCGAGAGTTGGGGGTGAGAAGTGTTCCCTTCACCCTGGCAGGAGGCCCTCCCCTTGGGGCTTTCACACTCAGCTCTGAGCTGACAGATTCTGAGACAGAAGGTCGAGGAGGACCCCAAGCCCTGTGATGCTCCCTAGCAAGGCTGGATCCCAGGGAAGGGCTCCTCACATCAGCCACTTACTTTCAAAGGCTCCTTCTCAGAGGCGTCTCCCGAGGGGTCCCCAGCCCGGTACTTCCGTTCCCGATGGTCAATGGTGGAGTAGCCATCTAAGGAAGACAGAAACAAAGACAGCACATTTCTTGTGGTACTTTAGGACTCCAGGGTCTTCCCACAATCCAGAGTGGAAGACAGGTGGAGGGTCAGCATGCCCATTTCACGGATGAGAAAACAGGTTCCACCCAACAATCTGCCAAGGCAGGAGACCAAGCTCAGTCCACCTGCTGTAACAGGACCTTCCTCAGCTTAGT
>NW_027186331.1:1984077-1988313 GCF_028583685.1 Petaurus breviceps papuanus
AAGGAAGATTATCCCATCAGCACATGAGTTCCCTGAGGGTAGGGATCCTGTTTTTGTCTTTGTCTCCTCATGTACTGTACAAGGCCAGGAACTTAGAATGTTTGTTGACTGCCTGCCTGCCTGGGGACCTCACAGCCATCTTCCTACTCTCCATGGTCGGCCTCCCACCCATCCTGGGCCTGGGCTCTTGCAGTCGCTTCCACTGACCCCCAGGCTCAAGGGCCTTAGTCCCTCAGCAGTGCCAGGACTTCAGGAGGTGACCACAGTAGTGTCTCCGCCAGATCCTAGGCTGGCCAGAACCTTGGCCAGGGTGGGAGCTCACACTAACATAAACCTCAGAGTTCTGCCAAATGCTTTGCACCAGGAACTTAGAGGCTTTGAGTCCAAAGCCTCAACTGAACAGATGAAGAAACAGAGGCCAGAGAGGTTGACACGTACTCAGAGTCACACAGCAAACGAGTGGCACCTGAGATTCATGAACTCCTATGATGCTCATCACAGCCCCTTGGGGTGGGAGGAATGCCCACTGTATTATCTGTATTTTACAGATGGGGAGACTGAGGCTTGGGAAGAAACCGGGTCATGTTTACACAGACTACACAGACCAGAGCTCAGGTCTCACTTCTCCAGGAGGCTTCTCCCGGTCCCCCGGCTCCTTCTCCTCCAAGGCTGCCTTGCACACTGCACAGAGCCGCAGGTGCCTCTTGGGTTAGTAAGCTCCTTGAGGGCAGGGGACTGCTCTCTGTGTCCCAATGGCCAAGCACAGTGCCAGGCACACGGCCAATGCTTCATAAAGACTCACAGACTGAGCAAAGAATAACTATGATTACTAAAGAATAAATGGGATTAAAGATTAGCTGTTGCTAATATTTTCATTTGGATACTAGTAACATAATAGGGCCAGTAGGTGGTGCCACAGTGAGCACCTGGCCTGGAGTCAGGAAGAATCATATCCTTGAGTTCAAATCTGGCCTCAGACACTTGCCAGCTTTGTGTCCCTGGGCAAGTCACTTCACCTTGTTTGCCTCAGTTTCCCCATCTGTAAAATGAGTTGGAGAAGGAAATGGGAAGCCCCTCCAGCATCTTGGCCAAGAAAACCCCCAATGGGATCATGAAACGCTAGATGCGACTTAATGGGCAACATTAACAATATTTTGTGAGGGTGATATAAGTGAACAGGCTGTGATATTTTTTAAGATCTTGGTTGAATACTCTGTGCCACAGTAATCGGAGCGCTCAGTTGTTCGATTCAATACTCTGTGAATTCTGATGGTGGTCACAGCTGGCAAAGGGACCTCCCCCAGCCACGGAGAAGCCCCCGTGCAGGGCTAGGCTCTCACCACAGCACGGTGTTCATCTCTCAGGCCCATCCACCAAGAACGCCCAGGTCTTTGCCATTACTCAGCTGGCAGATGTCCTGCTGTGAATCTGCCCACGCCAACTTCCCGGGAGGTGTTCCCTTTGTACAGAGATTTCTTTTCAAACACGTGGGGTTTGGAAGATGTTAAACAGGGCAGAAAAGTCTATTCCCACATTTCTAAAGTGTGCAGCTTTGAGAATTCTCAGGGACGTGCTTAACATCGCTGGGGGGACGAGAACCTTGGTTTGGAAATGGCTCCATCCTCTCTCTCCAGGCTCCACATATGCTTTCTTTCAATATACTCATGGTGTTTAATTGGGTTGGTGGGTCATTTCATGTTCTGGGTGGGTGAGTCTTCTCTCTGCATGCACACTGGGAGTTCCCAGAGGGCAGGGGCCAGATTCACCTCCCCCAAGACCAGAGCTGAGTCAAGCCCCAGGCTGGGCATTTGGAAAGCTCCACTCCACAAACATGGCTGGATGTGAAGTGAATTGGGATAGAGGGCAGGTAGGCTTGGTCAGGTGGGATAAAGAGGGAGACCTGGAGAAAGGGGGCTAGGGGTTGGGGGGACTGTAGGCGCTAAGATAACAAAGGAGGAAAGCATCGAGACCTTCTCTCTCCCTCCCTCCCTTCCTCTCCTCTCCTCCTTTTTTTCTCTCTTCCCCTCCTCCTTCTTTCTCTCTCTTCATTTCTCCCTATCTCTGTGTCTCTCTCCCTCTCCCCTCCTTCTTCTTTCTCTCTCCATTTCTCTCTCTCTGTCTCTCTGTGTGTCTCTTTCTCTCCATTTTTTCCTCTCTGTCTCTCTCTCTCCATTTCTCTCTCTCTGTCTCTCTCCTCCTCTCCCTACCCTGCCCCTGGGTTCCCTGTTGCATCTTTTGTTTGTTGTTTCTTTCCCTGGACATAGGTGACCAAATGAGAATCCCGGGATGGATGTCTCTAGCCGTGGAGGTTATCTCCTGCATTCCCTAGGTCGGGGGCTACCTCCTCCCTAGAACGTGACCTCGGATAAGGAGATAAAGTCAGGCCATATCTTGGTTTGGTGTCTGGACAGTGCCAAGCCAAGGTGAAGGGGAAATGGAGTTTCCTGTTTTCATGTTTTACCTCTTAGCCTCCTGGGAGTGTATAATAGGAGTCACTTACTGTTTAATGGTTTAATTCTTTGTCGATGTTTTTTGTGTTTTAAGCACTCTTTTGTCTGGAGAAGATAAATAGCTGTCCCACACTTGATCTACACAGTACATTGAGCATCTTTCTAATTGAGTACCATAGACAGGAGATAAACCTTAGCTTTTACTAAGTGATTTCCCCCCAGAGCTCTGAGACAGGAGCTGGGGTAGTGGACAAAGCACTGAATCTGGAGTCAGGAGAGCCCCGGATTCGAATTCTGGCTCTGACACTTACTATCTGTGGGATTTTGGACAAGTCATTTTCTTCCTCTGGGTTATCATTCCAAGAACGAGAGCTCAAATTCCCATATGATGGGAGACGGACAAACTACTTTCCGGACAACAGTCGTGGGTGGGTGGGGGGAATGCTGTTTATCCTGATTTTGCAGATGAATAAATGTGGGTCAAGGAGAGGAAGACAAAGATAAAAAGACCCCGCCCTTTAAGGGCCAGACTGCCCTAGGATTAAACCTGTCCCCCCCATAAGCTCTCAGAACCCCTCATGTATTAGAGAATGAGAGTTCTCATCTCCATCAATGTCGATAATCGGTCCTGATGGGGGACATCTGTTGGGCTCCTCCCTTTCTGCCCCGGAGGCCCCCCACCTATCAGTCCTGACCTGGAAATGAGATTTATTCCAGCCGTCTTTCTGCAGGGCCCCCCGGAGCTCCTTGTAGCTCCAGACCATCTGGAGAACGTGGGATGCCGCCTTCGTCTCCCGCATGGACTGGCTGGATGAAGAGACAGACACACAGACAGATGCTCACAGAGGTGGGTTTGAGCCTTACCTCCAGAAGGGCTCACGGGGGGCTCTAGGTACTACCTAGGGGCTGGTGGGAGGGAGGGAATCAACAGCTGGATCCTTGAGCAGGCCCAAGTCATCTTTAGCTGTGCCCAGGACTGGCCTCTCCCAGGGGTCAGGGCAGGTCTTGCTTGGTTAATGAATGCTGCTGCCCCACCACAGAGAGATTCACAGCTTGAGCTGGTGGGGACCTGGTGCAAATTCTGGCTTTGGCCCTTGCTGGCTGTGGAACCTTGGGCAAGTCACTTGATTTTTCTGAATGACAGAATGCTAAGAACTTGGCAAACCACCTTCCTCACGACACCCCCGTCAGGTGGGCATGGGGAGCAGGATAAAAGCCATTCTCCCGGTTTTACAGGTACAGAAACTGAGGTACAAACAGAGAGAAGCAGCTTGGCCAGGCCCAAAGATCTCCTAAGAACCTCTGCTTGAAGACCTCTAGTGATGGGCAGCTCATTACTTCCTGAAGTGGCCCCTCCACTTGGGGGCTTTTCCTGAGTCACTCTCCCCATCCTCCCTGAACTGGAGCTGAGCAGATGTGTTCAGGAGAGGGCCTGCTCTGTCCCAGCTGGATCTGATGGCGGCAGTTCTAGGCCCTGCCTGAGTCTTCTCCTCCCTCTCTGGTTCCTTGATAGGTCCCTTAGCAAGCACTCTGTCCAATTCCCCCATTTTAGAGATGAGGACACTGAGGAGCAGAGGGAAGAAGGGGCTCGCCTGGGCACCCACCTTGACTTGCTGATGCCCACCAGCTTCTGAATGCCCTGGGTCTGCACCAAGGAGCGGGCGTTCTCGGCGCTGTCCGTGATGATCTCGTGAATGGTGTTCAGGACGGCTACCACCGTGTCTTCCTCCAGATTTTTGGTGGTCCGCTGCTGCCGGCTCGGCAGATTCCGGACCAGCTCAGCCAT
>NW_027186331.1:1988323-2026158 GCF_028583685.1 Petaurus breviceps papuanus
ACATACACAGAGATACACACAGACATATAGGCACAGACACACACAAATGGACACACATACAGACACACAGACACATGCATACACATACACAGAGACACATAGATGGACACACATAGACATACAGACACTCAGACACATACACATACACATATATACACACAGGCACACATACATAGACACAGACACACATAGACACATACAGAGACATGCAGACACATATGGACACACAAATACAAACACACACGGACACACACATACAGACACACACATACAAACACGGTGTGTCCCATACACATTTGCCCAGCTAAGATCACCTGCATGCCCTATGGGACACACCCACTACACCCCACCCATGGTCACCTGGTCTGCATGGAGGAGGTCCCACATACTCCCGTGGGGAAGGGGGGTGTCCATCCACGGTCAGTTCCCACAAACCCAAGGCTTTGCCCGCCCACGCTGGGCCCCTCCTGGAGGCTGCCCTGGGCACATGTGGGGGATGTTACACAGGCCCCAGGCCCCCTCCTAACAGTCACACAGAGAGGACCCTGGGAGGAAGCCTGGGCCAGGGGACTCTGAGAAAGAGCCCCTCCCTCTCCCCATTTCACAGAGAGGGCTCTGCCCCACAGGTACATTTCCCCTCCCGGAGCGCCCCGCCCCTCACCTATCAGGTCCTTGTTGCGCCGGTCCATGGAGAGGTTCCTCAGCGCGATGCTCACAGCCCGCACCACCTTGTCTGAGTCCGACTGGAGAAGCTCCACCAGCACCGGCAGCCCGCGCTCCTTGCGCACCATGGCCCTGATGTATGCGGACCACTGGGCAGGGCAGAGAGGATGCCCCTGGGATCCTGAGCCTGCCCAGCCTGGACCCTCCCACCTCCCTCCTCCCCAGCCCCCAATTTAACACACAAGGAAACCAAGGCCCAGAGGAGGCTGGCCAAGATCGCCCCGAGGATTCGAACCCAGGCCTTTCATCTCCAAATCTGGCCATCACTTCATCATATAACCTCATCTTATCTGGACTGCCTGACCCCCAGAGATGCGAGGACGGTGCTTTGGAAGCCTCTCAAAGCACTTCAGAAAGCTGAGGCCTCATCATGTCTCCAACAATGCCAGAATCTCAGCCCTGCTCCTGCCCAGCTGTGTGACCTTGAGCAAGTCACCTGCCTCTGGGCTCAGGTTTCCTCCTTTGTCTGTACCCCTGAGGAGGGGCCTTTCAGCCTGGTCTGTGCTTAGAGGGGAAGCTCCCTGAGGGCAGGGACCATCTTTGACCTCCTTCTGTGTCCCCAGTGCCGGGAACACAGCAGGCGTGACATAAACATCCGCTGATTGGCTGACGGCTTTAGAGAAAGGCAAACACAAATCTGAGGGGAGGACGTGGCCTTGACTAGCAGCAAACCAGGGGAGGCATCTCCCAGCGTGGGGTGTCTGAGCTGAGGTTTCAGAAAGAGATGGCACAGTGATTAGAGCACTGGCTCTGGAGACAGGACCTGAGTTCAAATGTGACCTCAGACACTCGCAAGCTGTGTGACCCTGGGCAAGTCACTTTAATCTGATTGCCTCAAAAAAAAAAGAGGTAGGAATTCATCAGGAAGAAGGCTGGGGGTGGGGAGGGCAGCCCAGGCAGGGGGAACATCATGAGCAAAAGCTTGTGGCTGGTTTGTACATAGCTGTTTTCTTGTTTTCCCCCCATTAGATTGGGAGCTCCCTGAGGGCAGGGGCTGGCTTTGGACTCTTTTTGTATCCTCAGTGCTTGGCATACAGTGGGTGTTTAATTGATTCTTGTTGGCTACCTGTGGCCCTGAAGGATGTGGCAGGAGGAGATGGAGGAGGTAGAGACAGAGACAGAAACAGAGAGGAGAGAGGGAGAGAGAGAGAGAAAGAGGGAGAGACAGAGAGAGAGAGACAGAGACACAGAGACACAGAGAGAGACAGAGAGAGAGAAAGAGATAGAGACAGAGAGAGAGAGAGAAGGAGGGAGGAAGGGAGGGAGAGAGAGAGAAAGAGAGAGACAGAGACAGAGAGACACAGAGAGAGAAGGAAATAGAATGGGGGAGAGAGAGAAGGGGAGAAGAGAGGGAGAGAGAAGACATGAAGAAGGAAGAGGAGAAAGAGAAGGAGGAGGTGGGAGGAGAGGGTAGGACTGTTGGAGCCCTTTGAGATCACTGAGTCTGAGCTTCCCATTTACAGATGGGGAAACTGAGTCTCACAGCAGCGAGTGACTGGCTCATGGTCTCCCAGCTGGGGTAGCAGGTGGGATTCCAAGGCCCTACCTTCTCTACCCTGGGCCCCCAGGGAGGGCTCCGTGCACAGGCTGCAGGTCCCCTGGGGTAGGGGGCCTTGCATGGCCCCAGCTCCCTTGCAGTGCAGGCCTGGATGAGCCCCCGGCACTCACCATCCAGGTGCCTGCGCTAAGGTTCTGCAGAGCCCCAGCCGCTGCCTCCAGAGTGTTGAAGTTCTGGCTCTCGGTGAGGATGGAGAGGTAGAGACGCACCACCTCGGGCTGGTACAGCAGCTCGAAGCCTTGGGGAGAGAGGGGGACGTCAGTGCATGAGCCCCCCAGCTCTGGCCTCTGGGCCCCACCTCCAGCTGCCCGAGCCAGGGCAGGGAGGCAGCTCCAGGGACACCAGTGCCGTGTGCCCCAAAGCCCGGGATCTCCCAGCTGGAAGAGAACATGGCAAGGAGAGGGAAGGGAGGACCCGAGATTAGATCCTGCTCTGCCGCTGCCTTGCTACATGAAGACCTTGGACAAGTCACTTCCCTCCAGAGGCCTCGGTTTTCTCATCTGAAATGGGGGGGGGGGTTGATTGATCTCTAAGGACTTCCCCTTTGTGACCCCAGACACATCTTGTCCAAGGGCCAACAATGTCCCTGCAGTGGCTAGGGGCAGTGCCACACAAAGCACTGAGCCTGGAGTCAGGAAAACCCGAGTTCAAATCCAGCCTCAGGCATGTACTAGCTGGGTGACCCTGGGCAAGCCGCACCATTGCTGCCTGCCTCGACTCTCCATTTGTGAAATGGGTGCACCACTGGCACCACATGCTATTTATAAGGCACCCTGCCAACCTCACATTTCTTTCCTTTAAGCTAAACTGTCCTCAAGGCCCTGACCTCATACTCTCATTCTCCAAGATTTCAGTGAAGCTGGAGCTGCGTGTGCTTGGCCTAGAGCCTGGCATACAGTTGGCATTCAATCGATGCTCTTTATCCTGAATGATTGAATCCCTCTCAAAAAATGCTTTCTGAGCTACGGAGGAACCAGGTGCCTCTGGGCCAAGCCCCCACTGTCCTCCCCGTGACTCAGGGACACTTCGGGGGCTGTTGGGCCATTTCATCTCCTTGTGACCCCATTGGCTGAGATACTGCAGCGGTTTGTGGTGTCCTTCATTTGACAGATGAAGAAGCTGAGGCATATGGGGTAAAGTGACTTGTCCAGGGTCACACAGCTCCAGAGAGTCCTTCTTGACTTCTGAAGCCAATACTATCTGAACACAGGACGTGTGAGCCTGAGTCTCCCTCCATTTGTCGGGCAGGGAAACCAAGCATTGTAGAGATGAGATGCCTTAGCCTTGTGGCTGCTAGATGACCAAATGGATGGATTGTTGTACCATGTTTCCCCGATAATAAGATACTGTCTTATTAATTTTTTGGACAGAAAAACACCAGAGGGCTTATTTTCAGGGGAGGGCTTATTTTAATGAACATTGACAACAATTTTAATAAACAGGTAAATGTGAACAAAAAAATGTACCTTTATTCAATAAGCAAATCACTGGGGAAGAACAGGATGACGCGCTCACTGCTGCAGCTCTGATTGGATGCAGCTCAGAGCGCGGCGTGCGTTTCACCGGGGGTGGGGGGGGAGGGGATGGTGCATACAGAGGGTGCCGTAATGTAGCGTGTAGCACAGGGGATCACCTTCACTACAGTAGCAATCTCAATAGGGCTTATTTTAGGGGGAGGGCTTATTTTAGAGGAATCTTACACAGTACGGGGAGGGCTTATTTTCGGGATAGGTCTTATTATCGGGGAAACATGGTACTTGGAATCTGGACGATCTCAATTTGAATCCTGACTCAACAGTCAGCCAAGTGACCTGTGAGTAAAGCACTTAGACCCCTCTCAGCCTCACTTTCCTTATCTGTAAAATGTAGGGAATAAGAGAATTTCCCAGGGGCGGGTAGGTGGCACCCTAGAGTCAGGAGGACCGGAGTTCAAATCTGGCCTCATACACTAGCCCTATGACCTTGGTCAAGTCACTTAACTCCGATCACCTCAAGAAAAAAAAAAGAAAGAGCACCCCCTGGTAGGGCTGTTGTGAGGATTAAATGCCGTGCAGACGGTATTAGTACTATTGTGGTTACCTGCTATTATCGTTGGGTCACTGAGGGGTAGGAGCTGGGACGTGTCTCTGTAATGCATGGATTTCTATCATTGACCCAGCTTGTGTCTCTGCCTTATCCGGCTTAAGGCACAGACCCTCCCCAGGCCTTGGTTTCCCCACCTGTAAAATATGGCCCCCATCTGAGGACGCTGCCCATCCCCCCTTTGTCTTGCTCTGCTCCCAAAGCTAACATCAAGCCCTTTTGGCAGAACCCTGGAAGACCCAGCTGGTGTAAGTCATGGTTGCTCCCCACTGGCCTGACCTCAGATTCTTAGAGTATCTCAGGGCCAGGCTCTATCTGCATGATTTCAGCTGCTCTGGGGCCGAGCAGACCCTCCTGCCTCTGGGGCTCCCGCAGCTGGGGGCAGGCAGAGGAGAAGGATGGAGCCTCCCCACCCCCTGACGCCCCCCAGGGCTCCCCGCCTTCTTGGCCAGCCCTGGCACAATCTGATGCTTCCTGAAATCCTGTCTTGGCTTTCTGTCTGATTGCTTCTGGCTGGGGAAGTTTGTTCTCCCCAGAGACACAGCCTGGGTCTCAGTCCCAGCTTATGTCCTCACTGGCTGTGTGACCTTGGACAAGTCCTATCCCTTCCCTCCTTGGAGATGGAGTGTCCCCAGCCAAAGCAGGTCAGATTAAGGGAACCTTAGAGTTTGTTCCCCTTCTAAATCCTATAAACCTTCCTACCTTCTTAAGGGGATGGCTGTGTCTGCTCTCTCATCTCCGCCTACAGGGGGGATACCAACCGGGGGCAAGCCTGGGAGTGTCTCCGGATACACAAAGGGCTTTTCTGTCAACAGCCCTCTGACGTTCCCCTCAGAGGGAGGATTTTAATTATGATCTTTATTTTTTTGAAGAGGAAATTGAGGTCCAGTGAGAGGGAGCGTCTGGCCTGAGAGCACATAGCTGCAAGATTTGAACTCAAATCCTGTCCCCAGCCCTAAATCCCATTTCTTCCCATGGGATGCTGGGGCCACAGATCAAGCCGTCAGCACCGTCACCAGAACCCAAGACCACAGACCACCGTTGCCCCACTATCTGCACCCCCCCGCCCAGGGCTGATGTGAAGAAAATGGGAAAAGGGAGCTTGTCTGGGTTCTCTTCTCCCGGGGCCCAAAGTGTCAGCAGGGGCAGAAACGGGACCTCCGGGGAGCAATGGGGCAGGGCAGTCAAGTCTGGGTATCCGTAGCAATGGGGCTTCATTCCAACCCAAGGGAAGGACAAGCCCCTCAGAGAGAGGATGGCCTTAGGAGCCAGCCCCAAATCTCCCATGAGGATCTTGGCCTTCCCGAACCCCTGAAGACCTCGGCAGTCATTGTCCAAGGACCTGCGCCCAGGATGGCCCGAAGACCATAACTGAGGGAGCCAAGGGGGGCGAGGTGAGGGAGTAAGTGCTCCTGCCCCTTTGTTTTCCTTACTGACCTACTCTGGGGCCTAAATTTCCCATAATTCTCCCCACTTTGGACTAAGGCATTGACGGTCCCAGTAAAAAATCACTTTGTTGCTGGGAGAGAGCACACAGTCAGCCACGATTGGCGATTTGTACCCTTAGTAAAGATTCTGTGATCAAAGCTTGGCCTCAAAGAAGGGAAACTGCCCATTTCCCCCACTCCTTGCAGAGGTCAGACCTTATGGGTCTGGAACACTGCATATGCCATCAGGCTTGGTGGATGCATTTGTTAATTCTGCTGAATTGATTTTTGCCCATTTTTAAAGAATCTTTACAAAAACAGAAGGCTCTCTGGGTTAGAGGGGGGAAAGGCTCTAGTGGGAATGAAGGGGAGGAGATGGCAAAAGAGACCAATAGAAATATGAGGGAGAATTATTTGATCAGCTGAGCCCTGAGGGATCAGTCAGTCAGTCAACAAACATTAAGTGTTCACTACTAGGGGCCAGGCTCTGTGCTAAGCTCTGGGGCACAAGAAGAGGTAGAAGACAAGCCTCGCTCTCACAGAGCTCTCAGTCTAATGGGGTGGGGCGGGGAGAGAGCCAAGGGACAAGGAAAATACGTCACTTTGTCTCTTTTTGTATCCCCAGCACTTAGAACAGTCTTTGGTATACAGCAGGCACTTAATAAATGTTGATTGACGTAAATAACTAGACCTATTGATGACATGGAAAGCAGTTAGGAGACAAGGAATGAGGGGAAACTTGAAGGCATTCAGGGAGGCATCAGGTGAAGAGGGAGAACCTTCAGGGCCTGGGGCACAGCCAAGGCAAACACTCAGAGTCTGGAGATGGGCAGTTGCGTGTAAGAAGCAGCAAGGCACCAGGTGGGGCTGGACTGGAGAGTGCAGGGAGGGGCCAGGTGGGCTTTGAAATGCCCAGGGGGCGGGAGCCGTGGAGGGGGAGGTTTAGTGGAAGGAAGGGAAGGCCTGGTGCCTGAGGCAGGGAGAACCCTGAGGGTCTGGCCTTTCTCTGAAGATGCCCAGGGACAGGGACTGGTCAGCAGCAGCCTGCCCTGTGACCCCTTCCAGGAGGCCTCCCAGCATCCTCCCTGCTCCCAATATACCAGGGCCGGCTACGACAGTACAGTGAGAAACAGGAAACCTCTGAGAAGGCTTCCTTGTTAGCACAGTGTCCCGTATCTAGAAGGTGCTTGACAAATGCTTGCTGATTGTTTGGAAGTCAGCTAGCTGGTGGAGAGGGCACTGAACTTGGGGCCCAGAAAGCCCTGAGTTCAAATTCAGCCTCAAGCACCGGCTACATCACCTTGACCAAGTCTCTTAGCCACTCTGTGCCTCAGTTTCCCCATCTGTCCAATGAGGGGGTTAGACTCAATGACCCCTAGATCCATAATCCCATGATTAATAATTGTTAATTATATGCTATATATTGACATGATATATTGATTATATGTTGAATATACATTATTAGTAATCAATAAGCATTTGTGTAGAGCCCTTTAAGGTTTGGGCATGTGATCTCATGTAGTTCTCACAACAACAACATGTACACAGCACCTACTCTGTGCCGGGAGCTTCACAGCTGCTCTCTCACTGGGCAGGTGGTCGGTGTTAGGATTGCCCCCATTGTGCAGATGAAGAGACTGAGGCACAGAAGGATGGAGTGCCTCGCCCAGGATCCCACAGCCAATACGTGTCTGAAGCAGGATCTGAACTCAGGTCTTTCTGATAGAAAGTTGGTCATTCCGTCCTAACGGATGCCGTTCCTTGCCAAGAACTCCTCCATGTCTGACCCCCACCGCGCAACTGTAGTGACAGCAATGTGATCCCAAGAGGGCCTCAGGCTTGAATCCTGGGCCCTGCCGCACTCTCTGGGTGACCCTGGACCAGTCTACCACCTCCTGGCCTTCCCTCAGTTTCCTCATTGATGAAATGCAGGTTCCAGACTGGACATCTCTCAGATCCCCTCCAGACCTGAGCCTGATATCCTGTTTCTACCAGACCCTGGGATAAAGGGAAGGGCCTCCATGGGTCAGCCCTTTGTCCTGCTTCCTCTGCCAGCCATCTCCCTCCAGAACGGCCAGAATGAGGGCTGAACCATGGAGTTGGCGGGAGGGGGGGGGGGGGGGGCCGGGGGACCGGTCCTTGTCCCCCCCCCCCCCCCCCCCCCCCCCCCCCAAACGGGCAGGGGGGGGGGGAGACCGGGGGGGGGGGGGGGGGGGGGGGGGGGAGAGGCTTGAGCAATGGGCCAGAGGCCCCCTCCCCTCCCACATGCGCACACGCACACACACACACTCACATGCACGCACACACATTAACAGGCACACACACACACACACACACACACACACACACACACGCCTGAACTAATCCCATCTAAGACCCACAAGGCTGAAATCTCCCTTCCTCTCTGGCTGTTCCCAGGGGCTGAGGGCAACAAATCAGTCCTTTGGACACTGGTAACGGCCACTCATCTGCCATCCGCCAGGGGCAGCAGAGAGACAGCAGTTGGCCACAGGAGAGCAGCTGGAGCTGTCCAGGCTGAAGCCACAGCCCAGTAGCCAATGAGGCCCAGGGCCAGCGTCCAAGGGTCTGAGGGTCTGGGGCAGACCCTCTGCACAAGCTGTGCCAGATTAGACAGACCCTAATCTCTTGGGATGCTCCCCGCCTGAGGCAGACTGCTTCTGGCCCAGCCCCAATCACACTGATGTTTCCTTGTCAGCTGGTCCCTAGACATCCTTCCGGTCTTGAGCCTGCCCATTTTCGGTTTTATCAAGATCACTCAGCTTCCTTCTCTGGCCTCTCATTTCAATCAATCAAGTCAGTACAGTAAGCATGTATTAAACGCCTGATGTGTGCTTGGGTCTAGTCAGGCAAAGACCTTTCCAGTGACAGATCTCTGATCCTATGTGTGACCTTGGACAAGACAGTTTACTTCTCTGTAAAATGAGATGGTTAGACTTAATGGTCCTTAAGGTCCCTTATGACTCCAGAGCCCTGGGGTCCTAGAAATCTGCTCTTGGGCAGAGATGGCCCAAGCCCTGGCTGAGGCTCCCAGCCCATGCTCAGGGCTGGCCCAGCCCTTGGCCCATCCAGACTCTGTCTCTAGGCCAGAGCCAAATGGCCCATGTGTCCCCTCTGCTCCCCCACCCCCACCTTGGGCATTCCGGGCCAGGGACAGATATGGCAGAAAGGAAGCTGGCCTCCAGTCCAGGACACCATCACCATGGCAACAGCAGCATCCTTCCTGGGCTAAGCCGCTGGTTCCTTGTGTGCCCTTCCTCCCTCCATCTCTCAGCATTGACCTGCTTTCTGAAGTGAGCACTGAACAAAGGCCAGTGAGGAAGGAGCCCAGGCAGAGGGGGCAGGAGCACAGAGGGCCCGGAGCCGGCTTACAATACATCCCATTTCTATAGGGCCTTCCAAGTGACAAAAGCACCCAGCTCCCATTTCTCTGGTCCTTTAAGGTGCTCAAAGCCTTGTTCAAAACTAGAGAAAGGATCATTTTCCCCATTTGACAGGAGGAGAAAGAGATTCAGTGGCCAGGATTGAGCCGCCCACCCAAGGTTACACCAGCTGGAAAGGCAGCCTCGGGACTGGACCCGGGTCCCTTGCTCTGGGACCCAGCATTCTGCTCTTCCACTACCCCCCCCCCACCTGCCTTCTAAGTCACCTCTGAGCATGGGCATCTTCACTGTCCCTGGGCCACTGACCCCTTGGGCAGACAGTCCACTGGAGCGGAACCCATGGCTAACTCCTCAGAATCATGTTGTTAAAGCACAAAGTAAAATCCAGAGATGACATTGAAATACAACAGTCAGAACATTAACAAATCAAGTTCATGGACCACCGGTGAAGGGCCCCCTTGCAGAGTTGATAAGACAGTCAGGTGGCTAAGTGGGCAGTACAGGGAGACCAGAGTTCAAATCCTACTTCAGATACCTACTAGAGGTGTGGCCCTGGGCAAATCACTAAGCCTGTCAGCCTCAGTTTCCTCATTGGTAAAATGGGGATAATAGTAGAAGCATCTGCCTCCCAAGGATTGTTGTAGGAACTACATGAGATGTTTGTAAACTCTTTGCAAACCTTAATGCATTAAAGAGCTGTTAGATATTCTTATAAAGACATGCAGCTGTGGTGAAGTGGATAGGAACCTGGTCTCAGAGTCAGAGGAACCAAGTTCAGATCTCACCTCAGATCCTCCCTGGACCTGTTTCCTCCTCTGTAAAATGAAGGGGATGGACCACAGAGCACTGGCTCAAGCCCTACCTCTGATGCGTGACCCCAGGCAGGTGACTTGGGCAAGATGAATCAACCCAATGGGTCACATCTGCCTATAGAGCCTCTTACTTCTCTGGAGAGAAGTCCTGATAACAACGATAATAGCACCTCTTACCAGGTGCTGTCCTAAGCACTGCACAAATATCTCATTTGATCCTTAGAACAGACCTGGAGGCGGCTGCTAGCACTATCTTCATTTTACAGTGGGGGAAACTGAGGCAGAGTGAAGTGACCTGCCCAGGGTCACACACCTAGTTAGTGAGTGAAGTGAGATTTGAACTCAGGTCTTCCTAACTCCAGGCCCAGCACCCCGTCCACTTACTGCTTCTCTATCACGATAATGATGACCCCTAGGCATGGAAGGCGTCACTAGACTGATCTGTTAGTGTGCGGATACTCTGTTAGAAGGGAAGGTTATGGGGGTGCGGTGCGGAGCAGGCCTTGGGTGTGTTGGAAAGTCACAGCATTAGAAAAGAGAACCATCATATGTGACATTGAAAAATCCAGTAGTTCTAAAGTTCTAATAGTCCGTCATTTTCAGCTTTTGTATTTCTGAGATTCTAGATTAGAATTTGCTGTTATTTCCAATGTTTTGAGAATCTGTTCTTCAGCTGTTCTAACATTCTAAGGTTCTAGTGACCTGAATTTCTGCCTCTGAAGTTCTAGATTCCAGCATTTAAAGTCCTGCATTGCCAGGGTTCTAAGATCCGAGCTCAAACCCAGAATCTTAAACTGTCAGAGGGTCTTCAGTTTGAAAGCAGTAGAGCCTTGAAGCCTTGCATCCAACAGGCAGCTCCTGACATGGGAGACAGCCCTATGCCCTGCCTGGCACTCAAGCCAGTCAGCCACTCCCATTAGCCCTCACCTATGAGACCCTGGGCAAGTCTTAGGGGCCAGATTACATGGTTTATCCCCTTTCCCTTGAAATCCATGACCCTCTAAATGCTGGGGCTGCCCTCTCTAGGCGGGGACAGCATCCACTCTCAGCTCCCTTCATCTCCTCATGGCAGAGCCGGGATCACAACCATCATCATCGTTAGACGCACAGAGTGTGCTATGGTCTGCAAGGGGCTTTGCCTCTGTTATCTCACTTGATCATCACAACAACCCTGGCAAGCAGGTGCTATGATGACCTCCATCTGACAGATGAGGAAACTGAGGCAGTCAGAGGTTAAGTGACTTGTCCAGGGTCATCCAGCTAGAAGTGTTTAAGACAGGATTTGAACTCAGGACTGACTCCAAGAGCAGCACTCTATCTATGGTGTGACCCAGTGGCCTCCTGGGGGACAGCTCGGGGGACACTGGGATTCCCCCTTATTGAGGGTCTTCAGTCAGAGGCCGGAAGGCCTGTTGGTTCTGGGGCAGTGGGGATCCTTAGTCAGCAAGGAGCGGGGCCAGCTGCCCTCCTTCCTCCTGTGGGTCATCTCCGATTCCTCCTGTATACAGCAAGTATGGCTGTTTGCTTATTGTCTCCCACATCAGAGGTTCTCTTTACCTTTGTATCTCCAATGCTTAGCACAGGGCCCGACAAACAGTAGGTGCTTAATAAAGGTTTCTTGCCTGCCTGCCTTCCGAGGGCCCTTCTAGCTCCGAGTTTGTGATTCTGTGAGCTGAGAAGAGGGGCACGCGCTCCAAGCCAGCACCCCTGGTGATGGGTGGTAGGAAGGCCGGGATGGACCCCTTCTCCAGCCCCATGGCTCCCAGGGGCCCCTGCTTACCTTTAGCTGACTCGGATCTCTTGGGTAAGTCAAGGGTATCAAAGTTCCTGTCCATGCCTCCGTTCTTCTTTCCTATAAAAAAGCAAACCAAAACAAAGGGAAGGTGAGAAGGTCCCTTCCAGGCCCACAATGGACACGAAGGCCATCTGACATTCTCATGGTTGGCCTTTGGTCCTGGGGAGGGGAGGTCCCTGCCCTCATGGGGCTTACAGTCAGTGGAAGAACATGACGCCAATGAAAAAGACCATAATGGAACACATTCACGTAATGAACAGACCACAGAGGTACAGCCAAAGGAATTCAGGATTCTCTCCAGGAAAAGGCCGCAACTGATTAAGGACATCAGGGAAGGCTCCCTGGTGGAGGAGATGTAGGATGGGGAGGAACTCATCAGGTGATAATGGGGGGAGGGCATTACTGGAATGGAATAGTATTAGCCAAAAGTGGGAAGGTGGGGAAGCACGGGACATATGCAGGAGAGAGAGAGAGAGCTCTCTTCCAGAGCCTCAGTCAGGGAGCCCTGGGGAGGGCTCAGCTGTCCTGTCATCAGCTGGGGTAGCCCTGGAGTAGGGCTGGTATCAGAAGATGGGCAAACCCCAGTATCAGGCCGGAGGGACAGGGAGCTGTCATCAGATTGTTGGGGTGGGACCTGGTGCCCAAGGTGCTCCTAGGAGGTCAGGGGGATGCTGGATCTGTCCCACCATCTGCACTTTACAGGGACCCGTGAGCGACACACGGGGCTGCCATGGACTCTCAATGCATGGCCTTCCCTGGGCTCAGCTCACCCATTTTCATCGAGTGAGGGGAGTGGCCTCATTGTGGCATGCGGGGCTGGTTGGGCATCTCCTACACAATGTTAAATTATCAGGAAGCAGAATCTCAGAGGAGGCACTACGGGAAGAGGAGGCCACAGCCAGAGGGGCGTCAGAGAGGACACAGTGGCTGGCATACAGGATGCTGCACTGTCAGTCCTGGGGAGGGGCAGGCAGGAGAGGTAATCAGCTGTAGCATCTTCTGTTCTTCACAGCCTCGAAGGCCAACTCTGTTTCTCCTACCACAGCCCAAAGAGGTGGGTACTAGAAGGGCACCCATTGTCCAGATGAGAAGACCGAGGATCAGGAAGTATGAGCTGACCACAGCTGGGGAGTGATGGACACAACATCCCGGGAAGACACGGACGTAAACGGTATGCATTTTACAGATGAGGAAGGGAAGAGACTGGACCCCAGTCACACAGTCACTAGGTGTCCAGGGCAGGGTTCAAGCCCCAGGCTCCTGTTCTGGAGCGGGTTGGCAGTCCAGATCCCTGCACTCCAGGCTCTGCAACGAGCAGGAAGGACGTAGCCTCTGAGGGGCAGAATCAGCCAGCTGGTCAGCTCGGCTTGGACTGAGGCAAAGGGACGGGGGTGGGGGGGAGACCACCACCAGGACTGTCACACAGGAGCCCTCCCTGCCCCCACTGACACAGGGGTACCCCAGCAGGAACCAAAACCAGCTCTGAGGCAGAGACTGATCGAGTCAGGCCCTGTATCCTGAGCATCTCGTTTCAAACCAAGGAATGCGGTAGGCACTTAACCAATGCTTGTCGACTAACAGACTGAGCTTGTATGACGCTTCATGGAAGGCTCTAAGATCACTGTGATCATCTACTCAGCCGCCTTGTACAGAGGAGGAAACTGAGGCCCAGCGCACTGAAGGGTCTGCTCAAGGTCACATGGGGCATCAGCAGAGTCAACACTTAGAGCAGGAGCCCCTGATTTTACAGATGAGGAAACTGAGGCTCAGAGACTTGTCCAAGATCACACAAGAAGGAAGAATCAGACCTAGGATTTTGAACTCAGAACTTCTGACATTAAGAGCATTGAGACTTCCTGTTGGCATGATGTGTCACAAAATGTCAGAGCTGGGAGGGGCCTTAGAACAGGGGATGTCAGGGCTAGGAGGGGACTTAGAACAAGGGATGGCAGAGTTGGGAGGGCCTTAGAACAGGGGATGTCAGGGATGGGAAGGGCCTTAGAACAGGGGATGGAAGGGCTAGGAGGGGCCTTAGAACAAGGGATGGCAGAGTTGGGAGGCACCTTAGAACAAAGAACATTGAATGACATAACTGAGAGGGACGTTAGAACACAGAACATCAGAGCACAAGTCTGAGTAGGAAAGGTCCTGAGAACACAGCCTGTCTGAGCTGGGAGGGGCCTGGGGCTCTGCTTCCATGGGGTCCTCAGAGCACCAGAGGCCACTGAGTCTGGGCCACATCAGGACCAGTGTCCCCTCTCCCACATTCCCCCTAAGGTCCCTCAGCCTTGGCTTGCAGACATCCCCAGGGGTGAGGGCAGCTCTGTCTGCCCCTCCCAGAGTGGTCCGCTCCATTCAGGAATGGGTCACATCCTTAGGATCCCCTTCCTGACATCGCCTTGGTTTGCATCCCCCTCAGAATGGAGTCACTTCCCCTTCCTCAGTCTGAATCCCCCCTTGGCATAATCCTTCAATTCCCCTTCAATCTCCTCTCCAGGCTAAGTGTCTCTGGGTCCCTCAGACACTACTTGCATGACCTGAACTCTGGGCCCTTCACTATTCCTATTGCCATATTCTGGTTCTAGTAAACTCCTTCCTTTTACAGGTGTGGAAACTGAGGCCCAGAGGGAGGAAGCCACAGGGTGGAGAGTTCGGAGCCAGGAACAGAATGTAGGTGCCCTGCCCCCCAGCCTGGGGTCTTCCCTCAAGGCAGTGAGCGAGGGTCCTCTCTGGAAAGCTCCTGTCTCTTCCCTGATGCCCACTCTGTTCTGGTGATGAATCCGCCTAGAAAAGGAATTCATAACAGTATATTTGGTTTGGCTGAACTTCCAGGCAGACAGGTTAAATGACTTGCCCAGGATCATAGAGTTAGTGTCTGAGGTGGGACTTGAACTCTGGTCTCCCTGACTTTAGAGGCAGCGCCCACTTCACAATGCACACCACCTGCTGCTTGGGTATGTTATCTCTAACTGTCCTTGCCATCTGCCCTGTCTCTGCCTCCTCCTCCAGGCAGTCCCCCTATTTCCTCCCAGCCAGCCAGCTCCCAGGCCTTGCCTGATTCTCTGCCTTCATCACACTCCTACTTTCTGCCCTCTGATTAAGTAGTAGAGAAGCAGCGTGGCAAAGGGCAAAAAGCTGGCATCGGAGTTAGCAAGACCTGGGATCAAGCCCAGCCTCTGACAAGTACAGGCTGTGTTACCTTAGGCAAATCACCTTAACCTTTCAGGGCTCTCTAAGACTAAGTTGGGGAGCAGGTGGTGACCTGCATCAGTGGAGAGAGTTTTCTCATCTGGGAGTTCTGTGTAAAAACAATCACTGATCTGGCCCCTTCCTATCAGAGGGGAAGCTCCCTGAGGCCAGGGGCTGAGCTCTCCTTCACCTCTGCATCCTCATCCCAGAACCTGGACTGGCACATGGTGTTTACTTAGGGAAGTCAGTGTTTTATTGATCTGCATGGACTTGTGTTAAACTGCATCTAAAGTGCAGAACATTGGAGCTGGGAGACACCTGACAGAGTCCTAGCCCTCGGGCCTGAAGAGAAGTCTGTCCCCTCCCCTCCATTTTACAGATGAGAAAACTGAGGTCCTGGGAGAAGAAGTGCGATGTGCCCAAGGTCACCCAGGCTGCACCTGAATGCAGATTTTGTTAGTAATCTTCCCATGGTGCCACCTTGGCCATCAGGTCTACAGACAAGGAAACTGAAGGACAGAGATTCTGCTCCCCAGTGAGCTAGCCAGGGATCATGTAGCAGCTTGACCAAGTCCAGAAGGCAGGCTGTCCCAACTCCCTGCCCAGGCCAGTTTGATGCCTCCCCAAACTGAACTGGACTGACCCAGACTGGATGGGATTGACCCATATTGATGCTGGCTCTGGATAAAAATCTCCCCCTTTTGAACATCTAGTAATTATCAGCTGGGGGCCAGGAGTGCAGTCAGCTCAAGAGCCCACCTGGCCAGGAGCTTAACCTCTCATCTAAGCCAAAGTCCCCAGACTCTTAATAAGCTTCCACAGAAGAGAGGCCCCTGTCTGCAAGAGAATGCAATCTGAACCTCCCAAAGGCATCTGCTAAGAGGAAAGGCAGCTAAGAGCCCCAAGGCAGGCTGCAGCTCCTGCCAGGACAAAAGGGAGGGAGCCCTTTTTCTAAGCAGATATCCCACCCCCAATCCTGAGGGCTCCAACAGGGGCTTTTCAACCTGCCTGGGAATTAGAGAGCAGGCAGTCTAGAATTCCAAGTTACAACCCAAGGAACGCCTCGTTATTCCTGACTTGTCTGTCCTACAAGACTGGCCCCCAGCCAAGGAAAGCACCCAATGCTACATAAGGACAGAGACAATGCAGGCACACACCTAGTTCCCCTGCCTGCCAGCCTGGCACTAGCTAGGCCTGACACACAGAAGTGTAGCTATGTTTGGGATGGCTTGT
This sequence comes from Petaurus breviceps papuanus, assembly GCF_028583685.1. NCBI lineage: Eukaryota > Metazoa > Chordata > Mammalia > Diprotodontia > Petauridae > Petaurus > Petaurus breviceps. Next base: position 2,004,544 of record NW_027186331.1, read on the forward strand.
CCATGTAATGCAGCCAGACCCTTCACAAGCCTTGAAACGTTCCCTGGACTTGAGTCTTGTTCCACAAACAACCAAATGTCGCTGTGTGATCATGACAAATCCAATAATGAGTGTCCTGTAGCAGCCACCTCCCTTCCTGCTCCCCAAGTTTCTGTGGTCCCCTGCTCCCCTCCCCACCCCCCAAATCAGGCCTTAGGGCTCACCTGCAGCCCAGCTGAAATTCACCCCCCTTCTCTAGCCGTGGTGCTAGCCAAGGTGCTGAACCCAACTCTGAGCCAGGCCCTTCTGAAGGACAGTCTCTCAGCCCTTCCAGGGTCCTCGCCCTCTAGCCCTGAGCCAAGGCAGCAGAGTGACGTCAGTCCCTACACTTACAAAGATACTAAGAGAAATTTCTAAAAAAGTTATGAACCTGAATAATAATGGTTTGCATTTCCATACAGCATTTTAAGATTTACAAACATGCCTCCCCCAGGTGCTATTCTTCAGTCATTTCAGTTGTGTCTGATTCTCTGTGACCCCTCTTGGGGTTTTCTCATCAAAGACACTGGAGTGGTTTGCCATTTCCTTCTCCAGTTCATTTTACAGATGGGGAAATGGAGGCAAATAGGGTCAAGTGCTTTGTCCAGGGTCACACAGCTAGGAAATGTCTGAGGCTGGATTGGAACTCAGGAAGATGAGTATCTATCCACTGTGCCTATGATTTCATTGGGCTTCAGTGCACTATCACCCCCTTTTAGAGATGAGGAAACAGAGACACAGAAAGGTCAGTAACTTGCTTGCAATTCAACAGCAGGTAAATGCCTGAACATGGCACAGAACCAGATCTGCTCCCTCCAAGGCCCGCCCCCTTTCTGGTGCACCTGAATCAGGCAGCCTAAACCCACCACAGTGCATGGGTGGGATAAATCACACAAGAATCTGGAAAGCTTTAATAATTGAGGGCAGATGCAGGCTCAGGGGAGTCTGCTTTCTCAGTCTAGGCAAAGGGTCCTAGGAACAAGGCCACCAGGGGCCCGGGGTGAGACTGTAAGGGAGGGTCCTGCTTGGAGTTACACAGAGAAAGTTCAGCTCTACAAGAGAAGACCTGCAGGGAGGCTGGTGAACAGCCTGCCAGGGGATGCCGAGAGGAAAGAATGTAAATAGCACCCTGGGTCTTTGGCACCGTGACCAGGTGGCATTAAGGGGATGCCCCCCAGAGAGCGGGCTTAGGGCTGAGACCAGCAACATCTTCCCCTCAGAAGGGGGGAGGGCTGGCTGGGCATCCTCTGGGAGATGGGGGCCCTTGCTATCTATGCTCTGGTCTTGGTACCCTCCATACTACCCAGCCCTGATTCCAGCAGGGAGTGAGCCAAGGAGAACTCAAATAAGAGCCAAAAAGAGCTGCTGGGGCCAGAGCCCAAGCACCAACATCCCTGCTGTGACCCAGGTAGCTCCAGGCTTCCCCAAGGCAGGACTCCTTAGAGACACAGAATGGGAGGGCTGAAAGGGGCCTCGGCAGACAACCTACCGAGGTCCTGTTGCTAACACTCCCACTGGGGGAGGCCTTTGGGGCTGCACTCCAGACACCATAACAGCTATCCCAAGGGGAACTGCAGGCTCCTGGTTCTTTCCTCCAGAACCAAGCTGAAGCAGGCTACTCCCTCTACCACCTGACGGGCCTTCAGACCCCCAAAGACACCAACCTAAATATTCTCAGCTCTTTGCTCCAGTCTCTTCCCCATCCTGTTTAAGCTTCAGTTTGGCAAAATCTCTAAAACAGAGTGTGATTCTCCATATGGAGCTTGATTAAGGCAGAGGGCAGCAGTGAGCTGATTTCCTCGTTCTGGCCAAGAGTGGGGAACCTGTGGCCCCAAGGCCACATGTGATCCTCTAGGTCCTCAAGTACGGTTGCACACATGTAGTCTCAAGGCCACAGATTCCCCCATCCCTGTGACTCTTTGCTTCTAACAGTGTAGCCTAAGATTGATCTTTTTTTTGGTCTATCTTTTCTTGCTGACTCACATTGAGCTTATGGTTGTCTAAGACCACCAGATCTTTTTCCAGTGCATTGGTTTCTGCGTCATCTCTCCCCCACTCCATACTGGTGCAATTGACTTTTTGCATCCAAGTTCAGAAGTTTACATTTATCATGACTGAACTTCATTTTCTTCCACTAACGGCTTCCTCTAGTGCTTCATCATGATGTGGAGATAGATTTTCCTGGATTCTCAGTTATTCTGACCAATCTGGGACAGGTCCCACTAAACTAGAAATGCCTTGAGTGTGGCTGGTGACGGCCTGTTCATCTGAGGGAAGACAAGCTTAGCACAGAGAGGCTCAACACCACAAACCGGGACCTTCTTTTTAAATCACTGTAACTCGACTTCAGAGCAGGGCTGCACCCGGCGATTGGGAGCTGGACAGATGTGGGCCAGAGCTCAGCTCCACCCCGACCCTCTCTGCCGCCAGGGGCCCCAGGACAGCAAAGGAAGGAAAAAGAACAGAGAGAAAAGGACACGAGGACTCACCTTGACTGAACCAATCCTCTTAGGACCAGAAAAGCAGCAGAGAAGGAAAGAAGAGTGGCACAAAGGAGAAATACAGAGCGATGATGAGAGGCGTGGTCCAAGGGCCTGGCCTCCCCGCCCCCACCCCCGCACTGCCCGGGGGCTGGGCCTGCTCTCCCCACAGGGCCCCAGGAGATGCCCTCCCCCAGCGCCCGACTCCTGGCTTTCTGTGCTGGCCCACTCTGGCCACCATCGCCACCAGCTGCAGCTGGGAATCCAGCTCCAAGGGAAGGAGCAGAGGCAGGGCAGAGTGCCCCCCACTGGGCGGGCTCTGAGAGGCTGGGGGCCTACTGTGGTGAGCTCTGGGGGAGCCCCGGGGGCATCATCAGAGTAAGGAACTCCCTCCACCAATACAGGCTGCCACCTCCTCTGCCCTGGGAATCGGCCTTCTCTCTTTTTATGACTGTTCTACTGTACTTAGTGCTATAGTTCCCCCTGGGTTTTATTTTACTCATTTACAAGCATGAACCCTAAGAAGGGTTCCACAGGCTTCACCAAGGGGCTCTCAAAGGGGGTCCTGGACACAAAACTCTTATTTTAGAGATGGAGGAGAGCACTGACGGTTTCAGTGACTGGTCCAGGGTCATGCAGCCCTCAGGGTTCAGGGGCAGAAGGCTTCCTCATGCTAAGACCAGCTCTCTCCAGTAGTCTGGGTTCCCAAGTGATGGGAAGGAAGCCTGTCCTATTAGCCCACCTGGATTTCCTTGGTTGTCCCTTTAGGAGACCTTGAGTCCAATCCACTCATAGAGGATCCTCTCTATCACCTCCCCAACAAACGGCCAGCCAGCACCTTTACTTGGATACTCCCAGTGATGGGGAGCTCACTACTGCCCTAGGTAGCCCATTCCACTTTGGGACAACTCTAGTGGTCTGGAAATTTTTCCTGATATCAAGTCTTTCTAGCTTGCTAAGAGTTCCCATGGAGCAATTAACCACCAGCAAGGAATCTGGTCAGGGGTGAGCAGAAGTTTGGAAGACGTTTGGACCGATAAAGCTATCTTGGAAGGCCCAGGAAGACAAATATGAATTTGTTTTGGGTATGAGCTGGCAGCAGATTTCTCTTCTGAGACCACAGGAGGAGAGGGGACCCATAGCACCCCCCCAGGCCAGGGGAGTGAGGGTAGTTGGCAAGGCCTGAGGACCCAAGTCCAGGAGAAGGAGGAAACTTAGTTTGGGAAGGGGAAACTGTTGTCTGTGCACTGACTGGGCCACTGGGGTCAGGGCTGGAAGGGACCTCACAGACAGATCACGTACTCTGTCCTCAAAAGACTCGCTCATGGGATTCTCTTTTTCCATGTGACAGCTAGGTGGTGCAGTGGTTGGAGTGCTGGGCCTGGAGTCAGGAAAATCCAAGTTCAGATCCCAGCCTCAGATACCTCCTGGCTGTGGGACCCTGGGCAAGTCACTTCATCTCTGTCTGCCTCAGTTTCCCCAACTGTAAAAGGAGCTCATAATAGCACAGACCTCCCAAGGCTAGTCGTGGAGATCAAATGCAAGATTTGTAAAGTGCTTAGCACAGTGTCTGGCATGATGCAAACATTAGCTATTACTTTTTGTTATTCCCTGTGAATTAACTCTGGAAAATGCACCCTTCAGATGTGCAGAATGATGAGATGGGCAGAAGAGGGCGGGAGGGGAGTCAGTCCAAAGAGGTTGCATCCACTGAAGTGGGGGGGGGGGAGTGATGGAAGGGGAAGGGGGCAGGAGGCAACAGAACTCAGCAGCCAGACGACCAAGCAAGACCAAGGGACCTGGAAGGTCCAGGGCACCTGGGGCCTCAACCCCAGCTGCCTGGGGCTTGCTGAGGCCGGAGGCCTAGGGCTAGGCCCTCTGGACTGGGGGCCTGTGGGGGGAGGCCCTCCCTGGAGGGGAGGAGCGGTCAGGCCTCAGCAGCTCGCCAGAGTACAAAGGACACCCCCTGTCCGCAGCCAAGGAAGGGGAAACACTACCCCCCCCAAGGATTCCACCAACCTCCCTGCTTGTCCCAGTGTGGGCTCTGGAGGCTGGAGGCCTAAGGTCTGAGAATCTGGCTTGGCTGAAATGGCTGCCCCCCAAAGCACCTCCCCCTAGCATGTACGACCAGCACCTGAGGACAGTGTCCCCCGTCAGGTTTCCCTGAGGCCCTCTCAGGTTCCCTCTGTCTGAGGTCAGGTTCACCCCATCAGAGGCCACACTGTCCCAGCTGAGGGCAGGGCCATGCCAGTCCCTCCAACTCATGATTCAGAGAAAGAAATCTGGTCAAGTGGGAAGCAGACCCCGGGCCCATGGGAGGGCGCCTCAAGGCCTAGGGGACCTCAGCGGGGAGGCAGACAGACCTCAAAAGGCTTCCCCCCAACCTCTGACCAACCAACCCCCTGCCTGAATCTTGGGAAAATCTGGGTGAGGGAGACTGGCCTTCTAAACATCGAGTCCCAGGCGCCTCTCTCCAGAAGCAAAGCGCCCATGCCAATGTCAGCACATGCTTGCACCCATTTCTGGGCACGCTAACAGGGAGATGCTGTCCTCTGTGTGCCAAGGGCTGGGGAAGGTGAGGAAGGGGCAGAGTGGAGGACAGGCAACACAGGACCATCCCAGGAAAGTCACCTCTGCGTGGCTGGACCTTCGTTTCCTCATCTGTCAGACAGGAAGAAGGGCACCAGCGGCCACCTCAAATGGCTGTGTCAGCCATCGGCCAGAAACTCTCTCCAGGGCTGAGGAGGATAGGGTTAACTCTGGGCGCCAGAGACCAGGCTTTGTACACCCATTCTGAAAGCTCTGGGCCAGGGAGGGTCAGGGCAGTGAAAAGAGCAAAGTGGGCCCTCGGCCTGATCCTGAGACTCTGGGAGGTGGGGTGTTCCAGTCCAGGGAGCCGGCCAGTGCCCATCCCCGGCCTCCCCAGGGCCCAGAGGGCTACCAAGGCTCCTGCCCCTGCTCTGCTGGGCCCTCAGGGATCCAGGCCCAGGCTCGGCACACACCTTTGGCTTTCTTGCTCCCAAAACAGCTGGCATCATCTTTCTTCCTCCGGGGCAGGGCCCCCGTGCTGGCCGCCTGGCTGGCCTCGGACTCCTGGTACTTGTCAGCTCCTGGGACCTCCTTGTGAACGTGGTAGGACAGGTTACGCATGATGCAGACACAGTTTTCCACCGACTGGGAAAGAGACAGGGAAGGGGTTTGAAAAGAAAGGAAAATGAGGGAAAAAAAGACCTTGTCCAGCCCTGCCATCCTCTGTTCTAAGGCCCCTCCCAGTCCTGCCATCCCCTGTTCTGAGGCCCCTCCCAGCCCTGCCATCTCCTGTTCTGAGGCCCCTCCCAGTCCTGCCATCCCCTGTTCTGAGGCCCCTCTCAGCTCTGCCATTCCCTGTTCTGAGGCCCCTCCCAGCTCTGCCATCCCCTGTTCTAAGGCCCCTCTCAGACTTGACATCCCCTGTTCTGAGGCCCCTCCCAGCTCTGCCATCCCCTGTTCTAAGGCCGGTTCCCCTCCCAATTCGGTTACTCTAGCATAGAACACCCTAGACATAAAGGCCTCTAATCCAGCTGCACACACTCAGCCCAAGCCTCTTCCACCTCTCTGAGCCCAGACCCCATCCTGCTAGAATCCCCACTGAGCCCTCTTGCTGTTGCTGAAAAAAGACTCCTGTCCCCTCCAGCCCCCACTCCCAGCGTGCCCAGATTAAAAATCAGAGCCCACCAGCATCCTGGAACGCTGGGAGACAGCTCGGGAGCTGCCACTCTGGCCTGCACCTGTCCAAGAAGCTGCCTCCAACACCCCTGACAAATGGCCGGCCAGCCATTGCTTGAAGACTTCCAGGGACGGGGAGCTCACTACCTGCTAGGCTGCCCATGATCCCTGGGACAGTGCTCAGTATTAGGAAGGTTTCTCTCGATAATGAGCCTCAATCAGCCTCTGAACTTGCCCCCTTTGTTCTCGGTTCTGCCCTGGATTCCATATTTCATCCTGGGACATGAGAACCCTGCTTTCATAGGGGACCTGTGAGGACCAAACCTGGGCAGGGATGAAGAGACCTCCAATGCCTCTGGGTCCAAACACCTCACTGCAGGGGAGGAAACTGAGACCCAGCGGTAGAAAATGACCTTCCAAGGTCACCCCCTCAATGCTACATGAAGCTGGGATTCCAAGCCAGGTCCTGTCCTATGAGGTCACCATTCCATTACACTTCATGTCATACAGGCCTAGTGATGTGGAGGTCACCTCCCCCATTAGACTGGGAGCTCCTGGGGGCCAGGGACCGTGGTCTTGCCTTCCTTGTTCTCCCAGTGCCGGCACACAGTAGGAGCTTGATAAATGCTGGCTGACTGATCTCTCCTCTGTTTGGAGAGGGCCCAGACCCGAAGGAGGAGGGAGACCTGTGTCTGAGAGCCCCTGAGGGAAGGCGGTTGCCCCGGTCCCCACCCCAAGCACCCCAAGCTGTGTGGAATCCTCACCTTGTTGTCTGTGTCCTTCTTGCCAATGGCCGACTGCAGAGCGTGAAGGAGGGCGTCCACCAGCCCGTCGCACTCCCGAAGCCGCCGGCGTGCTTCTGCCCCATCTGAGCTCACGTTCCTGGGGAGATTGAAGGAATCTGGTTAGCTCATCGGACCTCTGGGAAGTCCAAGGCCCGGGAGTCAGGAGAAGGACACGGCCAGCGTCTCCAGGGCCCTGGGGGGCAGGGCTTGTCTCTTCATCCCTCAGGTCTAGTGACAGGGTCTCCTGCTTTCTGAGCCTGGGATGCCCAAAGGGGCTGGGCAGTCCTTAAAAGGCACTTGCAAGAATGCTGTCCTTGCAACCCCACAGTAGCACCAAAGCCTCCAGAATCCTCTGTGCCCAAGACCTCAGGCAGCTGGCAGCACGGCCTAGCACAAGGGCAGTCTGCTAAGCCCTAACCCAGGTTTCTTTCCACACTCTCCCTCCTGTCTCCTATCATTGTCAAGCATGGAGATGACACTGGCTTTGAGGTCAGAGGACCTAGGTTCGAATCCTGCCCCTGATGCTTACCACCTTTGAGCCCATGGACCAATAAATCACTTCTCTGAAAAATGAGGGTGTAGGGTCGACTAGAGCCCCCTGAGGCCCCTTCCAGCTCTAGATTTTTAAGCCTATAGCTCAGGATTAAGCAAGGAATAAACTCACTCTGGTCCAGTGCCCATTTCTACACTGGGTCCTCTGCATCCTCCCTCTTGACAAGCATTGAATGCCAACACTTCCAAAACATTTTCATACCCATGAACTCATCACATCTTTCTGAGCCTGGCTGGGTAAGGGCTATAGTGCTCACTTTGCAAGTAAGGAAACTGGGACCCAGGTGTCACAGGACTCTAGAGTTAGGGCCAGAAGAGATTGCAGAGCCTTTAGTCCAAGCCCTCACCGATGGGGAAACTGAGGACTGAGTATCACAGGATCCTAATGCTGGAAGCTCACAGGCCATCTTGGCTAACTCCTCTTTATGGATGAAGAAACTGAGATCTGGGAAAGGAAGTGACTTATCAAAAGTCACACAGCCAGAAACTATCAGAGAGGATTTGAACTCAGGTGCCCTTAGACACCAGATCCACTGGTCTTTCCCCTAGACCAGACAAAGGGCTTAGCTCTGGAAGGGCTCTAAGAGACTGCAGGATCGTGGACAAATCTAGGAGGGACCTCAAGTCATCTGGTCTAAGCCCCTCATTTTACAGATGGGGAAACTGAGACCCAGAGAGGCTCAGTGCCTTGCCCAAGGGGACACAGAACCCAGGATTCAGCCCAGCAGTTCTCCGCTGTCCCCTGCTCACTGCCTCTCCCAGGAAGGGACTTGGCAGAGGACACAGGGCTGGTATTGGGACCCAGGGGTCCAGGCTCCCAGCCTATGGCCCTTCCCCTTGGCTGTCAGGCCCGACACTCCCTCCTGGCTCCCCTCCCTCCACCTCCTCCCAGCTCTGCCCTATTCTCAGTCAGGGCAGTACTCTGTGCTCTGTTCCCTTCCCCAAAGCATTCCTGGGGAGGGGGTGGTGACCCCTGGGTGAGTTTCCCAGAACTGGGGGAGGAGCAGGCCCATCTGGTTCTCCTATCTCCTTAGGCCTGGCCACAGTGGAACACAGGGGCAGGGGCTGTGGCCTCTGGCTGGGAGCCAGCCTCTCCACCGAGGCTGTGCCTGAAGACTGGCCCGCCTCCGGCTGCCCCATCTTGGTTTGGGAGGGTGAGAGAAGCAGGGGTGGCATCCTTCCCAGTGGGGCACCTCTCCTGGCCCCCATCCTGCTCCCCGCCCAGAAACCCGGACCCGTAGACCCCGGGATGCAGCCCTCCCCACGAGATGCCTGCTGGGGAAGGCAGGACAGAGGGGACAGAGAAGGGGCAGAGGGGCCGAGAGCCGCCTCAGTGAGTGCTCCTCAGTGAGGGGCAGGGCCCAGGGAAGAAAGAGGGCCCTCCAGGCTAGCTAGGGCCGGAGTGAGCTGGAAGGACAGGAGGCCGGGCACTTCGAGGGGCCCATGTCTGCTGACTGACTGAAGGACCGATATCACAGTGATTACCACTGTTATCATTACTCTGAGTAACCACATTGTACAACCTGTTGTTCAGCCATGTCCGGCTCTGACGACCCCCTTTGGGGTTTTCTTGGCAGAGACACTGGAGTGGTTGGCCATTTCCCTCTCCATTTCATTTTACAGATGAGGAAACTGAGGCCAACGGGGGAAGTGATTTGGCCAGGGTCTCACAGTTAGTAAGTATCTGAGGCCAAATTTGAACTCAGGAACATGAGCCTTCCTGACCCCAGGCCCAGTGCTCTGGGCACTATGGCACCACCTTACAGCCCCTTATATTGCCTTAGTCCATGAAGATAATTTTCCCTGTACCTTCTCTCCTCCTTTCAGGGGGTAATCAAGGCCCTTCCCTGGCTGCCCTCCTTGGGATGCTACCAGACTATCAGCTGTGATGCCTCATGTGGCCTGAAGTGGAAATGGAGAGGGGGCTCGTCCATTAGTCAGTCAGTCACTAAACTCTTACTAAGCACCTGCTGTGTGCCAGGCACTGGGATCCATCCATCAGTTTGGTCAATAAACCCTTATTAAGCACCTACTATGTGCCAGGCACTGGGGGCCATCCATTAGTCAATAAACCTTATTAAGCACCTATGGTGTGCTAGGCACTGGGGTTTTCTTAAGGGCCCTGCAAACTCTAAACCTATGATGTTGTGTCCATTGTGTGAGGCCTGGGGTGGAAGGCCCAGCCCTGCCTTTCTCAGGTTGGGTCTCCTCCACTGTGGCAGGGCCTGGAGGGAATGGGAAGTCACCAGTCAGCTGAGGGGTGGGGGGTGGACCCGACGAGGGGCCAGGGAGGACTCCCTGCCCTCTGAGGAGTGCGCTCGGCCCCAGGGAGCTGAGGTGGGTTGGGAGTCAGCCTCAGCGGGGGCTTCTGAGAGTGGAGGCTGGGAGGGCGGGCCTGGAGGGCTGCCAGCACAGGAGCGGGCCTTCCGGCTTCCAATCATTCCCCGCTTATCCAGTTTCTGGCCTGCTTTCTGTGTCTGTTTGCATAGACTGTAAGCATCCCGAGAGCAGGGACTGTCTTCTGCCTCTTTGTATCCCCCCTGCTCAGCACAGTGCTTGGCACAGAGCAGGCACTTAGTAAACATTTACTGAGAGACTGACTGCCAGCAAGATGTATCTCGTCACGCCCTTCTTTGTCCCCAAACCTTCAGTGATTCTGTCCCCCCAAGGAAGTTCAGGCTCCCTGTGCTCGGCATTTGAGGCCCCATGCAAAGGAGTGACAGGTTTCCTTCCCAGTTTTCTCATAATACATCCACCCCCAGGGCAAACAAGACTCTCCTCTGCCCCCCAGCCATGACACGCTCCCCCACCTGTCTGCCTAGAGAGGCTGGCCTTGGGGTCTCCCCTGGTGGGATTCCCGCCTGCCTGGCTCCTCCGTGCCCTCTGCCCTGGGATCAGAGGACTGCTTGCTTTGTACCTGGGTCCTTAGTGCCAGGCACGCAGACAGTGGCCAGCACACGGTGGAGGATTAGCTCGTGAGTGGACTGACTGCGACAGCTGCAATGGTGTGAGAGCCAGAGATGTGAACGGGACCTAACGCACTGACCGGTCCAGCAGTGGAGGCCGGGGCAGGAAGCAAACCTCCTCCCCTCTTAGCAGAGAGTGGGGAGCTACGGGCGGAATGCAGCATCCACAGCCGCCGTGCTGGAGGAGGGGGCATCAAAGCCACCACAATAAGACCTGAAGAGGCACAGCCTGGGGCAGCCCCACCCGAGGGCCGCTCAACCTTCCAAGTAAGGAGGGGGGTCATTCTCTGCCGACTCTCACTGCCTGGCCCCGGCCCCATCTACTCCTAGAATCCCAGAGCTGGAAATCGAACCCAGACCTGAACAAGAACCATCTCCTGGACTGTCTCCAACAAACTGTCCTCCAGCCCCTCTGTGAAGACTCCCAGCTGGGGGGCTCACTACCTCCCGAGGCAAACAACATTGATTGGTAGGAAATTTTTCCATTAATGGAAATTAAGTCCAGCTCCATCCTGACCCCACATCTTTTCTTTGGGCTCAGCCCTCAGTAGGGAGCACTTGCTCGGTCATTAGCTTGAGTGAAATCACAGAGGTGCCAGGGATGTTCACAAAGCACAGGCCTGGCAGGGTCACTCCCCTGCTCTCCAAGCTCCCATGGCTCCCTATGGCCCTTAGAAGTACAGCTACTCCAAGGAGCATCTAAAGGCCTTCCCGACCCGCTTTCCCAAGGTGATCGCGCTCATTTGGCCTCTACTCTGAGGTCCAGCCACGCGGCCCCCACTCTTTCCCCTCCTTTCTGCAGTCCGGCAGTCCTGGCAGCCGGTGTGCCCTCCCTTCTCGCTCCTGCCCTTCCCAAGCCCTGACTCCCCCCGGTCCCAGCGCCGCCTCTTACAGGGAACCCCCTCCGCTCCCCCAGACTGACTGCCTCGTGTCTGCTTTGTCTCCGTGTGGACGTGCTCACCATCTCTCTTCTGATGAGAGTGTCAGCCTCATGAAGGCAGGCTCTGCTCACCTGCGTGTGCCCAGTGCAGAGCATGGCGACACTCCTTGTGTCTCTTATTCAGTCAGTCAGTCGTGCCTGGATGTCAGACTCTGTGACCCCGTCGGGGGTTGTCTTGGCAGAGATCCTGGGGCGTTTGCCATTTCCCTCTCCAGCTCATTTTACAGATGGGGAAACTGAGGCAAACAGGGCGAAGTGACTTGCACAAGGTCACACAGATAGTAAGGGTCTGAGGCCAGATTTGCGCTCAGGGAAATGAGTATTCCTGACTCCAGGCCTGGTGCTCTATCCATTGCACCACCTGGCTGACCCTAGACTGAGACACAGTAAGGGCTGAATAAATGCTTGTTGACTGACCCCAGGGACCCACAATGATGAGGACCATGGCCAGTGCAACCCTCCACCCTTTCAGTGGTCAGCCCTGCCATCCCCTATTCTAAGGCCCCTCCCAGCCCTGCCATCCCTTGTTCTAAGGCCCCTCCCAGACCTGCCATCCCTTGTTCTAAGGCCAGACCTTTGGCCTCCTAGGGCAGTGGCTGGCATCTGTCCAGACCCTCAGCCATTGGCCTGGAGAGGCCTGTCAGACTGACCCATCCAGACCACTGTCCCCTGTAGGCCTAGCAAAAACAATGGGGTGTCTGGGAAGTAGATCCCAGTTGGCCCAGGGGCACGGTCTGGCAGCGAGAGGCGACTCCAAGGTTCTGGGCATGAGCTTTTCCTCATCTACAAATGAGAGGCTATTGGTGAAGCACTTGGCACAGTTCCCAGAATACAGTGGGCACTTAATAAATGCTTGTTGCCTTCCCCTTTCCCTTCCCCCACCCCATGCAGATGGGTTAATCCTGCCTGGGCTCAGTGCTAATGGCATCCTTGGAAATGTAGAGGAGCCAATATGAGGAATCTGTACTCTAGCTATGAAAAGGGGGCTGAAGAGTGTCCCTCACTGCCCTGGATCAACTCAAGCCCCCTCTGGCCCAGATGAACAATCTCCTGGGGGCCTCAAAGAATAAACTGATGTGATTGTTGAGTGACTATTAGTGTTTCTCAAAAGACTGTGGATACAGGGGCGGCTAGGTGGTGCTGTGAATAGAGTACCAGCTCTGGAGTCAGGAGGACCTGAGTTCAAATCTGGCCTCAGACACTTAACACAAAACTAGTCATGTGACCTTGGGCAAGTCACTTAACACCAAACTGCCCTACCTTCCCCCTCCAAAAAGCAAAAAAAAAAAAAAATGGGATACAGGGGAAGTGTTACAGGACTGGGAAAGGCAATTGTCCCTAATGACAGGTCAAGGAACTTGACTTAAATTCCTGGGAAAATTCTAGAGGAAGTATTAGAGATGGTTGGGCAGCAGCTAGAAAGGAAGCAGTGATCAGCAAGAGCCAGCTGGCTCCACGTACATGGCGGATGAACCTCATTTCTAGAAAAGGTAGAGAGATGTGGGCTGGACAATGATATAATTAGGAGGTATGAGCAGAATTGCTGCTGGTAGCAGTCATCAGCGGGTCCACATCACCCTGGCAGAAGTTAACCTTTCCCCCTTCTAACGCCCTCATCAGCTCTGTAACCACTAACCGAGATAAGATCAAATCTGCCATTGTGCCTGGATGGGACGTGTCACTCATAATACCTAACTTTCCAGACCCAAGTGCCCTGCCCATCACTCCCCTTAGTGTTTTATTATCCCTTTGGAACATATTCAGAGCTATCTGAGGGCAACATTGTCTTTGCTTTCATATTTGCATATAACTGCCTCCTGACTTTTGCTCTCCCGTGTATGTTGATTTGGGGATGATTTTGTTGGTCAGTGTCTGTAGGCCACAGCTGAGGGGCTCATACGAGTTTAGCAAAGTGCTTGACACACAGTCAGTGCTTAATAAATGCTTTTCTCATTCAAATAACCTCCTTTTGCCTCAGTTTCATCATCTATAAAACGATAGGGCTGAACTAAATGGCAAGTAGTCAAGCATGTATTAAGCCCTGGGCACTTAATAAACGCTCTTGGATTAACCTGACAGCTACACATGGAGCTAGGCACAGAGAAAGACAGAGATGTAGCTGCTGCCCTCGAGAAGCTGACATTCTAAGGGGGCAAGCCACATGCAAACCGCTGTGGAGGTGACCACGAAGGTCCCTTCCAGAGCTAAATATGTGATCCCAAAGTTCCTCATTTGTTAAATGGTAACAGCACCTGCATCCCAGGTGGCTCAAGGCCAAAGTAAGATAATGCTGGTAAATGCTATAGGAATGAGGGCCACTGTTGATCCCATTGGCAGATGAGAACACTGAGGCCATAAGAGAAGGGACATGGCACAAGACCCTTTATGAATGAGAGGTAGCCTCCAGGCTTCTCTCTCTCTTTCCCTCTGTCTGTCTCTGTCTCTCTCCCCCTCCTCTCCTCCTTCCCTTCTCCCTCTCTCTGTCTCTCGCCCTCCCTCCTCCTCTCCCTCTGTCTCTCCCTCTGTCTCTCTTTCTCTCTGGGGTTAGCAGCGCTCTTCCCCTGACCACGTCCAGTACCTGGGAGAGCCGCCTGCTCTGCTGACCTTACCTGAGGCATCCTGACGTATTCTTGAAGACAGTGGTCCATTCAGCATCCCGTGGCTTGGAGTCCTCATTGGGCTCGCTCTCCCAGCCCGAGTGCGGGACAATCACCTCATTGGTCAGGGTCTGCAGGCCATGGTTGATGATGACCATCTTGAGGGGCTCATAGGAAGACAAGTTCCATAGCGTGCCTGAAAGACAGAATGTGGTGATGGTTCAGAGAACACCTGGGAGCACTCCAGGGTGGGACAGGACCGGGAGCGTCAGGAGAGGCTGTAGAGACCCATTTAGCCTGGGCAAGAACCATCTCAAATGAGAATGGGCTGCCCCAGGAGGTAGTAAGCTCCCCATTCGTGGAGGTCTCCAAGCAAAGGCCAGATGACTGAGGTGGCTGGTCTTCCCAAGGTCCCTTCTAGCACTCTTAGCACCCAGGAACTGCCCATGGGCACATGCAGGTGGATGGTACCAGTGGGCATGGGAACTGTATCAGAAGACCTAAATGTGAATTCTGGCTTGGGCACATACTAGTTTAACTTTGAAGGGATTTGGAAAGTTCCTTTCCCTCTGTGGGCCTCAGTGACCCCATCTGTAAAATGGGGCCATACCAATACTTGTATTACAGATCTCACAGGGTTCCTGAGAAAATGGAGTGAGACAACCAAGCATTTTGTAACTCCTCAAGCCCAGCATTGACCACAAGACAGAGTGAGCCTTGCCCCTCCATTCTACTTGGCCACTGCTGTCTCCCCTGAAAAAGCACATGTTCCTTTAGGGAGGGACTTGTTTCACTTCTGTCTGTGTATCATCACGATCTAAAGGCAGGAAGACCTGGGTTCTGGCAGACTCACCAAGTGACCCTGGGCAAGTCACCTGACTTGTTGGAGTCTCAGTTTCATCATCTATAACATGAGGAAGGATAAGAATGGCCCCTGCCTCACAAGGTTTTGTGGGTCTCAAATCAGATCCTGGGTATAAAGGATGCTGCGAATTCAAATGTAACTAAGGAAATATCAGTTAAAAATGACCATTTTAAAACTCCCAATTATACACCAAAATAGAAACTTTGAAAATCAAAGGAGAGATTAACAAAATCAAAAGTAAAAAAAAAAAAACCCAAACCATTGAACTAATAAATAAAACTAGGAATCAGTGGGCTGTGTTTTTAAAGAAATGTCAGTAATTATCACCACTGTTCTAATGATTTCCTGGCAGTCTGATGGAAAGCAGGCTGGAAGGAGACCAGAGAGTGGAACCTGAATGCCAGCCAGGTGGGTGTCCACAGACAAGCCTCAGTGTGATCATCTGGAAAATGGGGGGAATAAATCCACATTACTCTCTCCTTCCCTCCCTCCAAACAGAACAAGGCATCTACAAACTTGGAAGAGTTTTGTAATTGCGAGCAGCTACTGGGCCATGAAAACCACGAGGATGAGCCCAGCAAAACACATTTCTTTAACCTCACTGGCCCATAATGGCCTCGGATATGCAGAAGCTTGGGTGGCCTCTGGGGCAGTGGCAGGCCCAGCACCTGCCTGATGGAGCTGGCACAGGGCTTTAGTCCCATCACCAAAATTTCCCAGGCATATCTGATTCCACCCAGTGTAAGAATCCAATCCAACCAATCTGGTTTGAGTGACTAGTGGTGATGGGGACTGGGATATAAAGGAAACATGGCCTTCTCTCTATAACATTTACGACATGTGGGCCTCTTCTGCTCAGGTACCTCCAGGCATGGGGAGCTTACTATATAAACCAGTATTATAGACAGTAATTGTTGGAGAGTTCCATTATACCCATGTCCTGGCCAGCCCTTCCACACCAATGTCCAGCTGAGACAAAAATGGAAGAAAAACTTTGTTACTAATGGGTGGAGTACCAACGTGCCCTCCTCTGGTCCCACTTGCCACCATGTACCTGGCCACGTCACCACTCCCTGTGTGTGGTCAGGAATGAAGATGGAATAGGAAGGGGATGAGATAAGGAATAGGGGAGAAGATAAAAAGAAAAAGAGAGAAAGGAGAAAGGAGGATAAAGTGCGTGGGGAATGGGGGGGGGAGTGGGGTCCCGGGCCGGGGCCGGGGCACAGGTGTGTGCAGGGACGGGGGCTGGGGGGCGGGGCCGGGGCTGCTGGGCCCAGGGCGGGCATGGCGGGCACTCACCCGTGATGAGCTCCCGCACCTCCATGTCGCTGGTCTTGCGCAGGAGCCGGATGAGGGCGGGGATGCCATCGCAGCCTTTGATGGCCACCTTGTTCTCGTGGTCCCGGCCGTAGGAGATGTTGCGCAGGGCCCCGCAGGCCCGCCGGTGCACCTCAGCCTTGGGGTGGTCCAGCAGCCCCACCAGGATGGCGATGCCCTTCAGGTGGCGCACGTCCTTCTTGATCTTGTCATTCTCGTAGCACAGATGCTGTAGGTAGGCAGCCGCGTTGGACTTGACTGGGTCGATGGGGTGGCTGAGCATGGCGATCACCTCCGGCAGGTCCGGGTCCCGCCACCGCGGGTCCTTGCGGATGCTGTCGATGGAGGGGGACCTCTTGCCCAGGCGGTCGATGCTGGCCATGCTGCCCCTCTCAGGCTGGGCCAGCGGGGCGGCATAGCCCCCGTGGATATAGGGGATCCGCTCGTCAATCATCTCGCTTTCTGCTGGTTCATCGTAGGCTCTGAGAAGGAAAGGAGACAAAAGCAGGTGAGCAGCCTCTTGCCTGTGCCCAGATGCCCCAGGCCTAGAAGGGGAAGGTGGAGCCGAGAGAAACGGCTGGTCCCGGAGGCTGATCCACCCAACGATGCCCTGGGACCCGTGTCCCCTTAGAGAATGCAATCGTATCACAGGGCTGGCGAGACACTGGGATTCCTCTGCACCCGGTGATCCAGAACTCCATCTGAAGGGAAGTGCCCAGGGCAGGCAGACCCCTTTCTCTCCAGGCTCCCTTCTCGACTCTCTGGAATTTTCCTGCCATGCCCCCAATGGGGTCCTTGGATCCTTTTTTGTGTTGTTTTTTGGGGGGGTCAGAAGACTTGGGATCAAGCCCCAGCTCTGTAATGGCCTAGGTGTAACACCTTGGAAAAGGTCTTACTGTCTCTGAGCCTCAGTTTCCTCAACTGTTAAAATAAGAAGCAGAGCGGGGGTGGGGGTCCAAGGTGGGCTCTGACGATAACAACTCAAGCTCATGTCATGCTTTACAGCCTGCAGAGAGCATTACCATGATGGTGGGAAGAGGCTTTTACTGATGGGGAAACTGAGGCAGGCAGCATTTAAGTGGCGTCACAAACAGCACACATGGGAGGCCAGGTCTGCACTCTGTACTACATAACCTAGTTATCTTCAGAATGGGCAGGGATGTAAGGGAGGGGAAGGACTGTAGTGGATGGTGGTGCAGAGGAAAGAATGCTTCGAGTCAGGAAGACCCGAGTTCAAATCTGGCCTGGCTGGGTGACCCCGGACAAGTCACTTGGATTATGCCTGCCTCGGTTTCCTCATCTGTGAAATGGGATAGCGCCTACTTACCAGAGTAGTTGTGAGGCGCCAGAAGAGGTAGTAATTGTGAAGTTTACCAGTTTTAAAGCGCTATGACAATGTGTCTATTGTTATACCCTTCCGCCACCCCCCTCCCACCCTGCTGAGAGCTTTAAAGATTGGGGGTGATGGGCTGCTCTCTGCATCCCCTCTCTTGGACTGCAATGTTGAGGCAGGGAGTTGTCCCTCAGGGAGGGACAGCCATCATCCAGCTGGACAGAACCATCCCTGTGGGGATGTGGGAGAGCTGGTCCTGGGTGTGGCCCCAGACTGGGGTGGGGAGGAGGAAGCTAGGGCATCCAGGTGTGGGGGGGTACCATCCTGGTGAGGCAGGCAGGAGCCCTGGCTGAGGCCCAGAGATCTCAGCACACACAGGGCTTCCCCTGATGGAGCAGGATGTAGCCATGGGGACGGTAGCTCCCAGAGGGCCCCAGGATGCTGGCCCCCATCATGGGAGCCTGTCAACATCTTCTCTCCCCTTCCAAAGGGAACATGAAAACCCAAGGTAGAAGTGAGCAGGCAGAAGAGGCTGGTATCCTGGGCCGGAGAGCCCGGGGGAGCCCCTCTCACTGGAGGCAGCCCCTGCCATGTCTGATCCATCGCTTCCTCCCCGGACCCCCCAAAACTAGTCTGCAGAGCACGCTCTGGAAACCAGGATGGACCCTTCTCAGACTGCAAGACTGAGGTGACATGGTTGGGAGAGCTGGGGTCAGGAAGACCTGGATTCAAATCCAGAATCAGTCCTTTCCTCGCTGTGTGACCCTGTTCTCAGCCTCAGTTTCCACAACTGTCAAATGGGATGCCTGCCTCCTGGGGGTTTTATGAGGATCAGATGGGATAATATTTGAAAAAGGTGCTCAACACAGTCCTTTGCACATAGTAGGCACTGAAGAAATGCCTGTTTTCTACCCTCCCCCTCCCTAGCTTCTTTTCCTGGGGTCCGGAAACTTACTTTTAAAGATATTTTGATATCTGTGTTTCAGCAGAACAGGTTTCCTTCATCACTCTCAGTATTTTATTAGAGTAAGGGTCACCCAAAGGTGTCTTCCCCAGACTGCCAGAGGGGTCCAAGGACACCCAAGAGGGGAAGGGCCCCTGCTCTGGCCCAAAACTCTTAGGAAGCTGAGGCCCAGATGGTTTCATCCAGAAGGGTCAATGTGGGAAAGGTATCTATACAAATAAAGGAATTGAGAACACTTTATAAAAAAATTAAATGGAGCCCAGAGAGGGCAGGGATTCACCCAAGGTCACACAACAAGGCAGGAGCAGAGCTTGAATTTGAACCTGACCCTCAGCCCTGGGCAGCTTCCCCCAGACAGGGGAACAATTCAGAGAGAAACGGAGGAGATCTGGGCCTTGTTGGATCATTTCTCTGCACTGTCCATTCAACAAACCCTCTTTGAGCACCTCCTGTATATAGAGTCTCGCGACGGACAGTAAGAGAGCGCGGCAAAGACAGGCACAAAGGAAATCTAGTCCTGATGTGCAGGAAGCTCACAGCCCCATGTCGGGGGAGCCAGGGCCACCTGGCAGGAGGTAGTGAGCATGGAATTGAATTCCCAACACAGGGCTATGGGCATTCAGAGGATCTGAGAGCTCGCTTTGGGGTGAGAAAGTGTCCATGGCAGAGATAACAAGAGAACGGATCGAGGAGGCTTCATGCAGAGAGGCAGCATTTAGTTAGGCCTTGAAGGACCAGTTGAATTCTGAACCAGTAGAAATGGATAAAGAAACCCCTGGAGTAGGGCACAGTGTGAGCAGATGTGCAGAGGTGGGAAAGTGTGGTAACATATTCATAAAAAAGTGAGCAAATCAACCTGGCTGGAGCTGGGAGCCTGTTGTAGGAGCCTGCAGTTGAGAGATAAGCCTAGAGAGTGCGGCTACAGCCAAACTGCAAGATCTCGAATGGTGAGCTCAGGAGCCCACAGAGAGCTGCTGAGGGGGCTGGAGACAGGTGTGGTCTGGCAGAAGGAGCACAATATGTGGACACAGATCCCCTGGGTTCCCACTCCGGCTCCTGGGGCCCTGCCCGGTCACATGATGCCTTGCTCCCATGCCTCACATGGATTCAGTAAATAGGGGCTCATATCCACATTGTCCCTCCAGACAGAAGGTAAGCATCTGGAGGGGAAGGTTTGGCTCCTTTCTGCCTTTGTATCCACAGTGAAAAGCATGCAGTAAGAACTTAATAAATGCTTGATGAATTGGAGTGAACATGATAGGGTCACTTCCTTTCCTCCTGTAAAAGGAGAGATTTGGATGAGACCAACCCACTTATATTTATAAAGCACCTACTGCATGCCAGGTATCAGGAACACAAACACCCCTCTCCTCAGTGAAATAATCCTTGCCCTCAAGAGGCCTACATCCCAATGGGGGAGGCAACATGTAAACTGGGCCACTAGGGGCTCCACAGTGTGCAGAGTGCAGGGGCTGGAGGCAGGAAGACTCCTCATCCTGAGTTCAAATCAGGCCTCCGACACTAGCTGTGTGACCCTGGGCAAGTCACTTCACCCTACTTGCCTCAATTTCCTCACCTGTAAAAGGAAATGGCAAACACTCCAGTATCTCTACCCAGAAAACCCCAAGTGGGGCCATGGTTAGTTTGCACATTACTGAAATGATGTAACAAGAAACAGCAAGTACACAGATGGGTATATGCAGGAAGGAAATCAGATGAATGAGGCCATTCCTTAGTGAGGGCCCTCAGAGAGCCTACCTAGGGACAAGGAGCACGGGGTAGGCCTGGGCTAGCCAGGATGGTGGAGGGGGCGGGACACCGAGCTTGGAAGCAGGAAGACTTCGGCTCAGACCCTGACTAGCCATGACCCATGGCACGTCACTTAACTTCTCTTTGCCTCGGTTTCCCCCTCTGTAAAGTGAAGGGGTTGGATGCCATGATCTCCAAGGTCCTTCCAGCTCTGAATCCTATAGTCATATATGATGACTGGCTGAAGACACTGGGGTTGTTTAGCCTGGAGGAGAGAAGACTTGGGGTGGGGAGCATTTTTGTTGTATTCAAATATCTGAGGAGCTGTCATCTGGAGGAGAGATTCCACTGGCTCTGTTTGGCCCCAGAAGAACCACCCAGAAGCCAGGAGAGGAAGCTGTGACAGCAGAGTTTGGCTCAAATGACATTCTAACCATTAGATCTGTCCCCAAGTGGGGTGGGGGTGGACTGCTACTGCAGACGGTGGCTCCTCCCCATCATGGGAGGTCTCCATGCAGAGGCTGCATGCCCACTTGTCAGGCATGTGGCAGAAGGGACTCAGGCATTTCTGGGGAGGCTGAGATAGCTCCTGGGGTCCCTGCCAACTCTCTGAGATTCTGACACAAATCCTTTGGAAACCCACAAAGCAACCCAGAAATGCCAGGAATGATGAGGCCCAGACCTTGGTATGCCTAAAGGGGCTTCTGAGGAGAGCTGTGTGGACAAGAGACGGAAGAAGGAGGAGCCTGGGGAAAGGAAGGCTGGGAGGGACTGCTGCAGCAGTCCAGGAGACAGGGGACCAGGGGACAAAGGGACAGAGACAAGGGAACGTGGGCCTTTTCCTTCTGGAAGGAGGAACCCGACCTACTCTGAGCCCTACAAACAGGCTCCAGAGTCCTAGAAACACTGTGCTTCCCCCCAGGCCTTGGTCCCGAGGAGGCCGAGCCCAGCTGCCTCTGTCTCCAAGCCTGCCTGATGTACCATCCAGGGCCTGGCCTCCCTGGTGGCCGCCAATGTGACAGTCCTCCCAGGCACAGGCAGGTGGAAACTGACAATCCCAGGCACAGGAGAGTGTAAGTTGACAATCCTTCCAAGCACAAGTGTAACCTGACAATCCCCCTAGGTACAGGTGTAACCTGACAATCCACTCAGGCACAGGCACATATAAGCTGACAATTCTCCCAGGCACAGGCACATATAAGCTGACAATCCTCCCAGGCACAGGCGCATATAAGCTGACAATCCTCCCAGGCACAGGTGCATATAAGCTAGCAATCCTCTCAGGCACAGGCGTGAGCTGACAATACATCTGGGCACAAGTGTAACCTGACAATCCTCACAGGC
>NW_027186331.1:2026168-2057263 GCF_028583685.1 Petaurus breviceps papuanus
ATCCTCCCAGGCACAGGCGCATATAAGCTGACGATCCTCCCAGGCACAGGCGCATATAAGCTGATGATCCTCCCAGGCACAGGCGTAAGCTGACAAGCCCCAGCCCCCTCCTGGTTGGTGGGTCCAGCCCCTCCACTGACACAGTTGCGTGCTCTCTTTTTCTCATCCTTGGCACCTCTAAGGCCTGGGAGGAGCAGCTGAGTTGCTGTCTTTAGTCTAGAGGACAGAATGCCATCTGGTTGTTTCTGGAGGAACTTCCCAGCCAAGGACCTGGGAACTCCCAGGGGGGCAGAGGTCTGGCAGCCACGGGCTCCAGAGGCCTTCCAGAAATATGAAGCCTTCCTGTTTGTCGACTGGGCCTCTGGCTCCACTTCTGACATTCATGGGACCTAGGATTGAATCCAACCTCTGACACACACTAGCTGTGAGACTCTGGGCAAGACATCTCCCGGCCTCAGTTTCCTCAACAGCAAGATGGGTATAATAATTCCCATGTGATCTCTGTCCCTGGGTTGGCCCAAATGAGACAATGTCTGTAAAGTGCTTGGAAAACCTTAAAGTCTCCTGTAAATGTCAGAAGTTTTAGGCTTTAGAGCATTATGGGTAGACTTGGCAGTGAAGGCCTGAGTTTGAATCCTAGCTCAAATACTTGGTAGCTCTGTGAGGTTGGGCAAATCAAGACACCTCTCTGTGCCTCAGTTCCCTAAGCTATGAAATGGGGAGAATAATATCTGGAGGCTTGTCCAGGGATGTTGTGTTTGGAAATTTCTTGGCAAACCTTAAGACATCACAGAAATGTGACTAGTTACTGTTGTAATCATTCTTCTGCTATTATTATTAATTATTATAATGAATGATTTAGAGAGACAGTGGGGCACAGTAGACAGAGGGCTGGCTGGGGAGGTCCCAAGCCCTGGGTTCTGGCTCTGGCTCTGGCTCATACTTGCTGTGTGACCCTGGACCAGTCACTAGCCTCTCGGTGCCCAGGACCCTCAACCTCAGGCCAATCCTGCCACCTCAGTACTGGCAGCCAGAGCCCCTCCCTGCCCCCAGTCCTGCCCAGCTCCTTCCATCAATCTTAACGTGACTCGGTCCTTCCATGTTCTCTCATCCCCCTTTAGCTTAACTGAGAGACGAGGGTGGTTGGGCATGATGGCTTCTGTCCACAGAAGGCAGAGAATGGGCCTGGATTCAGGAAGGCCTTACTCACCAGGGCTGTGACCCTCCGGGCCTCACTACTCCTCCATAAAATGGGAGGGCTGCACAGGATGACTGTGAAGCCCCTTCCTGCCCTCCATCTAGGATTCCGTTTTCCTTCTGAGGAATCTCTAGAGGTTATTCCCATTTGATGGAGGAAGACACTGAGGCCCAGAGAGGGGAGGTAGCTGGAAGGCAGGAGCCCCAAAGAGGACACTCCACCAAGACCCTTCCCTGGGCCCTGGTCTCCTCCTCTCCCTTTCTAAAATCTTTTCTTTTTCTTTCCTCTCCCTTCCGTGCCTCCTCACTTCTAAATAACAGACTCAGCTGCTGACCCTCCTGGAGCGCCCTGAGGTCTGCAGACCTCATCCCATTGGAGCCTTGTGGCATCCCTGGGAAGCAGCCCCATTTCACAGATGGGATAACTGAGCCTGGAGTTAGCACTTTCCTGGGGACCTGCCGCTGGGAAGGAGAAGAGCCAGGACTCCAGAAGGTCTTCTGATTCCAAATGGGCCACTCCGGTCTCCTCTTGCCCTGACATCCTGTAGTTCTATGGTTTGTCCAACTAATAAATGGTGGCAGAGCTGAGATGGAGCCTAATGATGAGGACTTCTCCCATTTTACAGGAAGGAACTTGAGGCACAGAGCTGGTAAGGGACTTTCTTGCACAGGTAATAGTGATGGGAAGGATGTGAACACAGGTCTTTTGACTCCAGCACCATGGCTCCCAAGCTCCTCCTATGTGGCCACCAGATGCTAGAAGGGGCCACCCGGGGACCCACCTCAGTGTCCTCATCTCTAAAATGGGGACAACAGCAGCACCTACCTGCCAGAGTTGTTGCGAGGATCAATTGAGATCATAACTGTAAAGCACTTAGTACAGTGCTTGCACATAGTAGGTGCTATATAATGGCTAACGACTATTATTATTGTTATCAGTCGATGGAGATAGGCAGCTAGGGGGCGCCATAACACAGCGCCCTGGGCCTGCCGTCAGGAAGGTTCATCTTCTGAGTTCAAATCTGACCTCAGACACTTGCCAGCTGTGTGACCCTGGGCAAGTCACCGGTCCCTGTCTGCCTCAGTTTCCTCATCTGTAAAATGAGCTGGAGAAGGAAATCGCAAACCCCTCCAGTCTCTCTGCCAGGAAAACCCCAAAGGGGGTCACAGAGGGTCAGACATGACTGAAAAGTGACTCAACAACTACAACGCGTAAGTGATAACATTGGCCCAATCATGCCGCCCCTCAATAACCTCCTGGGGCTCCCTATGGAGCAAATACAAAATGCTCTGGTTGGCCTTCGGAGCCCCTCCTCCCTTTCCAGCCTGCTCGTGCCTCACTCCCCAGTGCCCCCGACCCCCGGCCGTCCATCTTTCAGCTCTGGCCGCCCCCCCGAGCCTGGTCCACTCTCACCACTGAACCTCCCTGGCTTTGTCGAAGTCCCAACCAAAGCCCCCCCTTCCGCAGGAAGCCCAGGGCTCCTTAGTCCTATGCCTTCCCTCTGCTATTTTCTGTTGATCTAGTCTACAGCTTACATACCTATATCTATATGCATGTATATTTATACATCATATATATGCACATATATGTTTGCATGCTTTTTCCCTGTTAAATTGTAAGCTATCCCTAGAGCTTAGCACAGTGCCTGGACTCAGTAAGTAGGTGCTTAATAAATGCTTAATGATCCACTGACTTTCAGAAGCTGTGACAGCCTCTAAGGAATGGGGGGCACCCCCTTCAGGGGCAGGGGGAAGTCTCTGGGGGGGCCTAGGTTGGGGAGGGTACTCGGCCGTTACCTGCCCTTGTGTGGCCGGCCTCGCTCAGGGACTCCCACAGGCAGACGCCGGTTCACGGTGGAGTAATCTGGGTCCAGTTCATAGCCTTCATCGTCCACCCCCAGGCTCCTGTTGTCATCCTCGAGCCCATAGGGCTCGGGCTGGAACCTCTCGGGCTGGGAGCGGCTGCTCATGGTGAGGTCTGGGCCGCTGCCCACTGGGGGCACCTGGGGCTGGGCACCGGGAGGCCCGTAGGCCTCCCTCCGGCTTGGCAGGGTGTAGCTGCCATCCTCAGGCCGGTAGCTGCTCCCAGGGACGTAGGCATAGCGGGGCCGATAGCCAACACCGCGGGACAAACTGCCGTAGCCGTCAGGCAGCTCAGCACCCCCGTAGCCACCGCTGGCGTCGTGGGCATGGAAGGAGCGGTAGGGCCCA
Organism: Petaurus breviceps papuanus; assembly: GCF_028583685.1. Lineage (NCBI taxonomy): Eukaryota > Metazoa > Chordata > Mammalia > Diprotodontia > Petauridae > Petaurus > Petaurus breviceps. Next base: position 2,029,577 of record NW_027186331.1, read on the forward strand.
TCAGGGCCCTCCCCGTAGCTGTTGTAGGAACGGGTCAGGGTCGAGGAGGCCTGTGGTGGGAGGTAGCGTTCACCATTCTTCAGGTATCGCCGGTCGATGGAGTCTGTGTAGCTGCCCAGCGGGGAAGAGCCGTCCAGGACCGGGAGCCCATCGGGCCCCAGAGGAACCTGGCGCACCGTCCTCGTGGTCACCGTCTTTACCATCTTGGTGACCTGCAAGGCAGAAGCCCATCATCAGTGACTGCCTGGATTCACTGGACTTAGCACGTGAGGGGCCCCCAGACCATCCAGCCCAGCCCCTGAAGGTTCATTTTCTATAGTTTTATTGGTGTCTTTCTTACCACACCACAACTATTTCCAGAAATGCTACTTTATGCCCAAGCCCCAATCCAGCCACCTAGGGAGGCTTCCCTTGTAGCAAAGAAAAGCAAAACCACTGAACATATCATTTGTGTTTCATAGGGTATACAATATTCTGCACCCACAGGCTCCCACCTCTGATGAGAGAAATATATCAACAGATGAGAAAAGTGAAGTCCAAGGTCACATAGAGAATGTGGAAACAGTGGGTCACAGGACTACAGATTTATTTATTTGTTTTTGCTTTTTTTTTTTGAGGGCACTTGGGGTTAGGTGACTTGTCCAAAGTCACATGGCTAGTAAGTGTGTCAAGTGTCTGAGGTTGGATTTGAACTCAGGTCCTCCTGACTCCAGGGCCAGTGCTCTATTCACTGCACCACTTAGCTACCCCAGAACTACAGATGTAGAGCAGGAAGGTGCCTAGGTGATCAGTCGCCCACTTTAGAGAGGAGGAAACTGAGGCCCAGATGAATGAAGTGACTCCCCCAAGTACTAAGTGGCAGAGCTGGGATTTGAATCCAGGGCCTCTGATATCAAAACCCTGGGCTCTCTCCAGCATGTCATTCAGGACCTACATTTGCAATAACCCTAGGGTCACTGTGGATCCTTCAAGTGGGATATGATGGTGAAGTGGCAGAAGCCTCAGGTGTGGAGCTGACCAGCCTGGGTTCAAGCCCATTTACTTGCTGTGTGATCTGGGGCATATCCCTTCTCTTCTGTGGGACTGTGTAAAATGGGGGTAACCATGCTCGCCTCCCCGCCCTCACAAGCCTGTCACAAAGAATGTGCTTTGGAAAGTGTAAAGGGCCACATGAATAGGAATCATTTTTATCGTTGGTTTTCAAGCTGAGTCAGCAAGCACGTCTGGTAACAATGTAGGAGGCTCCCATCCCAATGGTCCTTCATTCCCATTAAACCAGGGACCCCGCTTCCGCTTTTCTGTTAACACAGCCACCAAATGCACTGCTTCCTAAGCGTGGGGGAAAGGGGTGGGCGGGCAGACATCTGGTTGTTTTATGGGCAGTTATAAAACAGATCTAGGACCAGGCCAAGCACTCAGGGTAAAAGCATCCGAGGACTCCCAGAGGCCAGTTGGTGAAGCCTCAGGGCCAGTGCAGACCAAATGGGGTTGGGCCATTAGTGCTCTGAAGAGAAAGTGGTGGGGGGAGGGAGACTGGGCCTCTCTCCACTCACCCCCATAGTCTCTCCTGTGCTGGTTTGCAGCAGACACTTCAGGCCCCCGCATAGCAGCAACAGCAGCCAAAGGCCAGTGCCGAGGAGTGGGCAGCTTCATGCCAGCGTCCTCTGGGAGAGGGGCCATTTATAACCGCCTCCCATCCTCACTGCATGACCCCTTCCGGCCTTCACAGGTCTGTCATATGCCCTAGCTCATCTCCTCCTTGGGAGGGAGGGAGCGAGGGAGGGAGGGAGGGAGGGAGGGAGGGAGGAAGGAAGGAAGGAAGGAAGGAAGGAAGGAAGGAAGGAAGGAGGAACAGAGGCACAGACTGTTCCCATTCCATAGCATCACCAAGTCTCCAAACCTAAAAGTTGGAATGCCCCTCCAATATCTTCTAGTTCACACAGCAGTGGGGACTTTTTAAGAAAATAAATCAACATGCATTTATTAAGCACCTACTGTGTCCTTAAGGAGTCTACATTCTAATGGGGGAATCATATTGGTAAATATGAGATATTTTTTTTGGAGAGGGGAGGGCAGGGCAGTTGGGGTTAAGTGACTTGCCCAAGGTCACATGGTGTTAAGTGTCTGAAGCTGGATTTGAACTCAGGTCCTCCTGACCCCAGGGCCAGTTCTCTACTCACTGCGCCACCTAGCTGCCCCAACATGAGACCTTTACACCACTCTCAGGGCTCCATCATGGTAAGGTCAGCCTTCAACAACCAGTGTCTCTGATAAAGGCCTCATTTCTAAAATATATAGAGAACTGAGTCAAATTTATAAGAATACAAGTCATTCCCCCACTGATAAATGGTCAACAGCAGTTTTCAGAGGAAGAAATTAAAGATATCTATAATCATACAAAAAAAATGCTCTAAGTCACTATTGAATAAAGAAATGCAAATTAAAACAACCAAGGTACCACATCTCACCTTTCTGATTGGCTAAAATAATAAAACAGGAAAACGATAAATGCTGGAGAAGATATGGAAATTGGAACACTAATGCATAGTTGGTGGAGTTGTGAACTGATCGAACCATTCTGGAAAGCAATCTGGAACTATGCCCAAAGGGCTATAAAAATGTGATACCCTTTAACCCAGTAATATTACTTCTAGGGCTGTATCCCAAAGAGATCATAGAAGTGGGAGAAAGACCCGCATGTACAAAAATATTTATAGCGGCTCTTTTTGTGGTGGCCAAGACCTGGAAATCAAGGGGATGTCCATCAATTGGGGAATGGCTGAACAAGGTGTGGTTTATGAATGTAATGGGATACTACTGTGCTATAAGAAATGAGGAGTCGATGGACTTCATAATAACCTGGAGAGACTTCTATAAACTGATGCTGACCGAGGAGAGCAGAGCCAGGAGAACATTGTACACAGTTATAGACACATTGTATCTTTGATACCCTGGGCTCCTCTCAGCAATGCAAGGCTGAGACAGCTCCAGAAGACTCGTGATGGAGAGGGACATTCACATCCAGAGAATTATGGAGCCTGAACGCAGACTGAAGCAAACTATGCCCTCTCTCTCTTTTGTGTTTTGTCTCGTTCCTTCTTTCTCGCTGTCCACTCCCCTGGTTATCATTCTTCTTCACAACCCGACTAAGCCTATATCAGACTGCACGCCACCATGGGGGGAAGGAGGGAGGAATTGTGGACAGGAATGTTGTAAACTAAAAGCAAATATATATATTTTAAATAAGGATACTGGGCCAGAATCATGAGGTCTTTGGTTCTTCCCACAGGACTCCTCATTGCCCACCTCCAGGCCTTTGTCCACTTCCTCCCATCCTCCGCCTCCTGGAATCCTTGGCTTCTCTTAGCAGCACGTCCTCCGGAGGGCCTTCCATGCCCTCTACCCTCCTCTGTCTCCTCCTGTCTTACTCTGATCCATTCTAATTTATGTCCAAGTTATCTCCCCCCATCTGAATGGAAGCTCTGGGAGAGCAGAGGGGAGTCTGGCCTCTTAGTGTATCTATAATGCCTGGCACACAGTAGGTGCTTAATAAATGTTCTTTCAGAACAGAGTTTGAATGCAGATTGAAGCAACTACCTGCTGACTTTTTTTCTTGTTTGGTTTTGTTTCCTCTCTCCCATTGTTCATTCCATCTGATACAATCCCTCTTTATAACCCGACTAATGTCTAATGTGAAAGTATTTGCAGATCCTATACTTGACTGTATGCGGCCAATGGGGAGGGGAAGAGAATTTGAAACTCAAAGAACTGGTGAACTGAATCTTGTAAACTCAAAGTAAACAAACAAATTAATAAAGATTAAAAAACAAAACAAAGCAAATGATCTTTCATTCATTCAGTGAACAAGAGGGTCCATCACAGTGTGCCGGTCATCAGTCCTTCAGCCTCTGCTTGGAGCCCTCCCAGGACAGGGAGCTCACTACCTCCCACAGCAGCCTGTCCTACTTGGGGAGAGTTCTTACCCAAGTCCTGACATTCAGCCCCTTTCTGCCTCCTGGGAACACCCCTCCACCCCTCCTGGGTCTGCCCCCACAAACAGAACAAGGATTGGGCCTCTTTCCGGATGCCCTCCCCTGACTCTTCTCATCCACAGTCAGTCAGCCAATGAATATTTAGTAAGCGCCTACTATGTGCAGGTTTGTACTCAGTGCAGCAACTGGGGCAAAGCTTCCTCCTGTCTACAATGAGAGGCTGCGTCACAGGGCTTCTGGGTCTGGAGGAGGGAAAAGAGGATGGGGAGGGACCAGCACCCACTCACACATGAAGCACCTATTGTGTACAAGGCCTCATGCTAGGCCAGAGAGGCCTCCCAGAAGGGTTGAGCCAAGTCCTAAAGGAACCAGGAATTCTAAGAGTTGGAGGTTGAGAGGGAGGGCACTCCAGGTGTGGAGAACAGCCAGTGCAAAGGCATGGAGGTGGGAGATGTGGAGCGGCATGTGTGAGAACTCGCCCCAGTGTGCAGCACTCTCTCCCACTGGAAAGGATTTTCTTATACTTGGTCTGGCTCTGGTATTTATACACAGGGCTCTTGCTCTAGAGACAGAAGGGACCTGGAGGGATCTGGTCAATCAGCCAAAAAAAAAACAACCATTTATTAAGCACCTACTGTATACAAGGCACTGTGCTAAGTACTGGAGATGCAAAGAAAGGCCAAAAATGGGGGCCTCAGTCCTCCAAGAGCTCACATCTGTTCAAGGAGAATGCAAATTTGGGAAGGAAATGAGAAGGCCTGCCCTCAAGAAGGCCTTTCCACTACAGAGAAAAAACATGGACACAGTCAGTCAGTTAATAAGCATTTTGTGAGCCCTTCTATGCATCAAACCCTGGACCCAACGCTAGAGACAGAAGAGAAACAGAAGCAGAGCCTACCCTCAGGGAGCTTAGGTTCTGGGGGAAGAGAGCCCAAAATACAAAGGAATTCCAGGAAATGAGGGGGACCCTGCGATGGGGGATGCGAGTTAAGTCTTGAAGGAATATTGGAGTTGTAAGAGGTCAGAGGTGAAGAGGGAGGGCATTCCAGGAGCAGGGGATGGCCTAAGCAAAGCCCTGGAGATGGGAGATTGCACACAAACGTGAAACACAGTGAGAAGGCCAGCTGGGCTGCAGAGAAGAGTGAAGGCTGAGTTAAGGTTCTCAGAATGAATGAGAGGCAAGCTGAAGGCCAGAGAGGGAGAAGAGTGTCACAGGGGAATGGCAGAGCAGTGGATGGACCCCCTGGGGCTCCTGCTGCCATCTTGGTCCACGAGGCCTCTCCAGATTATAGACAGCCCTCATGTTTTATACAAACCAAAGGCTATCAAAGGATGGTTAGGTCATAGACATGAACCTAGGAGGGCCTTTAGAGGTCTTTGGAGTCAATTCCCTCATTTTACAAAGGAGGAAACTGAGGCCCCATAATTAAGTGACTAGACAGAGTCCCATGGGGTATGATAATAAATGTCTGGGGGCAAGACTTGAACCCAGGCCTCACTGTCTTCAAATCCCATGCTCTCTCCGTGGCAGCCCCTGCCTCTGTTAGAGCCAGCTAGAGCCCCCATCGTCCTAAAGGAAGATTCTGGACCGCTGGGGGTCGGGGGAGAGTCGCTCCTGCCTGGCCTCTGCCACCGGGCCCTCTCACCTTGGTCTCTGTTCTCCTCGTGGTTCCATCCTCAGATGTGACAATGGACACGTGGGACGTGGGTGTGCCCGGGTCTTCCTCCACCGTCACCGTCTCCTCGACCATCTCCTGGGGCTCCTGCATCATTGCCAGGGACGTCTGATTGCCTGGACTTTGTTCCTAGGACACAGAGAAGGGACAGGTGGTTGGAGGCTGTCCTGCCTGGACGCCAAACAGTTTCCCCACCGCCTCCTAAACACACACACCACCTTGGCCGGCCAGTCATCTCTCCTTCAGGACACAGCCACAGCCAATCAGAGGAGCATTCTCCCAGGAGAATGGAAGCTCCCTGAGGGCAGGGACAGTTCAATGCCCTCTACAGCCTTCACAGCCGTCCTAGCTTTACAGTCTTCTCACACATTAGTGCCCTCCATTCCCTCTACTGCCAGTAAGCATTTATAAAGTGCCTGCTGTGTGCCTGGCACTTGCTGCCTTTCCTGGCCCATGCTGCTCTGCCTCTTGTCTCTGTGTCTGTGTGCTGGCTGTCTGCCATGCCCTGAGGCATCTCCTTCCTCACCTCCATCTCTGAGGGTCCTGGGTGCCCTCTTGGGCCCTTCTCCACTCATCACCTTCCAGCTATGCAGGCTTATTTAAAGGCCTCCAGTATCAGACTGGGAGGGTGGGGGCCGTCCCCATCCCTGTCTCCCTCCCCCGACTTCGGGAAGTACCCAGCCCACAGCAGATGCTTAATAATTGCTCTCTGACTGACTGACTTAGTCCTAATGGGATATAAGCTCCTTGAGGACATGACTGTGGGGTGTCTGTGCCCCACCCCAATCCAGTGGATGCACCAAGTGCTTACATGGCCTGTGGAATTAAAGCCAATGAGCTCTTTCCCAGTATTTGGCCCCAGACTACGACCTGGCCTTCACTGCACCCTCACTCTCACTGGGGGGGAAGTGTCTCAAGGCAGCCCCCCCCCCAGGCACAGCGCTAACAGGGGGCTGGGCTTTCCTGCCATCCAGCCTCCACAGGCCTCTCTGCACCTCCCCACCATGGCTCCTGGATGGGCCCCCTTGGGCCAAGAAGACCAAGACCTATCCTTCTTCCAATGGGCAGCCTTCAGAGCATTCAACAGGGACTGCCAAGTCCCTGAAGTCTCCCCTGCTAGAGCATAAAGAGTCTCAGCTGCACCGGCTTGTGCCCACCCAATGATGGCCAAGCCCCTCCCCATGCTCGTCCATGCCTTTGCTGGAGTTAGGTGCCCAGAACAGGATGGGTGCCTCCCTCTAGGAGAGGGCAGGGTCTTTGCTCCCTCTCTTCTCCCTCTGGGGCCCAGCACAGAGCCTTGTACCTGACAAGTGCCTAATAAATGCCTGTCAATCAGTCAATGAGCATTTATCAAGCACCTACTGTATGCCAGACTCTGTGATAACTGCTGGGAATGCTTAGACAAAGATGAAACATCCCCTGCCTTCAAGGGGCTTATCATCTGCCTATAAATACACATGCAGACATGCAGACACACACACATGCACACACACGCACAATTACAAATAGAATTGTTGACATGAAGCAGGAGGGCAGAGTGGTGGGGCTGCCTAGGGCTGCCCTTGCCAGGTCGGGAGATGAAAGGCTTCTATTTGAGACCTTGCTGGCATCAGTGACCGGCCCCTTCCCAGGACCAGCTCTGGAAGGTTGAGGGTGGGCTGGGCCAGTTTACTCTGGATCAGGGGCTGGTGTGCCCCTCAGCTTCCACCCTGCGCCCCAGGTCCCCCGCACGTTTAGGAAGTGAGCAGCAGGCCCCGGGCGGCCCACCAGGGAGCCGCCCTCTCCCCATCCCCTCCCCTGCTGTAAGGGCCCGCCACCACCTGGGCTGCTGAGGGTGAGCCGGCCAATGGTCAAGGGTCGAGGGTCGGCTCTGGGTGACTCTGACCCTGGACTTCACTTCCAGAGGACATCCAGCCCCCACCACATTCCTCTCTGGGGCAGCTCCCATTGTCCCACATCAAGCCTGCATTTACAGCCCATTCTCCACCTGGGGCTTGGCCCCAGAGGGCAGAAAAAGGCCCTTTGCACAGAACAGTCCTTCAGCTCCTCGAACCCAGCTCCCAGGCCCCAACCCCAGCCTTCTCTTCTCCAGATTCAACACCCTCCTTCCTGCCACTGATGCTCACATGGCACGCTCTCCTCCCAGCATGCTCTGGGTTTCCAACGTCCCTCATACAGTGGGGCACTCAGGGCTGGACAAAAGACTCCAGCTGAGCTCTGACCAAGGCAGAAGGCAGCCGGCGAGCTAGGCCCGTCTGCACTCTGGCCACTCAGCCTTCTGAAATACAGTGTGCAGCTGCATTACCAACCACATCACCATGACAGGCCCTGAACTAGAGTCCTGGGACCTGGATTTGAATTCTGCCTCAGCTCTGAACTGACCAGGTGACCACAGGCAAATGATTTCACCTATCTGGGTCTGTTTTGTCATCTGTAAAGTGGGAGGGGTTGGGGCCAGTGGCTTCAAGGTCCCTTCCAGCTATAAATCTAGGGTCTTATTTTAAAAAAATATTTTGTATACAGCCCAGAGTAGGCCCCGACTGCACGCTTGCGGACTGATAGACTCTCTGCCCCCACACGGCCCCAATCCAGAAGAGGGGCACGATAAACCTGCAAGGCGTGGGACAACCCCTTCCTAGTCCGTAAGCTCCACGAGGGGAGGGACCACGGCGGAGCTGACATGTATGTACGCCAGCGTGGGATCCCACACTGGAGAGGCAATGGACGGATGGACGGACGGAAGGATGGATGGAGGGAGGGACAGACGCACAGACTAGAAGGTGGACAGATAGATTAGATAGATGGACGATGGTTGGATTGATGGATAGATAAATAAGATAGATAAGAGACAGTTGGATGGACAGAAAGACAGATAGACAGACAAACAGATAGATGGATAGACTATAGACACAGATGGCCAGAGAGCTGGGAGGCCAGACAGACAGATAAGTGGAGATAGATAGGGAACTGGATGGAGAAAGAGATGGAGAGAGAGATGGATGGATGGATGTGTCAAGACAGAGAAAGATAAGAGACGGACAGACTAACAGACAAATATAGATATAGATGGATGGATAAACAGATGGGCAGACAGATGGGCAAATGGGCAGACCGAGAGATGGACAGACACAGACAGAAGCCCAAGTAGCTGTATATGTTTAATTAAAGTGAATGACAGCCAGGGCCTAGGGGCAGCAAAGCCAGGCGCTGGGCCGAGGGTGGCAGGGGATCGGCCTCAGCAGAGGGCAGGGTCCATCCAGCAGATTCAGTTTAAATAAGGAGATGCACCCCCAGACTGGGTGGAGCCGCGGGTCTTTTCTTGGCCACAGTGCAGGAGGAGGAGGGGCAGCTCCCCCCAGGTGTGGCCCTAATCTGGGAAGGATGACCACATAGGCCAGCCCAGATCTCTGCCTCCAGAGGCCCCAGGCCAGGCTATTTTCTACCAGAAGGTCCGGAAGCCCGGGGGAAGAATGGCAAACATCTCCGGTCACTCTCACATTGGTGACCATGCCCTGCTGGTCGAGCCTTCCCACCCACAATGCCAAAAGCTGAAGGGACCTCGGGACCAAGAAGTCCAACCTGTATCTGAGCAAGAATGTCCCTGACAAGTGGGCGTCCATCTCTGCTTGGACACCTCCCGTAAAGTAGGAGAACCATGACCAAACATAAATGAAAACCACCCAGAAGGCAGTGAAAGCCAATGATCAAGACTGGTGCCTGAGAAGGGCTGATCAAACACACCCCAAACTCTCAGGAGAGGTGGGGGCTGCTGGTGCTGAATGCTGAAGACCAGGCAGCCAGGACAGCTGGCTTCGTTTCTCTTTGACACAAAGGAGGACTCTAGGAGAGTGGTCAGTGGGAGATCATGCTAGGAGGTGATGCTAATATAGAAAATTGAAAGGTCTCAAAAAAAGCCCGTTTCTTTTTGAATTACAATGATAAGAGTAGCCAGCATTTATCGCTTTAAGATCTTTGCAGATGAGGACTCATGTGATCCTCACAACAACCCTGGGAATTGGGGATAGTATTATCTCCATTTTACAGATGGGGAAACTGAGGCAGGCAGCAGCAATGTGACTTGTCCAGGGTCACGGTGTCAGCAGCAAGACTCAAACTTAGGTCTTCCTCATTACTAGTTTCTGGCTCTGTCATCCATGGTGTCAGTACCTGCTTCCTGTCACCTCTCAAGCTGGCCCTTCTGAATTAGTCTCACGGATTTTCCTGACATTAAGCCTCAATCTGAGTAGGCTTGGTGGCTTACAGGATAGAATGCTGGACTTGGATCCAAGGAGATCTGAGTTCAAATCCTGTCCCAGACACCAGTGGTGTGACCCTGGGCCTCCGGTTGCCTCAGTTTCCCCAACTGTCAAATCATAACAGCCGCCACCTCGTCGCGTGGTTCTAAGGCTCCAATAAGATTCCAAATGCTGTGTCAGTGCCAACCATCATTATCTGCCCCTTTGCAAGCTTCCCCCTGCCACAGGTTTGGCCTATCAGAGCCAGGCAGACCAAGGCCATTCTCCTTTACAGGCCTCAGTTTCTCTATCTGTGAAGTGGGAGAGATGGCTGAGCCGTCCCCTTCCGGCTGTCCCCCTGTGATCCTGGGATCTGCCCTCAGATACTCAGAGAGTTCTCCGATCCCCCCCCCCAGGCTCCCTCCTGTGCTCCGTTAGGCCATCCTCTGGCTGGACCCCACGTCCCCCAGGACTCAGCTTGGCCATACACCAAGAGAACTGGGGTATCCTCTCATCCTCCAGGGAAAAACAAGTCCAACTCAGAAGACACAGAGGAGGAGATCACAGGACTGGGCCCCTCAGAGATGACTTAGTCCAGAAGAGGAAACAAGTTCATGTGACTTGCTCAGGGTCACGCAGCTATTAAGCAGGACTCAAACTCTGCTCTTAGTACAAATTCAGCATCCCGTGCAGCTCAGGGAAGGCAGCTCACTCGAACCCAGTGAGCAGGACCCTAGGTGGAGTCTGAGAAACTTCTGTTTGCCTCAGTTTCCCCATCTGTAAAATGGGGATAACAATAACATTAGTACCTATAGGATCAAATGAAATGATCCCTGTAAAGTGCTTAGCACAGCCTGGCACGCGGCAAGTGCCAGGGAAATGTCGGCAGATACACCGGTGTGACCCTGAACAAACACGTTCCCCAGCTGGCCTCAGTTTCCTCCTCTGTAAAGAGAGGGCTGCACACTAGGACCCAGCTGGTAACTTCTCCTGCCCAGGGGCAGACTGAGAGCAGACAGAGGTGAGAGAGCCTGCAGTGCCAGCCCCACCCATGGGGTGGGTGGGCAAGGAGACCAGACAGCCTGAGGCCAGCCCCTGCCCCCACAGCCCCCAGGACCCTGGGCCAGGTGCCCCAGCACCATCAGCTTCTTCTGCCTCCCTGCAGGCCAGCCTGGGTCAGGGAGAGCTGGAGGGGCAGCCCTGTGAGGCCATGGCTCTCCTGCACTGATGCCCCCTGCATAATCCCCCAGAGGACCTTGGTCTGGCCCAGAGACTGGAAAGCAACGCAAAGCCAAAAATCCTTCCCAGCGTCCCAATAAAGCCTGGTTTACAGGGTTTAGGCTGATTTACGAGGACCCTCGGGGCTCATGCCCTCCACAAGCAACAGAATTTTCCAGTTAACTGAACTATTTTATATTTAGTGTCTGGCTCAAGACAGGCCTGAGAGGAAGGGAAGGATGGGGATCATACTGCTGTGTCCCCCATTAGAATGGAGGCTTCTTGAGGGTAGGGCAGCTCAGAATACCAAAGAGGTTAGGGGCCTTGCAAGAGGCGAGCACTGTGGTGCACCCGATGATTCTGTCTCCCCAGAGGGCAGTGCTGAGTTCTGAGGCCCCATCTCTTTCGGACATCCCCTGTTCTCAGGCCCCTCCCAGTCCTGACATCCCCTGTTCTCAGGCCCCTCCCAGCCCTGACATCCCCTGTTCTCAAGCCTCTCCAACATTCCATGGTCCCTCTATGGTTCCGCATTTCTATGGGGCCTCTGATTACTCATCTTTCTGATGGGGGCCTGGGCACAGCTACCCCTGAGGAATCACAGGCTCAGATTTTCAAGCTTCCTTTAAACTTCAGCTCCAGTGATCTCTCCTGAAGGAGGCCTTTCCTGTCCTGTGCCCTCCCCCCTCTCTCCCCAAGCTTCTATCCACTCTGTGTGTATCTTGTATATGCACAGATGTTTGCCAGCTGTTTTATCCATCAGAACATGGACTCCTGGAGGGCAGGGACCAGGTGTTAGGGCTTTATTCTTGTATCCCCAGCACCCAGCTCAGGACCTGGCCCACAGTAAGCACCTACTAAGTGTGTGCTGATTAATTCAGGTTTAGAGCTGTAAAAAATCAAGTTTCCCAGAGCCATTAGGACAGGATTCTCAGACACAGAAGTCCTTAGTCTTCCAGCAACATTTAAAAAATGTAACCATGAAGGATGGGGTTGCTACATGACCAGGCTTGTTAGATCTTTGTGTAAAGTGAGAGTCAGTAAGTCAGGGCCCGAGGGACTCCCCTTTGTGCAGCACGTGGGCATTTGGGTTCTGGGGAGGCCTTCTTCCTGGGTTCTTGGCTGACTCTAGGGATGAGCAGCGCTGTCCCCAGCCTTGTGGAAACTCAAGGACCTAATTCCTCAAAAACCAACTGTACCCGAGAGTTGCGACAGAAGCCCAGAGAGAGGCGGTGATTTACCTAAGGTCACGCAGCAATGTTCCTCCTCTGTCATCTAATAAGGGGGCCGCAGGAATGGGCACACGCCCATTGAGGCCAGACTCTAAGCTTCCCAGAGTGCTGATGAATGTGCCCATCATACAGATGAGAAGATGGAGATCGTCTGGTCCAGTCCCCTCATTTTATAGAAGAGGAAACAGGTTCAGAGAAACCTGCCCAAGGTCACACAGCTACTGAACCGCAGAGGCGACATTAGAACTCAGTTCCTGCGACTCCCTCCACAGCACCACACTGCCCTCCTCCAAACATGCTACCTCTGGAGTGAACCATCCGTTTTCTCAGCTGAGGGAGATGAACCAGGTCTATTTGCATTTGGAAAATTAGCAAAAACCTCAAGTGTAAACATCTCATTCAGCTCTGATTAGAAACAGATTATATCATTAGCAGGCTCCCAGCCTCCCCTGCCAGGCCTATAGGCTGCCCTCCGACCATAGGGAGAAGACTAGGAGCCTTTGCCAGATCTCTGAAGGTTTAAATGTTCATACTGAAAGTTTAACAACCAGATTCTGCTTACTCTGAAATTTTAACAATCGGATCCCTGTTCCAGGTGGCTCTAGCAGATCACTGCCCACATCTCCCCTCCTTTGCTCCTATTTAGGGATTGCTGAATAATGCTGGATGAAGTCTTAAAACTTTGTTGACTCCGTGTAACCTTGAGCAAGTTACTTAACCCCGATTGCTTATAAAAAAAAAAAAAAACTTTGTTGACCTAGGCTACTACACATTCATTCTACATAATCTCAAGTGGGCCCTCACCACAGCAAGGCAAACCCTTTGATTTCCTGCTCAGTCCCTTTAATTCTCTACCCTATTCTCCACAGTGACTGTTTCAAGTGTTCTCTCCTCTCCTCAAGCCTCCCAAATCACTTCTCCCTTGACCCTCTCAGCTAAGGGCCTGGACACACACATTTCACTAGAAAGATGGAGGCCATTTGCTGAGAGCTCTCTCTCCTCATTTGACATCCTGGCCTGTTATTTTATCCTACATGCAAGTGTTTCATGATGAGGTGGCCCTTCCCCTTGCTGAGGTCATTCCTTCCACCTGGAAGGACCTTCCTTCCTCTGTCATCCCCTTCTCTCATTTATCTTCAGTCTCTCCCTCTCTCCTGGCCCATTCCCTGTTGCCTACAACGTGCCTCCCTTGGTCCTCCTATCTCTGCTAACTAGCAGCCCATATCTTCTCTCTCAACTATACTCAGGACCCCCACTTCCCTCTCTCCCTCTCTTTGAAAACCTCTGCTGTCACCAACCTCATCATCCCACCGAGACCACTCTCTTCAAAGTGACCAATGATCCCTTAATCCTCAGGTCCAGTGGCCTTCCTCCACTCCTGACCTCTCTGCAGCCTTGCCACTGTCCGTCACCCTCTCCTTGACTCTCTCCTCTCTCTAATGTCTCTCCTGGTCCTCTTTCTACTTATCTGACTGCTCCTTCTCCGAGGCCTTTGCTAGATTCTCTTGCAGATCATGCCTCTAATCATGATATCCATCCCAGAGGGCTCTGGAAGCTGCTTTTCTTTTCTCCCTCTATACTATTCTTACTTAGTGATCTCATCAGTTCAATGGGTTCAATGATCTCAATGAAGATGACCCTTATATGTACACCCAGCCCTTACCTCTCTCCTGAGCTACAGTCCTGCATCACAAACACTAGTGGGCACTTCAAGCTTGGGTGCCTGCAAGGCATCTCTAACCGAATCCATCCAAAACAGACATTATTACTTCCCTGCCCCCCAGTTTTCCCATCTCCCCAACTTCTCTGTCACTGCTGGAGGTCTTCCCAGTCCCCCAACACAGGTGACATCCTTGACTCAATCCCTCTCATGCCCAGATCTACTCAGGTGCCAAACACTTCTCATATGCACTCCCCTCTCTCCTCCAACACTGCCATGGCCTTCGAGCAACCCCCATCAACTCCTACCTGAACTTCTAATCGGTCTCCCTGGCTTAGGTATTTAAAGCCCTTTGTAGCCTGGTTCTAATCTACCTTTCCAACCTTAATCTATTTTAATATACATTAAATATATCTTAATTAGTCCCCTCCCGGCCTACCCTGGTTCGGCCTCACATGGGCTGGGTCCATCTCAGCTCTTTTGCACAGTCTTCCCAGCACACCCACCCGCCCAAGGCCCAGAATGGCCCCGTCCTCATATCAACCTCTTAGAATCCGAAGTTTCTTCCAAAGCTCAGCCAAAGGGTCACCTCCTCCCTGAGTCCTTCCCAATGATCTTGAATTGATGTATTTATACATGTATATGGTGTCCTCCTGATACAGTGGGAATGGGGGGTCAGGAACTGTTTGTTTTGGGGTTGCTTTTTGCCTGTGCACCCCAATATCTAGCACTTGGACTGCTAAGCACACAGTAGGAGCTTAATAAATGCTTATTGATTGAAGCCAATTGAGGAAATCTGGGCCTCAGTCTCCTCTTCTGCACAGTGAAGGGTTTGAACTAGACAATCTTTAAGAATCCTTTCAAGGGGTAGCTAGGTGGCAGTGAACAGAGCATCGATCCTAGGGTCAGGAAGACCTGGGTTCGGAACCAACCTCAGACACTTAACACAAAAAAATAGCCATGAGACCTTGGGCAAGTCACTTTACCCCAATTACCCTCCAAAAAAAAAGAATCCTTTCAACTCCAATTTTCCAGCCCATATTTCTAGCCATATGCTCTATTCCTTCCCTCTTCACATGGTATCTTCCAGCTGGAGGATCTGGATATGTCTCCCCATTGTACTTTACCACCTCTGTGCCTTTGCTCACACCATCCTCTATTCCTGACGTGTTGCCCCCTCTCTATCCCTAAGAGGCTCTTGGCCTTTTTTCGTTCCAGGGCCCCTCTGGCAGCCTGAGGACATCTACAGACACCCACAGGCGAGGGCTGGGCATTTGGCCTCCATCTAAAGATGGTCCCTTCCCTTCGTTACCCAGGGAGAGCTCCCTCCCCTCCCTGGCCCGCCTCTCTGGTCTGCCCAGCTCTCTCCTTCCCACTCCTGGGCTCAAGGCCCGGGAACCACAGGTCTTCCTAATCAAAGGCAGATGTTCCTCTCCCCCGCCAGCTCCAAGTCCCAAGTAGTTAATCTCAAAGACAAATAGCGAGTGTAGTGCCGTGGTCGGTTTGTCTTGGCGGGCACCCCGGCCCCAGCAGGGCCTGGCATCGGAGCCTGGGAAGGGGAGAGGAGGAGAGCAGAGAAGACAAACAAGGCAGGGAACAGAGCCAACACCCCGGGGAAGGTGAGGCCAGGTTTTCAGCTGTGGAGACCTTAAAGTTCCTCATGGAAAAAAACCCACAAGGAATGTTCGGTCTGGGCCAGACCCTGGCCCCTCAGGCCTCTCTGTTACGGGCTCCCAGAGGTCATCTGCGAGCCCCCAGTAAAGACCCAGCAGGACCCTGCTCTGGCCAGCCTGGGGGCTGGAGCTGACAAATGGCACCCAGGATGGGTCAGGACCCCAACCCGGCTCAAGAGCTCTGTGTCCACACGAAGGTCAGAGGTCAAAGCCTGTAGATTTGGAAGGGAGGCTTTTCTTACAACTGCCCTGCAGGGTAGCCAGATCTAGTACTGCCCCTAATCTACAGATGGGGAAACTGAGGCCCAGGGAGAGGGCCAAAGCTGGAAGGGGCATCACAACACAGAGGGTACATGTGGTTGGGAGATCTTACAGATGGGGAGACTGAGGAGCAGCAAGGGAGATGACTTACCCACAATCACACAGGTCACTAGGCTCCAGATCCACCCATCACAAAGGTGAGGAAACTGAGGCCCAGAAAAATCTCTTGCTCTGAGTGGCCCAGACAGCTAGTGGCAGAGCCTGCAGCCAAAGCGGGGCCTCAGAATCACTAGACTCGGGGGCAGAGATCTTTGAGACTACTGAGCCTACCCCTTCATTTTACACATGGGGAAACTGAGGCCCAGAGGAGGAAAGAGACTTTTCCAAGGTCACAGAGTAGATGTTGGATTCCAACCCAACGACCTTTTTGGGTACCAGGTTCTTTTCACAAACAAGACAGCTCGGAGAGGAAGAATCTTTCTGTTCCCCAGCTTGCCTGTCCCCCCTGTACCTGTCCCCCCTGTACCTGTACCCCCACCTGCTCTGCTTGCAGCCGACTTTTGGAACGCCAGACTCATGATGAGGACTGTTCTTCAGTCCATCCCTGCCCTCAGAGGGGTTCCCAGCCACATCCAGGAGGAGGGGGCTCTGCGTGTCTCCCTACCCAAGGATCAGCCTGAGAGTGATTGAGGCTGCCCATGATGGTGGTATCCTAGGCTCTCTGGAGCTGCCCTCGGGGCCAATGAGTCGCCCTCCCCTCATTTTTCTGATGGGGAAACTGAGGCTCAGAGAGGTAAGTAAGTGACTTGCCCAAGGTCATTCAAGAAGCAATTAGCAGCGTCAAGATTTGAACCCAGGTTTTCTGACTGGTTTCTCACAGAGCTGGGCCAAAGGAGGACGGGAATATAGAAAGCTATGAGTCTGCACCATTAAGGGCTGTACCTGAATTCTCCAAATCCTGAGTGGGAACAAGGAAGTGCCCACATGCTCCTCTCCCCTGCCCCCTCTTTCTGGGCCTCAGTTTCCTCATCTGTAAGATGAGAGGGCCCTCCACCCTTCAGTGTCTCTCCTGCTCTGCCATTTCCTCCCAGGTTCCTCAACAGGGTCCCCTCATGCCGTAGCCTCAGAATTCTCAGAAATGATTCCCAAGGAGACTCCATGGCTTTGGAAGAAAACTAGCCCTTGGGGCAGGGGGCGGGGGGGAGCAAGGCCCTTCACTCTTCCAGACAATCAGGGAGGGAGAGCCCAGGACTGACCCAGCTGTGGGGGGACATCAGTGGCTTGAGGCCAGGGCCAGGCCTGGGTCAGCTGTCCTCCCCTCCCAGACACTGGCTTGTTCTTGGCCTCAGAAACTGCTCACAGTTCATGTCCTAAGGCGGAAGAGGCCACTGATCTTGGCGCCCAGGCCCCGGTGGTCAAACGCAGAGCCTGAGGGGCCCCGTGGTCACTTAATGAGAGCTGTGGGCCTGGCCCGGGTGCCGGCCTGGCGGGGCCCACCAGACAGAGGCCAGGGTGGTACGGGAGTCGAGAGAGTCAAGAGAACACGGATCTCAAGCCCCGTTGTTCCTTATTGTGGTGTGACTCAGCCAACACACTCTCTCGGCCTCAGTTTCCCCATCAGTAAAGTGGAGAGGCTGAATGAGATGATCTCAGAGCCCCGGCCTGGCTCTAGGCCTTGTGCACCCTCTCTGCTCCTTGGCCGGCCCCATCCTCAAGGAAGGCAGTGGGGAAAGTCACTGCAACTCTCTGAGCCTCAGTTTTCCTATCTGTAAAATGGGGCAAACAGTCGGTGCCTACCACAGGAGATGGCTATGAGGGAAGCCCCAGGCAACCCCCCCAAGGTCTGGCTCAGGGAGGGCTCATCCATGTACCAGCTGAATCATCCAGGCCCTTCCCCAGCCCTGCTCCTGCCCAACCATGGAAAGCAAGAGTTCAGTGAGGGCCACATAAATGCTAACAAATTAAGGAGGGGACCGAGCCAGGGCAAGCCCTCCATTTAACAGATGTGGAAACTGAGGCCCAAGAAGAAGGGACTTCCTAAGGCCCCTCCCAGCCCTAGCAAGGACATCCTAGGCTCATAGGACTATGCACTTTGAACTGGAAGGTGCCTTAGCAGCTTGAGATTTGGCAGCTGAGATAACTGAGGCCAGGAGGAGGGGCCGACGGCCTCCCACCCCTCCCCCAGGGCAGACTGTCATGCCAGCACCACCAGCTTCTCTCTGGGGACGGCAGCAGCCTGGGCTTTCGAAGGATGACAAGATGAGGAATTAAAATGGGACATTTCAGCCTCTCATTTAACAAGTGGAACCGCCAAACAATTTCCTCTCCTCTCTCAGCTATAGCTAACACCTGAGATGATACAGCCCATTAGCTGGAATGGCGCGGGAAAGCTGGCAGAGGGACTGCGGGCCACGGATGCCTGCGCATCTCAGAGGGGTCACTCCAACCCCAAGTTGCTGTCTGATGAGAGAGACAGCGAGAGAGACAGAGAGACAGAGAGGCAGAAAAAGACAGAGACAGAGAGAGACAGAGAGGCAGAGAGAGAGAGAGAGAGAGAGAGAGAGAGAGAAGATGGGAAAAATGTGCGAAAACATGAACTGCTCCCCTGCCATCCCACGCTCCACGTTCTAAGCTCCCCTGCCATCCCACGCTCCACGTTCTAAGCTCCCCTGCCATCCCACGCTCCACGTTCTAAGCTCCCCTGCCACCCTATGCTACATGTTCTAAGCTCCCCCAGCTCTCAGGGTCTACTCTTCTCTCCTCCAACAGGTGGAGGGGAAGAACATGAGCAAAGGGGGATGCCCTGAGAATCCTCCCTAGCACGCTGGCCCCCAACAAGGCAAGATTCCTGCTGCCTGGTAGCTGACGGGGCCAAAGAGGGGCTCTGTTCCCTCGTGCCCGAGCTGCCAAGATAAGGAGGATGAGGTTCCCACAGATTCAGCGCCCTGCGCCATGGAGCTCATCTCCTCGTCCCTCCCCGTCCTCACAAGGGAAGCCAGCTAGCGGCCTGTGGGCCTCCGTCCTGGCTTCTACAGCTAATCTCGACACTCACTAGCTGTGTGACGTTAAGGAAAACACTTCCCCATGCCCAGCCTCAGTTTCCCCATCGGTAAAATGGAGCTCCCTACATCCCAGGGCTGGGGTTCAGAAAGGCCTCGGTCAACCACGGACAATGACTGAGTTACACGTATCACATGTGGGGTCGGGGGCCTTGGGTCACTGGCCTGTCGTCTCAGGTAAGCGCGAGGGGCTGGAGTGAATCTGGGCTCTCATCATATAAAGTCATACGCTATGATAATAACAGCAGTGGCCGCTAGCTATTGTGACGGCATTTTAGGGCATTACAAATGTGATTATCCCCATTTTACAGATGAGGCAACTGAGAGAGACAAGAGGCTAAGGGACATGCCCAGGATCACACAGTGAAAGGCCTGAGGCAGAATTAGAACTCAGGTCCTCCACCCCAGGCCCAGGCCTCCACATCTTGCCTCCTGGCTGTGGGCCCTGCTTTGGGTATTCCTAGGTCCTTCCCCTCCCTCCAATGCCCTGATAGACACCCAGCCCAGGTGGTGGTCTGGTGTCTGGCCTTCCCACAATGTTGATCTGCCTCCCAGTAACTTCTGCCCACAGCTCCTGGCTCTGCCCCCTGAGGACAAGGAGAAGGGATGTAGTCCTGTCTTTCAAATACTTGGGGTCACCCTCATGTCCCCTGGAATCGTTCCTTCTTTGGACCCCTGGCTGGCTTCTCTTGTGATGGGGACCCAAGGCTTGTCACTAGCCTGGCGGCCTTTCCCTGGACATTCACCAGCTCATGAGTGTCCTTCCTAAAAGGTGGCATCCAGAACTGACCACTGGACCCCAGACAGGCTCCAGCCAGGGCAGAGGACACAGAGACTCCTCCCACTTTCCTCCCTGAACATCTGTGCTTGCTTAACTGCCCCCAGTTTGAGCTCTCCCCTCACTCCCCATCCCTCTCTTCCCCTGGCCCCCAAGCCCCAAGTCCCTGGTCAGGGCAGGTCATGGGAAGGGCAGGCCCAGGGGGGTCCTGGAGACACGCCAAGGGCTGCCATCCAGACTCTGAAAGAAAAATGGATTCCTGAGCCGTTGCCCAGCAGGGCTGGGACATGCGTGGGGCAGAGAATCTGCTCAGGGTGACTTAGCCAGGGACTGGCCAGCCTCTGCTGTGACTCTGGGCCAGCCCTGCCTCACTTCCCCCCACCTCTGAGGTGGCCCGCGGGATCCAAGAAATGTGTGGTCTTCTCCCAAGGGGGAGGTCGGGTCAGGGCCAAGGATGGCCTTCAGAAGCTTCTGCAGGTCCTCCCAGGCCTCTCTGACCACACTGGGCCCACCCCCGTGCCAAGGCCAGCTGGCTCTCCCTGGGGTCCTTGGAGGTCACCTGGACTGACCCTCTGCTTTTACCCACGAAGCAGCTGGGGTCCGGAGACGGGAGGGAACGAGGTCTCAGTCACAGCAAGTTAGGAGGCCAACGGATCTTAGGGCCAGAAGCCTCCTCATAGGCCCAACCCGTCCATTTTACAGAGAGAGAAACTGAGGCACACAGACAGCAAATGACCCCCTCAGGGTCACTAACATAGTCAGTGAAAAAGGCAGGATTCAAACCCGAGTCACCCAACCCCCAAGCAACAGCTTCCCCACGTGGTCTTCCTGACAGGGAGCTCGTCACTATTCAGGGAAGCATCTCCCTCCCTTATCACAGCCCCACGTCATCTCCTCTGATGAGCACAACCACCCTGCGAGCTGCTGTCACTCACCCATTGTACAGATGGGAAAGCGGAGACGTCGAGGTCCCAAAGCCAGCAAGTGTGAGAAGAAAGCCCAGGCCTCTGTGCCCTGAGCTACCCAGCTACCCGCCTCCAAATGCCCTCCGACCTCCCCCACTGCTTCTAGTCACCTTCCTCCTTGAACTGCACAGACCAGGAGACTGAGACTCAGGGAGGGGAAGGTGTTTGTCCAGCCCCCCACAGCAAGGGGTGTGAGCAGCAAGACCCCAGTCCCAGGCCCCCGAGGTGCCTCTGATCAGAGGCTGCCCTCTCTAGGGCCTCAGGACACGGTGAGGCTTCATCTGGACACTCCCCCGGCCCCCAGCTGCAGCCCTGGCCCACTCAGGCCAGGCTTCCCTCCAGCCTCCATAGCCTTCACTCATCCGGGGCTCATGTCCCGTTCAAGAACTGCCACAGAATATTTCTGCGTGGCCTTGTCTACGCGCCCAAAGCCCTCTGTCCTGCAGAGGCTGTGAAATTCTGTGGACGACTGTCCCCAAGGTGGACAGCCTCCCTCCCCAGCTCAGGAGAATGAGGCCAGCCGGGAGTCAGGCCACCTGGGTTCACATTCCAAGCCAGCCACCTGGCCTCTGTTTCCCCAATATAAACATGGGGTTGGGTCTGACCTTGCCCATCCTGTCCAGCTCTGATACTCTACAGGCCCAGGAGGTTCCAAGTTAGCCACCACGAGCCCCACCCACAGAGTAAGCCGGGGCACAGCCGGCTGACTGGCCAGTCAGAGGCACCACCTGTGAGACCGTCCCTAGGGGCCAAGCCCAACAGTTCTGGGGCCGGCGCAGCTGGAGGCTCATCTTTGCCTCTGGCCACCTCCTTTTTGGAAGGTCAGTGACTCGGTGTTGTCACCCTCTGCTCCTCCCCCTCCCCAGAATGGGGGCTGGGAATCAGCAAGGGTGGCTACCGTCCCAGAGGATGGTATCAGACATTCAAGAACCAACAATGCAATTCCTCACTCTTGGGCTCCGATGGATCTGCTTCACAAGTCAGATGGGGTGATACCCGGCCTCTTCCAAGAGCTTCCTAACTGGCCTCCCTGCCTCACACCTCTCCCTCCACATCTGTCCTCAACTGAGCCCAGCCCAGCAAAACTCAGTGAACTCTGGGGGCTCCCTAGTACCCCCAGGACCAAACAAAGGACCCTTCGAAGGCCTTCCCACCTGTCCAGTCTTGACTCTCCTTCATGCACCAGACGACCCAGCCACCTGGAACATGGCGCACATCTCCCACCTCCAGGACTTTGCCTGGGCTGTCCCTCATGCTGGGAACCACGCTCTCCCTACCCATGTCTGCCCCTTCGTTCCTCTGGCTTCCTTCAACACTTGCTTCTTTCCCACTGCCCTCCACATCCCACAGCACCTTGTGTTTGACATGTGCCCCCCCCCCCACTGGACTGGCGCTCCCTGAGGGCAGGGGCTGCTTTGGCCTTTCTTTGTACCCTCTGTACACAGTAGGTGCTTAATGAGTGTTTAGGTGCCTTCCTCCTCTTCCTTCCACCCTTTCTGTCTCTCATTTGTCCACAGTTGTTTGTCTTTCTATTACACTGGAGCTCCCCTTTCTTTGTATCCCTGGCACTTAGCACCGAGTCTGGCTTGCAGTAGGCCATCATAACACCACCACCAATAACAAACGTAAGAGCTAACACTTCTCTGATGTAAGCAGAACACTCTGCACACGGCATATCATTTAATGGCTTAAATGCTTATGATCGACTATGTCTGAAAAAGATCCCAGGGTGTCAGTGGGCCACAAGCTCAGTAAGTGCTATCTGTTTCATGTGATATGGTAGCCCCAAACCCCAGCTTGCTCTGGGGCCTCCTTAAGAAAGGTTGCATTTCTAGGAAGGAATGGGGAGGTGAGAGTCACTTGGGGCTCCTGGTTCTGACCCCATCTGGATGGAGTCCTGTACTTGGTTCTGGGCTCATTTTAGGAAGGATTCCAGAGGAGCGCAATCAGAGTAGGGAAGGGCCTTGAGTTGAGGGATGTGTATCCTGGAGAAGAGAAGTGGCAGGGCAGGGGAGTTCAGCCCAGTTATCCCAACAGGGCTGTAAAGGCTGGGACTGGGGCCCTGAGGATGGGCCAGTGGAAGCCGCAGGGGCAGATGTGGGCTGGATGTGGGAGAATCTCCCACCCTCAGACCCATCCAGAAGGAGGATGGCTGCGTTGGGAGCCAGAGTTCCCTCCACTAGAGGCCGCAGGACCGCACTCCAGAGTCACCAGGGGCCCTCATGATCATCCAAACACATCTGCTCCTTTTACGGGTGAGGACACAGGCCCAGCCACCTGAAGCCCTGGCGCTCCAAGCCCAGGCCGCCTTCTTGGGGGGTGCGGCTTCCAGGTGCCCCTTCCCGGCCTGAGATAAACGCAAGTAGGGCCTTGCACCTGGCTGGGAGGTTTAGTGAGACAAGAAGGAAAGTCTAGCCTGGCTCTCTCAGGGATCATCCCCTCCTGCTCCAGCCATTCTAGAGAGGTCAGGGTTGAAAGGGTCTGCATCCCCTCTTCGGATTGTTCCCTTCCCTGCCCTGCCCTCCCTCTACCAAGGAGCCACTGGAGCTCTGGGATTTCTGCCTAAGCCCTCCAAGGGCCGGGTCCCAGAGCCATAGCCCCCAAAGCTGACGTGTTCCCAGCTGCCTGAGCCATGGAGGGGTGGGCTAGGCAGCTGGAGAGCCACATCCTCGGGGACGGTGGGCCTCTGAGAGCCAGGGCTGAGCCCTGGCCCAGGCGCCCCCATTTCCCATGCCACACTGAGCAGGGAAGTGTCCATCCCCATCTGACCTCTGTCCCAATGCCCACCACAGTTCCAGCACCTGCCAGCCACCAGACCTGGGCCACTCCCCAATCCCAAGGCCTCCTCTCTGCCTCTCTCTCATCCATCCAGTGGCTGGACTGCTCCTGCCTGCAGGCTCTTGGCTGGCCTGGCCAGAGAAGGG
The DNA here is from genome assembly GCF_028583685.1 of Petaurus breviceps papuanus. NCBI lineage: Eukaryota > Metazoa > Chordata > Mammalia > Diprotodontia > Petauridae > Petaurus > Petaurus breviceps. The sequence continues at coordinate 2,053,247 of NW_027186331.1, forward strand.
CATTTGCCCCATTTCAACCTCTTCCTTCCCTAGGCAGAGGTGGCCTGCATTTTCTCTTCCTCTGCAGAGCCGTTGGGGGTCAGGATGCTGAGGATGCTGGGGTTTGAAAAATCCCGCCAGCCAACGGCTGGGAACACACTGGGGCCTCGCACATGCTCCTGGGATGGCGCTGGCGGCTAGCCAGCCAAACACTGAGCATTCTTTCCATCTCACCAGGCCTGAAAGGGAGCCGGGAGCCTGGCGCGTCTGCTTCCCTGGTGCGAAGAAGCCCAGCTGCACAATGGAGAGCTGAAGGGGGGGGGGGGGCAAATACCCAGCAGCCACTGGGCCTGAAAATCAGCCCGGCTTCTGGGAAGACCCTGCTGGGCGGCAGGGCCAGAGCTGGAAGGAGCCAAGCCCCTCCTTTTACAGAGAGGGGAAACTGAGGCCCAGGGCTGCTGTTCCTTGGTGCTCAGACGATCCACCCAACACGAGGTGAGGAGAATCCGAATTATAGTAATGAGGACAACAATGATATTGTTATGACTCTCGAGTTTTGGAACCAGATTGAGGGGATGAAGGCCTGGACCTGTGAGTTTATCAGCACGGGGAATTCCCAGATGAGGAAATTCCCTCCTCTCCATTACTTATCGCTTTGGAGAGTTGCCTGAGAAGTGACTTGCCCAGGGTCACACAGTCAGCATGTGTCAGACAGGACTGGAACTCAAGGCTTCATGTCTCCAAGGTCAGCTCTCTATCCACTACACCACACTGCCTCTCTGCTAGGACCCACGTCATCCAAGGGTTATCTCCCCCATTTCACAGATGAGAAGACAGACTCACAAAGAAGGGGTAACTTGCCCAGGAATACTAGCTCAGGTCCGCTGCCCTTCCAGATGGGAGAGCCTGGGGGTGCTGACCAGGTCAGAGGCCAATGACCCTTCCAGGCCTGGACGCCTGAGGTCACGGGGGTGACAGATGGTACCAAGGGAGTGGGAGCGAACGATGCAAGGTTTATTTTCCTCATTTGGGACTGCAGAAACTGAGTCTCAGAGAGGTCCCCTGCTAGGAGCGGTCAGCACCTTTGTACCCCTCCCCTCCAGGCTGGCCCTCCTACATGCCTGGCTGCTGCCTCTCTGTCCTTCCTAAACTGGAAACGCTGGCCTCCAGGGGGTCTGAGCAGGGCAGAGGGCAGAGCTAGCCCAGGACACTCCTCCCTCTGAAGACAGCCAAAAATGGAGGGGGCTGGGCTGAGCTGGCTGCCCCCCCCCACCCCGAGTCTCCAGAGTTGGAGAGGAGAATGCTGGCCTGCTCTGACCAGACAGCCTCTCTTCTGGACAGCATCTGGGCAGGCCTGGAGGACCCCCAAAGAGGAAGGGGCCAGGATGTTTCCTGGGAGCCGGGATGAGGGGGCCAGGATGGGGGGGGCCAGAACATTTTCTGGGGGCCAGGATGGGGGAGGCCAGGACGTTTCCTGGGGGCTGGGATGGTGGGGGGCCCACCTCAGAGGGAAGACAGCCACTGCAGGCAGAGGGGAGGCATTTCATTTTCAGAGGATCCTAGAGGGACAGTAGAAAGGCTCCTGAGGCCACCAAACCCCCCCCCCCCTTACATTACAGAGAAGGAAACAGGCCCACTATGGGGAAGGGCCCTCCCAGAGGTACACCACTGGCCAGGTCTGAGGAGGGACATGATCCCAGATTTTCCTGACTCTCTATCCAATTCCTGTGCCCACCCTCCCGTGCAGATTCTCAAGACCCAGTATGGCACAAATGTGTGTGTGTGTGTGCCCAGGGGGAGGTTGGCAGCAGGTCAGGCCTGCCTCCTGCCACATCCTGTTTTCTATCTTATGGGCAAGGCCAGGGCCCTCGGCCACATCCCACAGGTCCTCGCCCGGGCAGCCCAGCCACTTAACAACCACATGGCCGCCCGCCCGGTCCCTTCTACCCTCATTAGGTCTTGGCATCACCATGACCCCCTGGCCCTTTCTCTCTCTAACCCAGCTACCAAAGGAGAACTCGGCACTCCCCTGCTCACAAAAGCTAAGTGCCTCCCTAGACCGGCATTCGAGGCCCTTCACTGTCAGCACTGGCCTACCCTCCCAGACACATCTTCTGTGCTCTGACCAAACGCCTCCATTCCATCTGCCCTTCCTTGGCCCCGGACACATGTGGAGGGAAGTCCTCCCTCGTGCCTGGGAGGGTCTCCCTGGGTCTGGCTCCCTCCTCTATCTCTCCCTGGCCTAGGACAACCAAAATTGTGAGGGGCCCTCCCACAACCTTTTAACCTACTTCTCCAGGGTGAAAGGTGGATTTGGCCTTTCTCTGCCCCCAGCATCCATCCCTAAATCTTTGCAAGGGAAGACCAGCCAGATGGGAGGCCCCTCGGAGGCATTCCCTATGGCCTGTCCTGTGTCCCCTTGAACACTTCCCTTAACGGTGAGCTCATCACCTTGCAAGGCAATTCCTTCCTTTATTATTACTATTCCTTACCACAGGGACCGGAGGATTTCAGAGCTGTGTCACCAAATCCTGGCGTGGTGGGCAGCCTGGGGGATATAAACACCCTCAAAACTGGCATTTGGGTAGAATCTGAAGGCATGTAAAGTGCATCATGTGGAGCCTCCCCAAACACTGTGGGCATCGGTAACGTGCTTATGATCCTCATTTTGCAAATAAGGAAACCAAGGCTCGCCCAGAGCAACTCAGCTAGAAAGCTTCTGAGACAGGAGGGTGCAGGCCTGCCTGATTCTAAGAGTGATGGGGCTGGAGGGGAGCTCAGAGACCACCAACCCTGACCCCTGCATTTTACAGCAGAGGAAACTGAGGCCCCGGAGCTAGGAGACCCTGTGTCCAGCTGGAGGAGGAAGCGCTGTCCAAGGTGACAGAGGGAGTCAGCAGAGCTCAGAGGGCCCGAGGGAGGCCTGAAGCAGCCCCGGGGGCCTCCCCTCCTGGGAAGCTGCCTCCGGGCACCCTCCAGATCCTGGGGGGTCCTCTGGGGCCCCACTGAAAAGCGCCCTCTGGGCCCCCATCGCTGGAGGGAGAAGGGGGAGCCCGGCCCCACCAGCACTTCCTCTGGTCCCATCTCCACCGGGGAAACTGGCCTGAATCAGCAGATTTCCCTCCAGATAAAAGAGAGCCCCTTGGGGCAAAGTGCTAGGCACTCCCCTAGGGGGAGGGGATGGGGGGAAGGAATGACCCAGATAAAACCAAGTTGCTAAGGACAACTAGCAAATGGAATTTGGTTTAAGCCTCAGAATATATTAGCATATGTTTGCATATTTTAAAACAAACATATCTTTTAAAATAACTCCTCTTTCCCCTCCCAAAACAGGAAAGACTCAGGCTGCCCATATCAGAAGCCAGGAACCCAACTCCTTATGGAGAACAGAGGCCTCAGGAAGGTCAGATGGGCCTTGACCAAAAGGAGGCTCCCGACAAGAAGGGGGTGGGGTGGGGAGTTTAGCTATGAATGGTCCCATGTTAGACTGGCCTGGGAGAGAAGTTCAATGGTTAGGGCAGCCTGGCCAGGGGAAATTGCCCGCTTTCTATTTCTGAACAAGGCCCTGGAAAAGTCACTGTTCCTCTCTGACCTTGTTTCCTCATCTGTGAAATCTCTCCTGACTCTCCATCCAATGGTCCAGACTGCCCAGAAGGGTCACTTCCCTTAGCCTCATGGCCTCTCGGCCCCTGAGTTGAGGGGGTGCTGCCAGAGCAGGGATGAGGAGGAGAGGGCCTTCCCCCCTTGCTGCCAATTCTTACTTTGGCTGTCTGACTTCTGGCTGGCCAGCAACAAGCTGTTCAAGAAGGTGGGTGTGTGTGTGTGTGTGTGTGTGTGTGTGTGTCTGTGTCTGTGTCTGTGTAAAAAGGCTTCCCAGTTCCCAGGCAGAGTTCCCCTGGCCATTATCCCATCCCATGATGGATCCCAAACACCTAAGGAAACCGAATAGATCATTCCATTCATTCCATGCCTCAGAACACGAGGCAAGCTTCAAAAAAGCACGGGACCCTTCACCAAACGCGGAGCTGGAAGGGTCCT
>NW_027186331.1:2057273-2123086 GCF_028583685.1 Petaurus breviceps papuanus
GTCCTCACCACAGACCCTCCATTTACCAAAAAGGAAACTGAGGCCCGGAGATGGTGAGGAACTAGGCCATGGCTGCTCAGCTGCCCCTGGCTCCCCTGACTCCCAATCAGGGCTCTCTGCGCCCCCACGAGCTTCCACACCTCGGGCAGCACCGAGAGAAGCAAGGCCACCACCGGGAATCTCTGCAGCTCCCCTCCTCCCCTGGCACTCAATCCTCTCTTCCCCTTCCCCCCTCTCCTCTCCCTCCTCTCCCCAGCTACTGGCTCCCTTCTGCCTGCCCACACAAACAAAAACACCTTCTTTCATTCAATTCCTGGGGAGCGAGTGTTCTGTACTGCTGGCCCCCACTCCCATCACCACCCAGGCTCTCTCCAAGGTTACCAGTGAGATCCCAGGTGCTGGAGACCAAGTCTGCTCTTGGGCTTTGTCCTCCCAGCATCTCCCTTCCTGGGAAGTTCGCTTCCTTCCTTCTTTCTCTTTCCTCTCTCTCTCTTGGCCCCTCTCTCCTTCTCTCCATATCTCTCCCTCTGTCTCTGTTTCTCTTCTCCTCCTCCCTATGTGGCATCTCTAGGTGGTGCGGCGATCAGGCCTTAGACGCTTGGGCCAGTCACTTAAATGCTGCCGGCCTCAGTTTCCCCAGCTGTAAAACGAGGGCATGTTATAGCGGGGATTCCTTTGGGTAGAGGCTGGATTGCATGGCCACCTAGATGCCTTCCAGCTCCCAAATTCTGTGACTCTGAGGCTCAGTGACCCAAAGGCCCCCGCTTCAGCTCACAATTGGGGCTGCTAGGAGCCTCCGCATTCTGCTCTCCTCCCATCCCCCCAGTCCCCCACAGCTCTGTGATCTCATCAAGGCCTAGGGCTCACCAATCACCTCTAGGCAGAGGCCTGCCCAACCTCTGCAGACCTGAGCTATCCACTGGACATCTCCTAATCTGCCGCCTTGCCTGTTTCTCCCCTCTCGAATACATCCACCACAAAGTTACCAAGATAATATGCCCAGGACATCAGTCTATCCATGCTCCAAGCCTCCCTCTGGGACAAAATGAAGGCTTTGGCCTGACTGGAATCCAAGGGCCTCCATAACCACCGGCCTTCCCACACTCTACATCCCAGACAAGTGCACTACTAGAGGTTTCCTGAGCTCACCTCTCCAGTTATCTCCCACCTCCATGCGTTTGCCCAGGCCTTTCCCCACACCTGGAATAGAAATCTTCACCTTTGGCTCCAACTTCCAGAAACTTTCTCTTCCTTCAGGGCTCGCCTCAGTTGTCAGCAGCCTTGTCTGATTTGGGGGCAGGGTAAGAAGGAGGAAGAGGATAAAATCTGTCCTCTTCCTCAGGAAATTTTCCTGGAGTACGTTGGAGGTCCCCTAGGGTTCAGACGGTCTTAGAAAGCTCTGTATTCAGAATCTATTATGTGCCAGACATTGAGGCTAGAAAAGAACACAGTCCCTGCCCCCATGGAGCTCACATTCCAAGGTGGGGGGCCAGGAGAAGGGGCAACATGGTACATACCATCAGTCCATTATGCCACACTGTTCATTCTCCTCCCCAGCCTCTCCAGGCCTTCCAGTACTACCCCATTCACCCCCCTAACTGCATGCTGTATCCCCCAGGCCTTCACACCAGGCTTGTCCATCTGTCCTCCTCACTACAGGCCAAGTGGAATCCACAGACTTCTCCTGTCTCGGGTGACTGAGCTGATGTCTATTACTGAAGCCCCCTGCCCCCAAATCCTGGCCCCAACTTGACAAAAGTCTAGTGACTGGACAGCAACAGGCTCTCTCCCAAATGTGCCCTGACTGAGGAGGCAGAGCCCGGCCAACACAGTTCAAAAGAAATACCTTGGAAGCAGAAGCCACACTTGGCCCTATCCCTGTCCAGGAGGTCAAGGGGTCTGACAAAGGTGAGGGGGCCGGGAATTCCAGACAAAGAGCAGCTTCTGGGGGGCCTTGGGCCTGGCAGGACATTGACTTGAGAGAAGAGAGTCCACCTCCCAGCTCCGTTCCATCATCTGCAAACTGGAGAAAATCACCCTGGCCCAGCCTTCCCATAGTGCTGTGCTGGAATTAATCTCACCCAAGGATCTCAAGTCTCATAAATATTTGTTAAGAATAAAAGTCCACGGGGCGGCTAAGCGGAACAGTGAATAGAGCACTGGCCCTGGAGTCAGGAGGACTTGAGTTCAAATCTGGCTTCACACATTCAACACTTACTAGCCACATGACCTTGGGCAAGTCACTTAACCCCAATTGCCCTGCCCTCCCCCCTCCAAAAAAAAATGATAATAATAGTCCACCAACAAGCTTTTATTAATAGTAACTGCTAACGAGGAAAAAATGAAGGCAAAATGGCTCTGCCCCACATGGGCCATGATAGGCACAACAGAGCCAGGGTGTTTCAAGATTCAACAACCTGGGAGGCAGACGCTATGATTAGCTCCATGTTGCAGATGAGGAAACTGAGGCAAATAGTCATCCAGCAAGGTAGTTTGGTGGCTCAGTGGAAAGAACCCTGTTGTCAAGAAAATCTGAATCCAAATCCTGCCTCAGACACGTACTGACTGTGTGACCCTGGGCAAGTCACTTAACTAAAAGGCATCTGGGCAACTGGGTCTGGAGTCAGGAAGACCTGAGTCCAAATCCAGCCTCAGATACTTACTGGATGTATGACCCTGGGCAAGTCACTGGACCGGTGCCTGCCTCAGTTTCCTCATCTGTAAAATGGAGATAATAACAGCACCTGCTTCCCAGGGTTGTTGAGAGTATGAGATGGGATTTTATTTGTTAAAAGCACTTTTCAATTCTTAAATTGCCCATGACTCGTGCAAGGATCACTGTGCCCATTTTATAGATTCAGATTCATTACAGGACTTCGTGCAAGGCTACAATCCTGTAAGGAGCCAAGGCAGAATTGGAACCCAGGTTCTCCCTCTCTTCCCCCCATGCTCCAACCTCCCAGAAAGACCCTTCCCTGGGTAAGACACACCCAGAGAATGAAGTGCTCTGGGAAGCCCCATGGGTGGGGGGAGAGGCTCTACTGCTACCATTTCATTCATTCATTTATTCATGTAGAAACTAGATGAGCCTTGTTCTGCCTGGGCCCCGAAGGTAGAATCAGGGGCAAAAGGTCAGATTTAGGCTTGAAGCTGACAATGAAAGGGGCTCCCACAGGCAGTGAGCTCCCCATCGCTGGAGGTGTTCACGTAGAGGCCAGATGGTCTCCTAGTGAAGGCTGTAGCAGTCAGATACAGGTGGGGCCAGGAGGCCTCAAAGGCCCCTCCCAGCCTGAACTTTCCTTGTTCCAACCCCTCCCACCTTCCTGTTTCTAAAGCCTCTCCCAGCCCTGACACCCCCTGTTCTGTGGCCCCTCCCAGCTCTGACACCCCCTGTTCTGTGGGCCCTCCCAGCTCTGACACTCCCTGTTCTGAGCCCTCTCCCAGCTGACACCCCTTGTTCTGTGGCCCCTCCCAGCTCTTTTCCTATGGCTCTAGGAATAGCCCAGGCCCAAGGTACTGGGGGTCTGGCCTGGGCCAGGGACAGAAGGATGAAGAGGAGGAGATGAATGGGAGGGTTAATCCCTGGGCCATGAACACTGTGGGTCCCAGAATCCTGCGGGCCGCAGCCCAGCAGGGACAAAGTGACAGAGGGGCCGAGACTCCGGCCCCCACCCCCGCCCCTGCCGGGGAGGAGGATGAAGCCTCTGCCTAAAAAGCGTGTTCTCGGCGAGCGCACAAATAAACGCCATGCGAGCCCACGCGGCGGCCACGGAGAGAGAGGCCCATCTGTGACTTCACAGCGTCTAAAAATGGCCTATGACTTCACTTGGACCGATCTGCCGATGAGAGGAGGGGAGCAGCCTGCAGATCCCCGGCCGCCCCAGATCAAATTACAGCCTCTGGCTCCTGCAGCAACAAGGCTGAGGAAGGGTCAGTGGCAAAAGCAGAGAGAAGGGGAGAGCTAGCATGGCAGAGGGGATGGGTCCCTGGAATGAGAGCCACCAGTTCTGGATTCGAAAGCTGCTTCATAACCCTAGGGTAATGGCCTTACTGATCTCATCCTCAGTTTTCCCTTCTATAAAATGGGGACCATCATCCTTGCCCTTACTCTACCACTAAGGAAAACCCTCTAGGAATCCCGGACAGGAACCGCTAATCCCAGCCCTGGCCTTGTCCATGGTGGTCAACAGCTGCCCTATTCTTCCCCAACCTTGCCCCTACTGGCTCCCAGGCTCCATCATCCTTCCAACCGAACAAGGCCAAGGAACAGCTAGGTGAGGAAGAGGAGGCCCGAGGGTGGCAGGCAGGACTAGAACTTGGATCTTCCAGCCTCTGTTCTCCCAGGCTGGCCGGGAGGAGAAAACAACAGCCTCCCCAAGAAACTCAAGCCAGCAGTGCCTCCATGGCTCGGCATCTACGCTCAACTGTTTCTCACAGCTCAGGTCCTTGGCCAAATCACAAAAGGACAACATCTCGGCGTCGCGAAAACTGCAGGCCTGTTTGGCTACAAAGGAGAGATTAATTTCCCTACATACGTGTGAGGGTGGATGTAAGAAAAAAGCTACCATCTGGGTAATCTCTGAATTTAGAAATGTAATCTGTATGTTTCAGTGTGATTAAAGGCAATATGATCCGGCTGGAATCCAGCACCTTTCTTGGAGCCGACCCAAGACAATGGCGACCCACAGGCCCCAGACACTGAGTGGTCAAGATGAGATGTCACCGAAATCTGGAATCCTGGGATCTGGGGAGGCCTGGGAGGGGCCTTGAAGGCCCCCATCTCTGACAAGGCACCCACCATGGATGGGAAGCTCACTCCACCTCTGGTGGCCCATTCCACTTTGGGACAGCTCTCCTTGTCAGGAAGTGACAGTGGCCATCTGGCCCAAATCGTCCCCTCCGTCACTTCTTCCCACTCCCTGTTCCTGGTTCATCCATGCCCCTCACCATCTCCCTCCTCTGTGCCTCTGCACAGGCCCCTCCCCATCTCCCACTTCTGTGCATCTGCACTGGCCGCTCCCCATGCCTGGAGTGCTCTCCCCCTTTCAGACTCAGCTCACACACTGCTTCCTCCAGGAGGCCCCCTTGGTTGCCTCTCATCTGCTAGGTCTTATTTGCACGGTTTTCTCTGGACTAACCATCCCAAGACCTCTTCAGCTGATCTTCATATGAGTCAATCAGCATACATACTTGTTCAGCTCCTGCTAGGTGATGGTCTATAAGCCTCTCGTGATGCAGGTCATAGGCACCGGGCATCACAATGGACGGCCAGATGACTGGGTCTGGGCTTGGAGGCAGGAAGAGCCTGGACCTGAATTCAAATCGGACCTCAGACACTTACTGACTGGGAGACCCTAGACAAGTCACATAAACACTATTTGCCTCAGTTTCCTCAAATGGAAAATAAGAATAATAGCATCGACCTCATAGGGCTGTTGGGAGGATTAAATGAGATCATATTTGTAAAAGTGCTTAGCAGGGCCCCTGGCACATAGTAGGTACTCTTCCCCTACCCTCAGAGGAGGCTTCACGGAGGATCCGGAACCCAAGCTTGGTCTTAAAGGACTTCCGCAGATGGAGATGGGGATGGTTTGAGCAGGGACAAGGAAGTGGGAAGGTAGGATTAAAACCCAGGACTGAAAACGTGCCCTTGAACTGGAGAGGAGAGGGTGTGAATTGAGCACAGCAGGAGACCAGGTCAGTGCAGTCTTGGAGGCTCCCAGAGTTTCCTCCGTTGCCTTGCTTACCCCAGTCCCACCAACATGCAGCCCTGGCTCCCATCCTCCATTGGCAGAATGTCAGAGCTCCCCTGGGCCTCACCCTTCTCCTTTCCTTCACTTCTCAGATGAATGAAAGAAGCCGAGACCCCAGGCAAGCTCACACAGCTGCCTTCCCTTCTGTACCCCAGCCTGGATATACTTGAGGGTTCCATCCTCTGGGGCACTAGGGTCCTCTGCCCAGGCTGTGAGTGGCACCCACCCCTAGCCTTGGAAAGGAGGGAGGAGTCACCTGTGCAGGGAACCCAGGCCTCCCTCTGGGCCTCAGCTTGCTCCTCTGTGAAATGGGACCAACTGATCTCTAAGAACCTTCCAACCCTAAATCCTGGGCTTGTCTCTCCTAGAATAAAGGAACAGATTGGAATGAGGATGCTGAGGCCCAAGGAGGGCTGGGGACCCAGACAAGGTCACACACCTTGCTCATGGAAGAGACAAGACTCTAGTCTACAGACTCAGAATTTATGCTTCATCCTGGTTCTTCCCTATGCCGTCTCCAGGAGTTGAGGGCTGGTTGGGGGAGGGGGATTGCCAAGGGTGGGCATGACCTTTCCTGGAAACTACCAGCCCTTAGGCTTTCTTTTCCCTGGGGACAGGGCCTGTACTGCTGCTTCCAGGAGCCCCTGAGCCCTTGTTCCAGCCTGCCCTGGGCTGGCCCAACCCCAGAGTACACAGTGAATGGGAAAAACCAATGGCTTGGCAGGTTGTGCATTTTCTGACAATAGAAGGTTTCAGCTCCCTCTCCACCCCCACCCCCACCCTGCTGCTGTTGCACAACACCTTGGGGGTGGGGGAAGGACAGGAAAACAGCCAGAGATCTCAGGCCTGAAGAGGTAAAAGGGACTTCAGTGGGTAGAGAGGGTCCTAGGTTTAGAACTCAGGCCACTCAGCTCAATCCACTCATTTTACAGAGCTGTAAACTGAGGCACAGAGAATTCAGTCAAGCATCTTGCATAAGATTACACCTAGGAGCCTAGATCTGGAGTTGGGTGGGGTCTCTGAGGCCATCTGACCCAACCGCATCATTTTACAGAACAGTAAATTGAGGTCCAGGAAAGAAAAGTGATATGCCCAAGGTCACATGGGCACCGTCAGCAGAAACACTTAGAATGCCAGTCTATGGATTCCAGCACTCTCCCCACTGTCCCAAGGCCTGTACCAACAAAGAAAAGGCATTGGCTCTGAAATCAGATTTGTGACCTTGGGTCAGTCTTGAAGACGGGAACACCTGCACTCCGGATCACCTACCATTCAACAAACTTTAAAGCCCCATTAGAAACACGAGACATCCTAGGATCAGGGGGCTTGGAACTAAGAGAGAGCATCTTTTACTTTAAAAATAAGGAAACCAGGATCTAGAGAGAGGCCACACAACAAAGTTGGGCAAGAATCTTGCTCGGAGTCTCAGTTCAAGGTTCCCCACCCCCTGCAAGGCCTTGGCTTCCATCAAACACCAGGGTCCAACACTGGATGGAAGGCTGCCAGCTCCACGGCACCCCCTCAGCAAAAGGAAGGTCTTAGTCAAGTGAACCAGGCTGCTTGTTTTCCCAATTTTCATCCTCTGCGCAATAGAATCAGAGATGGAGCACAGGAGAATGAAAAACATACTGAGAGTCAGGAAGACCTGGGTTCAAATGCCATCTCTGGCCACCTACTAATTTTGTGACCTTGGGCAAGTCACTTAAGCTGGACAGCTTTCCTCGTCTAGAAAATGACAGGTCAGACTAGATCGCCTTCTGGCTTGGAATCTATAATCCTAGAAGAGCAGCTTGGAGTCTGTTTTGGAGTCTAAGGCAATCAAGGAATAAGAACTGAGTAAGGCATTTTAGAGGGATTCTGGAGGGCACAGGTCACAGAGAAAGGGGCCAGAGCATGTGCTATACTTGGTTCTTAGAAAGCCCCCACTGGGCCCTCTCCTGGGTGCCTTCTCTTCAGTTCCGTTTCTCCATCTGTCTCCTCCATCTTCCTCTTGCCCTCTCCCCCTTCTCTCTGTCTGCCTCCTTTTCTCTGTTTCTTTCTCCTTTTCTCTCTCTTCTTCTCTCTGTCTCTGTCTCCTTTCTGTTCTCTCCTCTCTCTTTCTGTCTCCTTTTCTCTGTCTCTGTCTCCTCTCTGTTCTCTCCTCTCTGTCTCCTCTCTCTTTCTTTCTCCTGTCTCCTCTCTGTCTCTCTCTCCTTCTCTTTCCTTTGTCTCTCTCTCTCCCCCTTCTCTACCTCTGGATTTCAGTTCTATTCCCAGCTAACTTCAGCTGGCTATCGGTCTGCCTCCTCGGATCCTCTGAGTTCCAGCCGGAAGTTCTGTGGGCAGCCAGTGACCCAGAGGTCCGGCCTTTCTCAGCTCACTCCAACACATTGGAATAGAAAACTCACCTTGCTTCATTCCCAAGACAAGAGCTAAGAGCAGTGAATGGGAAGAAACTCCAGAGACAAACTTTGAAGGAAAAACCCCGTAACCATAAGAGCTGACCCCAAACGTTTGGGGCCGCCTTAAAAGGAAGTGAGTTGCCCATGACTGAAGGGATGTACATTCCTTAGGAATGTGGCAGGAGGGGTTCAGGTGGGGTGGGGGGGCATCATGACTTACACCAATCAGGCCCATTCCAGGGAGTCTGGGGATGAGAGCTGCCATTTACTGCAGGAACTCCCCTGAGCCCCCGGCAGCCTCCCCAGGCGAGCACACACCTATGACACGTTAGCCAGGGGGCCTGCTGATGTCTCTCTAGTGCAGAGGGGAGTCTGTCTGAGGGCAGAAGGCTCAGAAAGGCTACTTGCCTCTCCCACCATCAGCTGGTACATTTTGATCAGTCTGGGTTTTTAAAGCAGCCCTGTGATTTCATCTGTGGGAGAAGGCTCTCTGGGGGTGCAGGTGGACACCTGCTCAGCTAATTCCAGCTTAGGAGGGTAACCAGGGGCACTGCAAAATGGAGACTGCTTGAATCCATAAGTTACATGAGTCAGAGACTTGAACCCAGAGTTCCCTGACTCAGATGCTGCTCCCCAGCTTTTCCCCACAGTAGGCTTTAGCACAGAATCACAGACAGTAGAATTTGGGGGGGGGGTGCTTTGGTCTAGCCTCCTCAGCTTACAGGAGGGGAAAGCCAGTTATCTGGGGCAAACCAGACCAAGGCATATTCTACTGTGCCATGGGCAGAGGAGAGTCAGGAAGCAGACATGCCCGTCCCACACCCTGAATATTTCCTTCTCCACCCTGAATACTAAAGCTTCCTACTAACCAGGGGGTCTTTGAGAAATGTCCTGTTTGGGCAGAGGAATCTGTGAGGAGAAATCTGTTTCTCATAGAGACCCCATGACTGAAGCTGCCTGGCCCTCGGCTGACAGGCAATCAGGTTCACTGGGCTTTGCAGGCCAGGAACTGGCTCAGCTTCGAGAGTTGATTATCAGAAACCCTGAACACAAAACTTCCCAGCTCTAGGAGCTGCCCCCCCAGTGGACTCGGTTGCCTAGGGAGACAGGAGTTCCCCACTTCTGGAGGTTTCCAAGTAGAAGTTGCCCCATGGAGCTGTTGGGAAGGGCACTGGGTGGTCTCCAGGGTCCTGGCCAACTCGGGGAGACGGTGGGACCTGGGGTAGGGTTTCCTCTCCAAAGCTGTGCAGCGTCCTGACTCCTTCCAGCCACCCTGTTCTGAGATTCTGAGATCCAGATTCTGCCCTCTAAGGAGCCTCCAGTGGTGGGGCCAGAGCTCTGGGTTCCCACTGCACTCAGGCCAAGATGAATGACGGTCAGCACAACACACCTGCTGTCCTTCCTGGGAAAACCTATTTAGCTCAATCAAGCGGAAATAGCCAAGGGACCGGCGTGCCATACTCCTGCAACATCCCTCCACCCCAAGGCCTTTGTCCAAGTCAGCAGTGGGGGCTATTCCTGGATCCCCCAGCCCGGTCAGCCTCGGCACAGTTCAGCCCAGCCCAGGCAGGCCACAGACCCAACACCAAGGTCCCTTCTCCCAACTTTCTGCCAAATTCACCAGGCTGTGGAACGCAAGCCCCTGCCCCTCTCCCCTCTCCGAGAGGGAGCCTCGTAGGCTTCCCTTCCCGCCTGAGGCGATGCAGTCCCCCCTACCCCACCCCCAGCTGAGCCTTTCCTTGAGCCATAGGTCTCCCCCAGCGTTTTCCCCAGAGCCAAGGGCTGGCGCAGCTTTCCAGGCATCCTGAGGGCCCGCCCGGGGAAGCAGCTCAGAAAGGAGGCTCGGCTGTTCCCCGAGAACTGGCCAGCTCCCTCTCCGGGATGGGACTGCCTAGCCTACGTAGCCCAAAGTGGGCTTTCCCCAGATAAAGCCCCAACAAGAAGCATGAACTACTCTCTCCCTGCAGCGTCCCCCCACCCCCGCCCCCGGCCCTCCCGCTTATGATGGGGGGTGGGGGGGAGGTAATAGAAAGGGGTTTGAGGAGCTGGGCGCGGGGATGCTTAGGTTATCAGTCCCAGCGGACAGTGCCTATGAGCCGCCACCCCGGGAAGGAGGAGGAGGAGAAAGTCACACCCTGGGGGACTGGCCCAGCCCTGCCCTGCCCAGACTCCCAGGCCCAGATTCTTCAAGGCAACATCTCCCGGACCAGCGTTCCTGGGCAGCGCGCATTTAGGGACCCAGCTTAGCAGGGGCTCCTGAGCGCGGCGCTCCGGGGTGGGGCGCAGGCCGAGCTCTCCCCCCTCCTTTCCCGGGCCGAGGAGGTGCCTCGCGGGCAGGCGGGCTAGGGGGGCTCCGAGTCACACAATAGCCTCCTCGGGGGATTCCGGTTTCAAGAGGGAAACAAAGGGGGCCCTGGAACCCGGAGAGCGAGAGGCTCCGGCCGGGGCTGCTGGACGATGGGGACTGGACTGGGGGGCGAGCGCGGAGGGGGCGGGGCGGGGTGAGGCTGGGCGGGGTGGGGTCCGGCCCAGCACGGGGGGCGCGGCGGGGGCGCAGTCCAGGAACTTGCCACCAACCTGTGTGAGTTCGGCCGGCATCGGGACGGGGGCCGGGGCCGGGCTCCGGCCCGCAAGGACGGCGGCGGGGGGTCGGGGCGGTGGGGGCCGGGGCTCCGGGGGCCCAGGCCGCGATCGGCCCCAGGGCTGTCACGGGCGAGCCCGCTCCGCCGAAGGAGGGCACGGGAGGGGAGCGGCCCGGCCGGGCTGCCCCTGGCCAGCCCTGCCCCGTGCCCCGCCGGTCGCGCTGGCCGCTGCCCGGCTGCGCTTGGCTCCTCCTGGGCTCCGCTCGGCTCCCGGGCTCCGGCTCCGGCCAGCCCCGCGCCGCGCCCGCGCCCGCGCCCGCGCCGCTCTCGCTCCGGTTCCCTCTCTCCCTCTCTCCCTCTCTGTGTCTCTCCTCTCTCGCTCTCTCCCGGCTCAGCAAACTCGGTCCCCTTTGGGGGCGGAAACTGACAGACACTCACAGCTGGAGGAGCCAATAAAGCGGCCGCTGGACACACCCAGCGGGGAGAGAGACTGGGGGGCGGGGGGCGGGGAGAGGGAGGGGGCAGGGAGGCCGGGAGAGGGAGGGAGAGAGAGAGAGAGGGAGGGGGAGAGAGGAGAAGGAGGAGAGAGGGAGAGGGGAGGGGGCTGGGAGAGGGAGGAGGAGGAGGGAGGGAGGGAGGCTGGGAGAGGGAGGGGAAGAGGAGAGGGGAAAGGGAGGGGAAGGAGGAGAGCGAGGGAGGGGGAGTATGACTGGCACAGACGGAGAAGGGGAGACAAGGAGGGGAGAGACCGGGGGGAGAGGGGCAAGAAAGGAGAGAAAGAGGGAGAGGGCCGTGTTAGGGTGGGGGATTGAGGAGAGCAAAAGGGAGAAGGCCAGGCTGGCCAAGGGGCCTGAGAGCCAGGCAGCTCGCTAAGGAGAACAGGGTGCAGAGGATGACTTCCAGAGAAGTGTTGGGGGGGGGGCAGCTGGTGTCATTTTTTGACTCTGGGAAGATCCTTTCCCCTCTCCAGGCTTCAGTTTTCCCAACTCTCAAATGACCGATTGGACAATCTCCAAGGTCCAGGTCTAAAGTACTGATTCTAGACTGCTCCATGCCTACCCTCCTTCCAGGACACAGTACCAGCTAGGCATGGGTTGGCAGTTCTGCCAGGAACAAGATCTTATTTAAATTTTGCATTTCTGCCAACTTAGACTACTGTACTTGGCATACAGTGGGTGCTTAATAAGTGTTTACAGAATGGATGGCCAACAGGTGATATAGAGGAAGTGTGAGGGGTGGGCAAGGAAGGGGAAGGTGGGAGAGAACTATCCATCCGTGGAACTCTGGGGCTTGGTCCTGAAGATTTACCAATCTGGACCAGAGCTGTTGGGTGCTCGTGTGGGCAGGGCCCTGAGCCACCCTAAGCACTCCTTCCCCCAGATGAGGGGGGCACACATCCAAAGGCACTCAGCCAGGTAATGCTTCCTCAGTGGAAGCTGCCCTTTCCAAGGTTACAGCAGTCTTCTAGGCAACCAAGTTTACACCAAGTCTGTCTGCTCCTTTGTCTCCCTCACCCCTCACCCCAGGTCTAATCAGCTGTCAAATCTCCTTGATTCTAGCTCCTCACCCTCTGTCCAGTCCGTGGTCATCACCTTTTCAGACTCCCCCACACCCCTGCTTCAAATCTGCCCCTCACCTGGACTCTCTGGTCCCTCTGCCAGCAGGCTAGACATCCCCTCACCAATCCATTTAACACAGGGCTACCGGAAGTCTAACCCTATCATCCTCAAGCTCAAGGCCATTTAGGGGCTCCCTGTCACCCCTAGGATAAAATGCAGGCTTTTCAACAGGATCGTCTCAATTTGGCTCCACTTCCAGCTCAATCGATCAACAAGAATTTCTTAAGCACTGACTATATGGAAGCCTGGCCCTCTGAATCACCCACTAGAAATACAATGACCAGTGGAAAACAGTCCAAGCCGCCAAGGAATGTATGTCTTGCAATTCATTGGTTCCCACCAAGTTCCAATCAAATACACAGGATCCTCCCCCTCCTCCCCCCCCTCCCCGCCTCCCTGGAGTCTGGAATGCACTCACTCCTAGGCGTGAATGTTACCTCCTAGAAGAATGTAAGCTCCTAAAAGGGGGAAATGGTTTCTTATTTTTTTTTTTTTGTCTTTGTAGCCACAGCCCCAGCCTGGCCCAGAGTAGAAGTCTGGTCCTACTGCAAATGGCCTTCAAACTGGTCACATCCCAAAGCTGCCAGGTGATGTTTCTAGAGTTTCATAGTTCTGACCATGCCATTCGTTCTCCTGCTCAAGGAGCTCCTGGGGCTCCCTCGTACCTCCAGGATGCAGTAGAACCTTTTGGCATTTAAAGCTCTTTATAACTCGCCCCCTTCCTCCCTTCTCAGTCTTCTTACACCTTCCTTGACTCCACACTCTAGGTGTTCTAGCAACACAGGCCTGCTTGTTTGCAGATCTTCACGTTCCCCCCTCCATGCTTTTGTTAGTTAGAACCCCCTCCTTCTGCACCATCACCTTGGAGTTTCCCTGCTTCCTTATGCTCAAACCTTATGTTCTGTGGGGGCCATTTTTGGTCCCTCTGGGACTGCAGCCCTCTCCTCTGGGCCAAACTTCCATCTGTGGATCCTGTGGATCCTTAGGTATGGACATTGCATCTCCCCCTAGACCGGAAGCTCCCTGAAGGCAGAGACCACTTGGAACTTTCTTTGCATGTCCAGATTGTAAGCCAGGGCCTGGCACACAGGACACCATTGATAAAAGCTTGCAGACTTGACGGATTTCCCTGAATGATCCTGAGCCTGCCTCCCACACAGGCCCGGACAGAGAAAACAGTTTGGAAGCCTCCAGAACATTTTACACAGCAGAGAGAGCATAAGGACAGAGAGATGAGTGCTCTCTCCAAGGCCCACAAGGCCCTGCAGCAGTGATCTGGCCAGAGGCCCTTGGACCACACTCACGACTCAGCAGTAAAAACAGTCAGAAGCTGGGGCAGAGAGGTTCACTCTCCAGCTCCAGGGGATGGGAAATGGAGAAGGCCCAGGGGGGTTCAGAAAAGAGGCCTAAGGAGGAAAGGGAGACCCAAAGCCAGGCTTAGTACACCTGAGAATCAAGTTAGGACGTAGGATGTCAGAGCTGGGGGGGAGGAGCTTTAGAACAGGGGATGTCAAGATTGGGAGAACCCTCAGAACAGGTACTGTCAGAGCTGAGAGGGGTGTCAGAACAGGGAAGGTCAGAGCTGGGTGGGGAGGAGCCTTCGAAAAGGGAATGTCAAGGCTGAGAGGGGCCCTTAGAACAGAGAACGTCAGGGCTGGAACAGATCCCTCATGGATTCTATCTGTTATTTTCCTCACAGGACAAACCCCGCCCCCTTCCTATTCCCCACTCACAGGGTCCTCGGGGATGTACTGATACATCCTCTGGACAAGGTTAATTGGAGGTAGCCAAATGGGAGGCCATTAGAGATTTCCCAGGAAACCTGATGGATTGGGGGAGGGGAGACAGTCCGAAGCTGGGCCCACCAACCCAACCCAGCCTACAGGAGTGTCTACCTTCTGGTTAAGGACCCTGTACCCCTTTCCTCTGTTCCTCTTGCTTCTTCCTAGCTCGAGACCCAGGAGAGATCCCTGATGCCCACTGGGGTGGGTTATTTCCCTGGGCCCAGCCTGGTGTAATGGCAAGCACAGAAGTGGTTCACACCTTGTTTCATCTATTGAATTAACACCTTGTTTCAGTTCAAGCTTCTTTTGAGATTTGTATCAGGTCTGTTAAGAAACAGAACATGTGAACCCCACAACTTGTGAACCCTAGAACTCATGAACTCCTGCAGCAGGAAGGGGAGGAGCTAATATCCATATATAAGGAGAGCCCCAGGCTAGAGACAGCAGAACTGAGAAGAGGACTCTTGTGGTGGCAGAGTCAAGAAGGAGAAAACTTGTGGTAACCTGGGCCTCTGTTTGTCTGCTCTGTCTGTGTTGATGTTTGTTTGTGATGCTTTGTACAGAAGCCCTGGGACCTCACTGGAAGCCCTGAAAGAGGATTTTCTGGTTGTCTGTTTACAGAAGTCCTGGAGGAGGGTTTTGGAGGTCCTGGGACTTTACTGATGATTTGTGCTGACCTCTTGGACCTTGTCTATGGGTCTGTGTTGCTTTCTATGTTGATGATTTGTGTTGAGTTCTCAGACCTTGTTGGTGGGTCTGAGTTAATTTTACAAGCAGATAGTGAGTTGATGATGGTGCCAGCAATGTGCATGAATATTATTGTGGCTCTGTCAAGCTTTGTCTTCCTAGAAATAGGAACTGTGAAGGACTTGAAGTGGATTGGACACTGTGAACTTCAATATGGAAAGGGAATTGGATAAAGAACTGGACAAGGAACGGGGAGCTGCCTGCCTTTGAATCCAGGTGACAGTTGGAGCTGGGACCATGGAAGAGGAACCATGGAAGCTGAGAGCCAGCCTTGAGTCAAGCTGAAAGAAGACTTTACTTGGAGACTGTGAACTGACAGAGAAGATTATGATTTACTGTGACCTAGGGGTGCAGAACTTTGACTTTTGTACTCTGTGATTGAATTAAGGATTTTGTGATTGACTAAATGAATGTACTTTGTTTAAAACTATGTGACCACTTTGGTGGAAACTATGTGGCCATTTCCGTAATAGTTATTGAGTTGTGGCATGGCGAGTGCTGTATTTTGATTTTCTGTGATAAGTTGTAACATCGTTTATGAATGTTTTGCTCTGAGTTGTTATTGAATAGAGAGTTCACTATACTATGTAATTAAACCTTGAAAGCTGTTCACAGCAGCAATCCTCTGGAAAGCTGCTTGTGCTTGGTTTTACACCTGGCCACCCAGCTCCTGGGCCTCTGGCCAGCTAAGGGGCTCCATAGGACCTTGAGTCTTTTCCCTTACCTTTATCATTCTAAAGCTCCAAATAGAACTCCAGGGCCCCTTCCAGGTATGGCTACCAGAATAATTTTCTGGGGATACTCCTGAGTGGGGCTGAGACCAAGGGAAGGGGCCCACCCCTCCATGCTTGCACACTCACACCCTGCTGGCCCTTCTCCCTCCTTCTAGAACCCTCACCAGAGGCCCCATTGACAATGAGCTCCCCCTTCAGACCTCTCATAGCACTGTGCTGGACCCTCAAAACCTAAGGCACTTATCATGTCAGAGCATGTATTCGAGTTATCTGGGTTTGCCTTATCCTCATTTATAAGAGGAGAGGCTAGGCCTAGAAGAAGGCATCTAATGTCCCCTCCAACCCCCAGATCATGACTCTCTGAGGCTCTGATTCCTGCTGGGCTTTATCCCAAACAGGCATCTCACTGAGTGCCCCAGGGAGGAGGCAGTCCCTTGAACTGAACTGATCTGAAGCAAGTAGAGAAAAAGATCCTCTCCCCATATTACAAATTAGGAAACTGAGGCTGAGAGTGGGAGGAATAGCCTGTCTCAAGCAAAAAGAGTCAGAGGTTTCATCACTGGAGGGACTTATCCTTGGCAGTTTGTTATGGCTCTGATTCTCAATGCCATACCCGATAGGACCTGCATTCTCTCCAGAATTCATTCTCTCTCTCTCTGTCTCTTTCTCCCTCTCTCTCTGTATCTCTCTCTCTGTCTCTCTCCTCTCTGTCTCTCTCTCCCTCTCTCTCTGTCTCTGTCTCTCTCTCTCTGTGTCTGTCTCTTCTGTCTCTCTCTGTTCTCTGTCTCTGTCTCTCTCTCTGCCTCCCTCCCTGTGACAGAACACCTCTAGGAGAGAGAGACAGAGAGAGAGACAAAGAGACAGAGTCTAATTGAGGGAGACAGACACACAGACAGACTGAAGGGGAGAGAGAGAGAATGGTTCCATCTCTGGACTTTTTTCAGCAACTGTAAGAGGGAGGGAGAAAAAGAAAAGGAGGGAAGGAGAGAATGAGATAGAGAGGGAGGGAGAGACAGACAGAGGCAGACAGAGACAGAGAGACAGAGATAGATAGAGAGAAACAATAATGGAGAGAGACAGAAAGAGAGAGACACAGAGAGAGGGAGGGAGAAAAAGAAAAGGAGGGAAGGAGAGAATGAGATAGAGAGGGAGGGAGAGACACAGAGAGAGAAGAGAGAGAGAGATGGAGGCAAGCACATATCTGATTGGCTTTATTGCCAGTATCTTTCATCTCTCCCCCTCCCAGTGACTGATAAGACTCCTGTGAGACATTGCCCGTCCCCAGTCTTGGAAAGCCCCTGGCTTCTTCCCTGCCCATGCTCAGGGCCTGAGTTGCTCCCCTATCTGGTCCCTAGGATCTGTCTCCCGCCCCCTCCCCATGCTTTGATGGGCAGGCAGCCTCTCTATGCCCTGAAGCACACATTTTCACGGGTAAATATAGGTTTAATAAGAAGCAGGGGGAAAAGGGGTGGGGTGGAATGGTTCCCTTTGCAGATTCCCCTGATTCAGAGAGTTCAAGGCTTGGCCCAGGCCAACCTTAAGCATTTTTCCATTAATTAGACCTCCTCGGAGCCCGAGGGGTGGGGCTCCGCTCCTCCTCACAGATCTGAACTTGGAGCATTTTCTTGGTGGGTGCCAAGTGCCTGTCAGACCCTCAGACAGCCCCATGAACCCTCCAGGCTGCTCTCTCGCTCCGGCTGCCTGAGGTTCATTATTTCAGTTGCTTCTAGTCCTTTCCCCAAATACCAGCAGCAATTAGGCCAACTGGTCATGGATTACCCCGTTTGCTGAGTTTTGCCTTTTTCAAATGACCTGGTTTGGAGCCTAGTGACTGCCGAACAGGAGTCTGACACAGCTCTCTGAGGCTGGACAACATTCCAACCCTGCAGGGCCTGCCAAGGCCCAAGGCCAAGGGTTCTGAGACAAAATATACAGGCACCTGAATGCTGAGCCCCTGCTTCCGCTCTTAGGTCAAAGGCCCCTCAGCTCTGCCTCCCAGGCATGGACACAAGCTTCGACAGCTCAGGTCATTGGCCCCTGTGTGTCTCACAGGTCAGTCACCTTGGTTCTCTCTCCCAGATCACTGACTCAAAGTGCTGTCTCAGAGGTCATAGGTCACATGCTTTGCCTTCCAAGCCATGGGCACAAGTATCTGCTTGCTAGGTTGTGGGGCCTCCGGCTCTGTCTTCCCAGCCATGGACCCGGTGGTTCCATCTCCCACACCCAGGGTCTCCAGTAACAGGCCAGCAATTGATCCTTGATGGTAAGAGTTGGGGCCAATAGTGGGGAGTTTCTGAGAAGCTGATTTCGGCTCAATATGAGGGAAAACTTCCTCATTAGAATGGTATGTTAGTAAATGGGATGCCTTGGGAGGTGGTGAGCTCCCCATCCTGACACCTGGACAGAGATCCCATAAGGGGCTCCATGCCTTAAAGGGGAAGTGAAGGGGCCACTGGGATCACCTCCAGCTGGAGGACTCTAATCCTTGGAAGTCCTTGAGCTCACCAAGGCTCACACATAGACGCCAACCATTGCTCCTAAGGATGGCCTGGTGGGAGAGTGTGGATGGTCTGGTAGGATCATCCCTGCTGGCAAAAGCTCCATTTCTTCAGGTCAGGGGGTAAGGAGCGGGGAGCTGGGAACCCTTTCAATGGATCCTAAGCCCATACAACCAGAGATGGAGGGCTGAAAAGGAATTTAGAGGTCACACAGTCCAATCTCAAATAAAGGACCAGGGTGGGGGAGTGGCTGATGGATTCATAGGGGGATACATTTAGAGCTGTAGGACCTCAGAGGCCATTGAGTCCAACCTCATCATTTTACAGATGAGAAAACTGAGACCCAGGGTAGTGATGGGGCTTAAAGGGCACAGGGATCATCAGAGGTGGGATCTGAACCCAGGTCCTCCTGCCTCCTAGAGAGAATCCCATCTCTGACACCAACCAGCCTTTCCAATCACAGACAAAGACCTTCACCTGTCAGAGCTTCCCTTGCCTCCCTAATCCGTAGCCTGCCTCCCATATTTGAGAGAAATGGGGGCAAGTTACCGTCTTCATTAGTATCATGCATTTGTCCATCCCCTTGAGTCCTATTCTGAAGGAGGCCAGAACCTGCTGTCCTTATCAGCCAGAGACAGAGGAAAAGCCAACAGTTCAGCATGGAAACCTCCCACTCCCAAAGCGAAGAAACGCAAGACCAGGGTCAACCAGGAAGGAGATTTTAACTCAGCTCTCCTTGAACTCATCCAGAACTTATCTATCTAGGGTGAATGGTTAGTGCAGAATGACTTCTGCAAGACCACTAACATTACTACCAGGAGACTCTGGACTCAGAGGCCATCTAAACCAACTCCCTCATTTTACAGATGAAGAAAATGAAGGTAGGGAGGTGAAAGGTCTTGCCCATGGTCACACAGGTAGCTAAAATCAAAGAATAATAACTAACATTTATGAAGTACCTACTGTGTGCCAGACACTGTGCTAAACTCTTTACAAATATTATCTCCTTTGATCCTAACAACCATGCTGTAAGGTAGGTGCTATTATGATCTCCATTTTACAGATGAGGAAACTGAGGCAAATCGAGTGATTTGCCCAGGGTCACACGGGTAGTGTCTGAGGCCAGATTTGAACTCAGATCTCCCTGACTCCAGACTTGGTGCTCCAGACCTAGCTGTCCCAGGTTCTCTAGTTCCAGAGCAAGTGTTGAGTTGGAGTCCCTGCTCTGACCTTCACTATCTATGAAACTTTGGCTATATGTTTCTAAATGTACTCAAATAGTGCTTGGTGGGAGATCAATTAACTTTAGAATAGACTATTTAATTTTTATATTTATTCATATATTTTTGTTAATTAAAATAATATTATTTAAGGATATACTTATAATTATATATTTATTATAGGTTAATTAATGTTAGCCTAAGGAAAGAAAAAACACTTGACAGTGAGAAACAGATATAAAGTTTAAGTCACCTACGAACAACCATGTAAGAGGTTGTCCAATGTTACTAAGATAGGAGAAATGCTTATCAAACAACTCTGACATTTCATTTCACAGTCAGCACATTGGCAAAGATGACAAAGGATAAGGAGAGTCAGTGCTGGAGGGGCTGTGGCAAGATGGGTACATCATGACACTATTGGTGAGCCTCTGAATTGGCCTGAATAGTCTTTTTTTCTTTTTGGAGGGCAGTTGGGGTTAAGTGACTTGCCCAAGGTCACACAGGCTAGTAAGTGTTAAGTGTCTGAGGCCACATTTGAACTCAGGTCCTCCTGACTCCAGGGCTGGTGCTGTATTCATTGTGCCACCTACGTGCCCCGGCCTGAATATTCTTCATAGCAATTGGAATAATGCTAAAAAAGTGACTAAATTGTCCAGATCAGAGACCCTGTATTTAGGGATCCCAGGTATCTACCCCAATTGGGTCAAATCTTGAAGACAAGGGCTATAAGAGTGATGGTGGTGCTTTTTTCTTTAAAAAATGGGTAACAGAGTGGTCACCCATGATTGGGAAAGGACGCTGTAAGAAGTGATGAGCAAGAAGAATTCAGAGAAGCTTGGGAAGATTTCTATGAACGGATGCACAGTAACGTAGGCAGAACCAGAGAGGAATACGTTCCATGATTACAGAAATGAAAAGAGCAGCAATGACAAAACTGAACACTCTGTAAGTACGAAGGTCAAGTTGGTGCTGGAGAAGGAGCGAGAAAATGCAATTTTTTTCTTTGCAGAGGTGGGGGACCACGGGGGCAGACTATTGCATATATTGTCAGACTTGGCTTTGCTGAATGCTTTTTTTTCTTTGTTATAAAGGATGGCTCTATGGGTAAGAGAGGGGGAGGGATATAATTGGAGATGAAGGCAATGACCATGATTCCAGAGTATTCACAATGAAGCATGTTGGCCCCCACCTGACAGAGAGGTGATGGACCCAGTGTGCAGATGGAAACAATTCTTTCAGACGCGGCCAATGCAGGATTTTGTTTCGCTTGACTATAAATGTTTGTAACATGGGCTTTGTCTTTCTTGCTTTCTCAATTGGTGGGGGAGGTGGAGTGGAAGTGGATCATTGAAAAAAAAGTTTTTAAAAGAAAATATATTGTAAAGACAAAACATAGTAATTAAAAAAAAAAGATTTAAGCACCGTGTCATACAAGAAAGTATCCTAGGTTTGAAGGCAGAGATCTGGCCTTGTGTCTAGTTTGGGCACCATAGGAACTGTGTGATCTTGGCCAAGTCACTCCCCTTTTCTTCATTTACAAAATCTGTGGTAGTTGAGTCTCCAATGCCCTTTCCAGCTCCCATAGCCTGATTCTCAGTAACCTGTCAAAGGTCACCCAGTTCAAATGATTTTCAGAGCGCTGTGACGAGGGTAGGCCAACAGCAGCTCTGGCCCAGGGCATCACAATTAGAGGGTTTAGCACTTTTAGTATCTCAGCTGAGGTCCCATCACTGATCTTCCCAGCCGTTCTTCACTCTCAATCCCCTACCTGAGGGCACAGCTCCCTGCAGTCCCTTACCTGGGTGTGATTGGCAAGTACCCCCAAAATGCTCTAGAGGGAGACAGTGTGGATCAAAAGAACTCTGAATGTAGACAAGGGACCTGAGTTTGAATCCCAGCTCTATGGCTGGCTGTCTGCATGGTCTTAGACAAGTCATTTAACAGCTCTTCCATCAATCAATCGTCTCCTAGGCTTCAGTTTCCCCATCTGTAAAATGATGGAGGTAGGCTCGATGACTCCTAAGGGCCCTCCCAATGCTTCAAGCCACCCTGAACCAGTCCTTCCCAGGCTGACTTTGGGGGAAGGGGAGACCCATGGCCTCCTCAGAGAGAGAAGCCCCTGACAGTCATTTAGAAAGAAGTAAAACCCCAGAGCTTAAATATCATCCCGGCTGCCTTTGTCCTCCCTCAGCAGATACAGGAGAATGGGCTGGGAAGGCCAAGAGCTCTCCGAAGCTCCTTTGGGTCTTCCCTAAGGGGTGGGAGGGGTCAAAGGGGGGGGGTCTACAGGCTGTGATGGGGCTGCCTGGCCCTGCCCAGGGACCACAGCTGCTCTCTTAAAGGATGCTTTGTCTCCTCCCACCCAGCACCCCCAGGCCCAATCCGGGCCTCCCCAGAGACACAGTCTGTCCACACAGCCCTCTGCGCATGAAGCTGCGGTGGGCAGGTGGAGGGGCAGGGCCTGGAGAGGCCACACTGGGCACGTCGACTCCTCCCAAACCCCAATGTAAACTCCTCCATACATTACACAGTGGCTGGAACATAGTAGGTACTCAATAAATGCTTATTGATTAATTGGTACATGTGACAGCTGGGGAGTACAGCAGATGGAGCCTGGGTCTGAAGTCAAGTAGGCCTGAATTCAAATCCAGCCTCACATGCTTGCTAGCTGTGTGACCCTGGGCAAGTCACTTCACCCGTTTGCCTCAGTCTTCTCATCTGTAAAGTGGGGATAACACTACCTCTCAGGGTTGTGGTGAGGAACCAAGAAGACGGTAAGTATAAGGTGGTTAGCATAGCTCCTAGCACAGAGTAAGTGCTAATCAGCGGCAAGGATGATGATAATGTCTCCTGGGGACATGTAGAGGGTAAAAGTGGCTCGTTTTGTCTTTTAATCTCCCAAGCTTAGTGTGGCTCCTGGCATACAGTAGGAGCTTAATGGACACTGACTGTGGTGGACAGGGCACTAGACTTTAGAGTCAGGAGACCTGGGTTAGGATCACAGGATCCAAAGCTGGAGGGGCCTGAGGGGTGACCTCCAACCCTGTCATTTGACAGATAGGGAAACTAAGGCCACAAGCGGTCAGAGGCAGGGTCTGGCTCTCAATCCCATACTCATGATAAAGAAAGTGGGAGGCAGGTAGGAGGAAGAGAGGAGGGAACAGGACGTGCCCAGGGATGAGGGAAGAGAGCTTGGCCAACCTGGAGACCAGAACGCGGGGACTCCCCCACAGACCAATGAACCCCTGGCGCCAGTCGGATGAGCTAAGGAAGAACAGCCCTGGCTCGCAGCGGGGCCTTACTGGGCCCAGGCATGGGGGAATTCTGAATCTAGAAGAGGCCTCGGGGATTATTAATGCAGCCCCCTCATTCTACAGAGGAGGAAAGTACGGCCCAGAGAGCTGCCCATTGTCACTCAACTAACAAGCGTCTAAGGCAAAATCGGAATTCAGGGCTGACAGGCCTGAGCACCCGGAACTCTTTTCATTAGTGTTTCTACTGTTGAGCAGCTTGGTGTGATGTGTTGACCCTCCCATGCTCAAACACCTCCCGTGGCTCTCCACTGCTGACAGAATAAAGTCCAAGCTTTTTAGCCTGCCATTGGACACCCTGCACAACTGAAGTCTTCACAAGTGACTTGCCCAGAGTCACCTAACTTGTGCTGAGTCCACTCTCCCTGATTCTAGGCCCCCACGAACCACACCGCTGTGTCAGGGAGGCTGTGAACGGCATTCCTTCTAAGGGCCGGACACTGTTGTAAGCACTAGTCTAGATGCCCCTGAGGGTCCTTCCTCTGAGATTCCTGTCCCACTTCTTACCATTCCTCCATGATCACCAAAGGAGACTCAGCCACAATAACACTAAAGACAACAGCCCAGCTCTGCACGGCATTCAGTCCATCCATCTGTCAGTTCATAAGTGCAGTGTCTTAGGAGGGCAGACAGAATCCCTAAAAGGGCAGCGGCCCTGCGCTCGAGGAGCTTCCCGTGATCCCAGCTGTGAGCTCACCTGCAGCCAGGCCAGGCCGGTGCCGGCTACAGGCGTCTCTTCTTACTTTAGAGCTAAGGTAACTGAGGTTCAGGAGGCCAAATGTCCTCCCTGGGGTCACATGGGCAGAGGTGGAAGCAGGATCTAACGGCTGGCGCTCCCTCTGCCTCACCAGGCTTCTCCCTCCCATTCTGAGTGTACCTCGCCCTTTTTAGCTTCATGCCTTGGAAGCTCTCCCCACAGGGATGGAAGGAGGCCCTATGCTGTCATTAAAATCATGACAAAATGTAAATGAAACCTACTAAAATCCCAACTTATTGGAGCCAGTTATAACATGCAATGATGGAGGCTTATAATGAAAGCCCCAGAGGGTCTTTGTGGGCTGCAAACTTGGTGTGGGCCAAGAGGGTGCCATGGAGGTCAGGCTGCCATGAGAGAGAGGCAAGGGACAGACCTCTGTGGGCCACATCCCGCTCTGAGTATGACAGCATCATCCCCTCCTGTCACAGAAAGGATGTTAGCACATCCTAGGCTTCTGCCCTGACGTCCCACAGTGCTGCCCACAGAGGCGGCTCTGCCGCCTGCCTCAGACACTCGCCAGCTGTGTGACCGTGAACCAGTCATTTCCCCTCTTTCCCCATCTGTAAAGCGGGGATCCGCTGTGAGGATCAGACAAGATCATGTTTATAAAGCACTGGGCATGGTGCCTAGCACACAGCAGGTGCTCAATAAATGCCTGCTCTCTTCCTTTACACTCAAGCCCCAAGTCCTGCGGTTCTAACAGGTGAGGTCTGCTTCATCTTGTGGGAAATCTGACCTTGATGCAACTGCCCGGCCCCTTTCCAGCTCCCATGATGGGCTCCCCCAGGGCAGGGCCTGTCTGTACTCCCAGTTCCTAGCCCAGAGTCTGGCACCTGGTAAACATTTGTAAATACGTCCTGGTTCCACCCTGAGCTGGGGGTGCTGATGAGAGTTACAGGATTCATCTGCACTGTTAACATTTTGTCCATCACAGTCAATGATCAACAAGAAAGTCAAGTCTTGGTTTGTGAAATTGTTACTGATTTCTGAGATGTAAGCGCTCACACTGAAAATGTAAAAATGGTCTAAGAAGGTGTCAACTGACTTGGCACACCCCGACCTGGGAGCACGTGCTTCCCCCCCCCCCACTCTCTCCCTTTCTCTCTCATCTATTTCCCTCCATCTACCTATTTTTCTATATATCCACCCACCCTATTTATCATCTCTCTATATCCATCCATCTGTCATGTCTATCTATCTATCTATCTATCTATCTATCTATCTATCTATCTATCTATCTATCTCTATCTATCTATCTATCTATCTATCTATCTATCTATCTATCTATCCATCCATCCATCCATCCATCCATCCATCTATCTACCTATCTATCTACCTGTCTCTCTGTCTGTCTATTGCCAGCTCGAGCAGACCTTTGGGCCAATCTCAAGCTGGGAAGGTTTTTGTGGAGGGTCCACAATGGGCTCCGTGTAAGTCACTTCAGGTCTGGTGAGTTAAGTAAGGAAAGGCTCCTCCCAGAAGGGTGACCAGGAGTGATCCCTTTTTGTCAGTCACAGCTAGCCCCCAAGTTCACATGTCTGCTAAGGCAGGGAGTGTCTCCACTTGACTTAGTGGATGGAAGGATCCACACAGGAAATCCAGTATGGGCTCCTGACTAGCTGGAGTGGGGCCACAGTTGGGTGGCCAGGATGAGGGGCGTTGGGGGAGGAGGGACAGGGAGGTTTTGTGGCTTGAAACCGAGTCACGTCCAGAGTATTCTAGGCATCCCCGGAGTCTCATTTCAGGAAGGACATTGATAAAAACCTGGAGTGTGTCCAGAGGAAGGTGACCCAGAGAGACAGAGCTGTTAACTAGGAATTTTAGCACCTCAAACAAGGGGGAGGGAGGGGGAGGCTGGATAAGTTCACCTGGAGTACAGCTGTTAAGGGAAAGTCAGCATACCCCAGAAGCCTGGGAGGTTTCTGTGCTGCTGACTGACGCTGGAGGAGTCTGGGGGGGGGGGGGGCGGGGGGCTGACCCCCGAGGGGAAGAATTGTTTCACCCTTTGCAAGCCTGTTCCCAGTGTCTAGCTCAATGCCCACCACACAGTAGGCACTGAACAAATCCTCACTGATGCCCACTGAAGAAGTAACCCCTGGGATGGTGCTATCAGCATCCTCTAAATTTTGCTGCCTTGGGACAAAGTTCTGGTTGTCCCACCCTGGTTACAGCATTGATTTGACAATCAGTTGACAGAACCCAAGGGATGTTTAGCCAGGAAAAGGGCAGAGACTCAGAGGAGATATATCACAGATCTCAAATATTTGAAGAGCTGTCAAGTGGAAGAGGGATTAGTCTAGTTCTATCCAGCCCCAGGGGGAGCAGTTGGGGCAAGGGGGGAGGGAGCTAGAGAGAGGCCAATTCCAGCTTCATAGGAAGAAAAGCTGCCCCGACCATTGGAGCTGGCTCCCAGGGCTGCATGGGAGGGAGGTCAAGGATACTTTGAAGGGAATTCCAGCTCAGGTATAGATGGTTCTCTGCCTCTGAGGCCCCACCCAGGTCTGAGATGGGCATAGCAGAGTGAAACACTCCCCAGCTCTGGAGGCCAAGGGCCCGGGTTCAGATCCCCCCATGATCTCCCCAGGGGACTTCTGGATCTCAGTTTTCTTGTGAATAATTGAGGAGATTGAAGTTCGCGCCCTCTAAGGCTCTAGAACAGACCTCTGAGCCTGCATCTCCCTCCCCCCCTGCCCAACCTTGTTCCACCCACAGACAAGACCCAGAGGCTCATGGCCACTGTTCAAACACTGGAAGGGCTTCCACACCGAGGGGTGCTCAGACCTGCTGTCCTTGGCCCCAGAGCCCTGGAGGGAAGGGCAAAGAGGCCAGTGTAGGCTGGAGATCAGGACAGGGTGGCAGCTGCAGGAGGTGGTGAGCTGGATACCCCGCTCTGGAGGGGTATCCAAGCAGGGGCTGGACGACCCTTTTGGGGGATCCTCATTCAGGCAGGGGCCCTTCCTGCCAGTTCCAAGGTTCTGTGGTCCTGGGAGGCCCCTTCAGAGACCGGGATGCCAGCCTGCCAAGCGGCCAGCTCACAATAGTGAGGGAGGGACTGGCTTGGCTCAGGAGGGAGCAGGGCTCTGGCTGGTGACCAGTGATGTCATGACCATTCCCTGATTTTGTTTACTCTGGTCTGTTCAGACTGATCTGGCCAGTGCCAAGGCCTATCTCTTCCCGCCACCTTGGGGCCCCTGCCCAGCTCTCGATTGGGGCCAGGAGGTGGAACAGATCCGGCTGGTTCAGGGGTGCTGTGTCAACTCCCAAACACCCCACAGAGCAGAAGGCCCTTCTCCCAGACAAAGAGAACCCAGGGCTGACTCAGCCAGGGGGAGCCTAGCACTCAGGCTGAGGCCCAGAGCATCCGAGCCCTCCTTCCTGCTTCCCATGGTTCCACCCCGGGCCGGGCCCTGGACTCTCCAGGCCAAGAGTGGGAGCAAGAAAGAGCCGACCAGAAATCATGGGGTCCGAGCTTAAATGGGTAACAGAGATGGTCTACTCCAACCCCTAATGCAAAGATCAGCAGTCAGAGGCTCTGGGTTCAAATCTCACCTCTGACCTTAGTAAAATGAGACTGGGAGCTCCTTGAGGGCAGGGATTGACTTTTGCCTTTCTTTGTGCTTAGCACAGTGCCTGGAAAACAGCAGGTGCTTAATAAATGCTTGTTGACTTGACTTAACTCGGCTATGTGACCCTAGGCCTCAGTCTCCTCATTTGTGAAAATGAGGGGAACCTTGGAGGTTCTATTCAGTTCTAAATGTAGAAACCTAGGAGCCAATCAAACTGAAGTTCAGAGAGGGGAAGGAAATGAGCATTTATTAATTATTATAATATATTTATTATATATAACTGTGCCTTTAAATACTTTACAAATATCAATTTGTAGGTGTCCTGATGTCCATTTTACAGATTAAGAAACTGAAGCAGGCAGAGGTTGAGTGATTTGCCCAGAATCACACAGTCAGTAAGTATTTAAGGCAGGATTTGAACTCAGTTCTCCCTGACCCCAGGTCTGGCTCTCTATCCATGTGCTACCTGGCTACCCAAGGTCACAAAGACAGCAAAAGGCAGGGCAGTGATTTGAATCTGGGTCTTCTGGGTCCCTGCTCACTCTATTACACCCACTGACAGCCGTTCTCCAACATCCACTGGAGAATCTTTGATCTCTGGGGAGATTAATTGGCCCCTCTGGGCCTCAGTTTCCTCAACTGTAAAATGGAGATAATCACAGTACATTCTTCAAAAGTCATAATGATCAAATGGGATAATGAGATTATATTATATATAGTTATTACATATCATATATGCAATATATTCTATTAGGATATGCTATATATGTAATATATATATATATTTATTTCTATATACTTAAACATATGTTTATAGAATGAGATTATAACTCTAGCGATTATTATCCTCATTTCCTTCTCAACCTTTCAAAAGAGTTAACACAGAAGTCCCTATCTAGCACATAGTAGGTGCCTGATAAATGTTAATCGATTGATGAATTGATCTTCATTGTTCCTAATCAATCCCATTATTCCTTTAAATGTAATGTCCTGATGTCTGTTGCACAGGTGCCTAAAATGACTGCTTTCTACGGCTGAATAAATGTCCTGGGATGTCAGCCGGGAACTCATGGGCCCCCCAGCATTATCCTGGGGACATCTCCAGCAGCACAGGGGTGATGTGCCCCTCCCCATTACCCCGACTGACTTTTCAGTTCCTCCCCCACGTCATTTGAAGGTGCAGAGGTGCTGGGAGAAGAGCAGTAAGTCCGAAGCTCCCGCCCTGGAAATGGTCACCAGGGTGCCCAGTGTCAGTGAATCAGCCAATAGTTATTGTGCCTACTATGTGCCAAAGTACCTATTATGCGCCAAGTACTGGAAAATCAAGTTGGCTTAGCAATTAAAAAAAAGAAGCCTCCTTCCTGGCCTCCCTGCCTCTGCTTTCTCCCTTCTCTTCTCCAGTCTGTCCTTTCATGTGCTTCTTTCAGGGCCTTCCTAAGGCACGGGTCTGGTTACGCCACCTGCCTGCTCACAAACCTTCCATGGGTCCCCCTGCCTGCAGGATTCAGTATTATTCTGATGTCGGCCATCAAGGCCCACTTCCAACAGGCTGCGTTCAGCTTTCCCGTGCAACCTCATCTCGCCCGATTCTTCAGATAGCCAATGCTCCAGCCAATCTAGCTGTCTTCCTGCTCAATGGTCACTACAGAGCCTGGCACTCAGTAGGTACTTGATAAATGCTACCTGACTTGATAAGACCCTACTGTCTCCAGGCATTTTCTCCTTTTGTCCCTTGAGCCCAGAATAGACATCTTCTCCTATTGCCATTTTCCTCAGCTAGAAGTAACCACCCCAACTCATTCTCTGTTCTCTGCTCTGTACCAATCCAACTCTCCCTTGTGATAGAATTATGGGCATCTCAGGAAAACCTGTGCTTTTAGAGTTGGGAACTCCCTGTGGCTTCTTTATCCGCTGGCACGGATTGCAGCCCACCTCTGAGTTAGCAATGACAATGTCTGGTCATACATAAACAAAAGTCCCTTCTGTCTAGACCAGGGGTTCTTAACCTGAGGTCCCTGAGTTGTTCATTTTTTTTTAAGTTCAGTAACTATATTTTTATGCCTTTTATTCTATGCATTTAAAAACGTTATTCTGAGAAGGCATCCACAGACTTGACCAGACTGTAGCCAAAGGGGTTTACACTTCCCAAAAGCTCATAAAATCCAATCCCCGATCCAAAGGAAATCAGTTCATTGAATACTTGGATTTATCTTTAGTTGTATGGTAGGATGGAGGAAAAGTTGGCCCTCACAGCTAAGCCAGACTAACTGATACTCCCTTAATCCTAGGTTACCTATAGATTTAGTGAATAGATTGGTTGAGAAGACTGTCATTTGCAGTAAGACACAAAGCTTTATAGGAATAAAATAATCATAGGATGATGAGTCTTTTTAAAGGCTAAGTTTCCCTCTCTGGCAGCTGGGGAAGGGGCTCTGACTTAAGTCTTAGTGGATAAGCCCTCTTTTTTCTTTTTAATTTTTGGAGGGCAATTGGGGTTAAGTGACTTGCCCCAGGTCACACGGCTAGTTTTTGTGTTAAGTGTCTGAGGCCAGATTTGAAGTCAGGTCCTCCTGACTCTAGGGCCAGTGCTCTATTCACTGCACCCCTAGCCACCCCCAAGTCCCCTTTTTTCTTGAGCTAGAGGTTAAGTATAATAATGGCATCTTCTAAGGCTGGTAGTTGGAAGATGGCGGGCTGGTTCTCACTCAGACCTCCAGCTCCCCTTTCCTGGGAAGCTTTGTGGTTACAAAAGCCATTACCTGTAGGGCAAGGATTTCTGTGGCAATGTCACTTTGACAGCTTGATGCTATTGTTGGGTTAAGAAAGCCTGGGAGAAACGCCCTAGTCTGATGACCTGCCTTGTCCAATCAAATTGTGTTTAAAACAAGTTTCCTGGTTTGTTTTCTTTTTTTTTTTTATAAGCAATCGGGGTTAAGTAACTTGCTCAAGGTTACACGGCCAGGTGTTTCTGGGTGGGTGCTAAGTGTCAGATCCTGGATTCGATCCCAGGTCATCCCGACCCTGGAGCCGGTGCTCTTACTCGCTGAGGCACCTGACCGCCCCGTGGTTTATTTTCTTATTCCTCTTTTTCGTTATAAAAATAAGTCTGTAAATCACTCCATTACTAATTACCAAGGCATTAATTGACCTGATTTACTGGTAACTTGCTAGCCTGGCTATTAAATCATTACTTATTTGCCTAGTAATCTGTTTCTTTTTATTTCAAATAATTCATTTTAACAGTGGGAAGGCCAGGTTGGATGAGGTGGGAGTTCTGAGCGGCCCTAGTAGGAAAGAGAGCAGAAACCCTCGGGCAGCTGTTGAGACAAATGCTGCTTGTGGTTCCCAGGAGTCCTCTGAGGCACATACAGGAGAATGAATGGCCTTGCTCAGAGGTTGGTGTCACAAGTGGGTTTGAACTCAGGTCTTCCTGCCTCCAAGACCAGCTTTCTACCCAGTATACCAGGCTTCCTTTGCACCTCACAGAGCTGTCCTCCCCACCAGACTGTGAGCCCCAAGAGGACAGGTTTGTAGTATTCAGCAGCAGTACTGCTTGACAGTCGTAGGTAAGTGAAAGCCCTTTCAATCCAGAGGACCTGGGCAGGCCAGACTGTCTGAGTAGAGACAGAGAAGGCAACAGAGGCCCTCATGCAGCTGTTGGGACAACTATCGGGAAGGACCCTTCACAACCACCTCAGGAAGCGTTGGTGCCCAAACTCTGGGCTCTTTCTATTGGCTTCTTTGGAACATAGGCCTTCACTCCACCCTCTCACTCTGAGGCTGGACCCATCAGTCAACTAGAATTTGGACTACCATATGCCAGGAACCGTGCTAAGCATGGAGGATACAAACAGAGGCAAAGACACAGGCCCTGCCCTCAAGGCGCTTACTGTCTGTCTAACATCTAAGGGAGGAAACAACAGGCAGACAACTGTGTGCATCAAAGGAGGGAAGGCCCTAGGATTAAGGAGGATTGGGAAAGGCTTCTTCTTGAAGGTAGGACTTTGGCTGAGATTTAAAGGAAGCCCAGGAAGGCAAGGGGGGGAGATGAGGAAAGCCTAGACCAAGTGACCTCAGCCCTCTACCTCTACTCTTATCAGTGTACCCCCTGCTGAGCCAGACCACTCACTCCTGCCCTGCCTGGTGCCTGGCTGGGTGTGCTAGACTCTGAGGGTTAAGCCAAGGTGGCCCTTCTCAGCTCAGTCAGTCTGGGGCAGCTCAGCCTTCAGAGGAAAAGGATGGTGGTGAGACGGGTGAGGAATGGGAGGGAAGGATCTGGCTCAGAGTTACATTGAGCTGGCCACCAATTTTCATAAGACCTTGGTCTTGTCTTTTCTGACCTTGTATGGACCCTTCAGATCTTGGCTTCTTCCCTTCCCTTTCTCTTCCTTCTTTAAAAAACACAAAAACAGAATTCCCTTCAAAAACACCAAAACGGCCCAACTTAGGTTTAACATGAGGCTGCCGGGCAGGCACCAGGGGAGCCCCATGTGTCCCAGGGAGTCATGTGGGGCCAGTTTATTCTGGGTAAGCTGCAATAAGGCACCAACAAAAAACACCAAAAGCCAGCAGCCAAGCCCTGCCTGGGAGGGGCTGGGATTGGCCTAGTGACTGATAGGAAGTCTGGCCTCTCTGGGCAGGAGGACGTCCTGGCCCAGGCTTGCTTGTTTTCTTTTTTCAAGATACCCCTTGCCCAGTGAGCCTGAACAGGAGACCCTAGGAAGAGAGACAGGGCATGCTTTGGCGGAACCCTGGAACGATCGCTGAATGTAGAATCTTGTGAGACAGAAGGCCTTGTTCCAGAAAAGCTGGATCCCAGTTCTGACAACACCCCTGGCCTGAGGGCCATAGAACATATTGCTGCCATCAATCAATCAATTGGACATTATTAGGCACTTACCAGATGCCAGACGCAGTCCAAAGTGCCAACAGAATGTATCCTGAATATACCCAATCTCTGCTAATATCGGAAGCTAATCAGGATTGGGCCTAGCTTGCATTTATGTGGTAGCCAGGGGTGGGGAACCTGCACCTCTCTAGGCCACATGACAGGGATTTGTTCTATGAAGTTTGGATTCAGTAAAAGGGATGCACTTGAGGGCCTAGAAAGCCACATGTGGCCCGAGGCCGCAGGTTCTCTAGCCCTGTAGGCCATCTGGATAGAGTAGGCAAAGTAGGCTTTTCCTTCAGAGGGAGGCGAGGGCATAAGATGGAAAGGGTACCCATGTAGCTCATGTAAATGCCTGGGGCATCCTTCTGTCAACTCTCACTCCTACCGACAAGTCCCCAGCTCCCCACCGGGGTTCCAGGGGTACACCTAAGGAGCTGGGAGTAATTCTCTAATGCCATCAGCTTGAGCCCCCACTGGTGTGTTTCCCCCTAAGATTATCAGTTGAGAACCACTTTAGTCTGGTGAAGTGAAACTGTCACTTGGTCCCTGTGGGTCAGGCCTGGTAACCCTCAGTCCCTGATCTGTGAAGTTGACCCTGGTAGCTTTAGCCCCATCATCCCTGGACACCTTCCAGACAGGCCACTTCCAGGAAGGCCTGCCCATTCAACAAGCACTGACCAGTCCAGTCACAGAAACATGGTAGGCCTAGGGCCCTGGCCTCCTTCAGCCTTGTCCCTCAAAAGCACAGCTCTGTCTCAATGGCAAAGTACAAGGGGCCACCTGCTCCAAGAGGCCATCATGCTCATCGGCACACATCCTCAGGTTTATCTGCACCAAAGTACAAGGCTGCTCAGAGCCAGGCCCAGACCCTCACATACATGCAGAGACCCACAGAGACACAGAAGTGAACATGCACGTAATCTCCGGCATGCAGACATATCAGGGAAAAAGCAAATGGTCTCCAGTCCCCCAGTAGAATGAGCTCATCCTGCCAGATGCAGGAAACACTGAGAACATGGCCAGGTTCCCATGTGAGC
Organism: Petaurus breviceps papuanus; assembly: GCF_028583685.1. Classification (NCBI taxonomy): domain Eukaryota; kingdom Metazoa; phylum Chordata; class Mammalia; order Diprotodontia; family Petauridae; genus Petaurus; species Petaurus breviceps. The sequence continues at coordinate 2,090,157 of NW_027186331.1, forward strand.
CGAGGGCCATGCCCCGGGCAGCCATGCTGGGGACATGCAGGGAGGTGTTACCTGCAGGACCAGCTGCTGCCAGGCGGTAGCCAGGGGCTGCCCGTTGCCGATGGTGCACGTACTGGCCCGAGGCTGCTCGCAGGGCTGGTGAGCCCGCTCCAGCTGCAGGGAGACATTTCGCCGCTCTTCCTCCAGGGCCCGCGTGAGCCGCTCGAAGCGGGCCTCCTGCTCCTTGACGGAAGCTAGGATGCTGGCAGCCGACCTGATATCATACTCATCCATGGTGGCTCTGGCCTAGCAGCTGCCCAGGGCAAAGGAGAGGTTAGGGGAGGCAGCCAGGCCCAGCTACCTCGTGCAGGGATTCCCCCACACACAGGAAGGCGGCTCGATAGAACACTCACTCAGAGACAAAAACCCTGGCCCCTGGGAGAGCAGCTCCATTTTTGTTCATTGATTAAATTTTAAATTTAAAGTAATTAATCCAGGGCTGATGGAAAACAGGCCTGCATTGTGCAGAATCACATCTAATGCCTTCGATCCCTTCCAAAAGCCAAGTGACTGAGGAGACAGACTTCAAGCTGCCTCCTGAGCGCATATCCCTGAGCAAATCGGGGGCTTTGAATGAATCTCAACAGGCAGAAATGAGGGACCCGGCCCTCCAGATGGATGGGCCTTGGGAGAAATGGCAGCAGGCACAGCTGGCTCAAATAAAAAGGTGAGAAGAGAATGGAAGTGAACTGGAAGGGACCTTGGCAGCCATCTGAGACAACAGAGAAGGAAACAAAGCCTCAGAAGAACTTGATCAAGGTCCCACAGCTACCAAAGAAAAAGTGTCATGTGAAAAAGGGCTAGGCTGTCTCAGTGGACCACAAGCTTAAAGCTGCGTCAGCAGTGTGGTCTGGCAGATCTGAGATTGCCTCGTCAGTAAAACAGCAGTGCCTAGGTCAGAGAGGCACTGGGTCAGCTGTTCTCTGCCCTTAGCAGACCACAGCCAAAGCAGGCCACACCTTCAGAGGAGGGGGCCAGAGTGGGGAGGGGGTATAAGCCAGGCCATAAGAAGAGCCACTGAAGGAACTGGGGAGAAGGCCAGGAAATGATGGCCAGCCCCAGGTAACTGAGTGGAGCAATGGACAGAGGGCCAGGTTTGGAGACAAGAAGACCTGAGTTCAAATTCTGTCTCATTTACTACTTGTGTGACCATGGGCAATGCATTTCATCTCTCTTAGGCCAATTTCTTCATCTGTAAAATGGGAATAATAATTTCACCCCTACCAGGGCTTTGGTGAGGACTGACATGGGCCAAGTGCTTTGCTAACATCACTCAATGTGAAGGGCCTTTGGCTGGAGCAGCTTGGGCTTGCTTCTACCTGGCCCCAGAGGGCAGAACCATGGTGGGGGGTTACAGAGAGGGAGACTGAGGCTTGATGAAAGGAAGGAGCTTCTAACAACTAGAGGGGAGGAGGTGCCTCTGGGTCACAGGGTGGCCACAGCGAGTCTGGTTCCCTTCACTGGAGGTCTTTGGGCAAAGCGCAGACGGCGGCCACCTGGGAGGGATGTGGGAGACCTGGGGCCTGACCCAGCTCAGGGAGGCTCCCTCCAGAAGCAACAGCTCACCACCTTGATTTTCTTGGGCAGGACCAGTGGCAGATGGGATGTGGAATGAACCAGCAGAAGTGGAAAGAAGAAGCCTCGGGGGCAAGGGGATGGTACCATCTTGCACCCCAAGGATTGGCCCTTGAATTGTTCCAATGAAAGCAGACACCGGGGGCTTCATGGGGCCCAGATCGGCCATGCCAGGTGGAAAAGGTCTCCTTCAGAGTGTACCCGCATGTTCCCAGGGTGCTAATTCTTGCGGAAGAGGCGCATTGCATGAGCTTGTCCTGGATCTTGGTAAATGCCCTGCTCCCACCTCAAAACTCATCTTTAGTCCCTTCCATCCACACAGAATCTAAGGAAGACAGTCCACCTAAGCAGGAACATGAGGCCAGTGCCCAGATAGAAAATGGACAAGTGGACCCACCTCTGGAAATGCACGGGGCCAAGTGACTCCATTTTTATTCAGGGAGCTAGCATCCTCTGCAGATACAGTCAGAGGTGATGAGGGCAGGATGCCAGATCCCAAAGAGGTCGTGTGTTAGCACACACTAGCAGGCAGGGCAGATGAGTAATGGGGCCAGGGTCAGGGAGACAGAGCAGCTGCTGCCAATAACTCCACTCAGGGCACAAGGCTTCCTCCTGTCCTGAAGTGCCCATGCACTATGGTCAAAGCCCTGAGAATCCTACCAGGGAGGAGAAGAAGAGAGCCCCAGGAGGCCTGGCGTGGACCCTGGAGAGTCTGGTTGTTTGCCTGTGCCTGGGGCAGGTGGGTCCCGGGAGCCTGACTGCTGAGCTGGCTGAGGTCACAGGCCCAGAGAACGTGTGTGACAGAGCCTGGAGGGCAGGGACGGTGTGTCAAAGATGCTGCAGACACACTGGTACAGACCACAGGCTGGGGGCTGGGCCACAGAGAGCCAATGGGGGGAGAAGGTCAGAATAAGGCCTGGCACCTTGAGCGCACGTTAAAGCATCATCTCACCTGACATTCAAGGCTACTCTGAGGGGGCGACACTACTGCCCTCATTTTACAAATGAGGGAACTGAGGCAAGTGGGGTTTAAGTGACATGCCCAGGGTCACACAACCAGGAACCACATGGGTATGAACTGAGCTTGAGGCCAGGCTGAACAGCTGGACCAAGAAAGATGAAAAGAAGTGCCTGGCTTTTGATGGGGGCACGGATCCTCTCTGGTCCGTGACTACATTCTAATTGGGTCCCCAGGGATCCTGCAAGGGCAGTGGCCTGGCCCAAGTGAAGGATGCCCCCACGTAGGAAGTCCCCAGGCCAGCCTCTCCTCATCTGCTCCTCAGCCTTTGAAAAGAAATTGGAGCATGGAAACCCTGGTGGATAAAGGCAGCCGGGTGAGACAAGACCACATGGCTGAATTCACAGTGTGGTTCCAGGCCTCTGAGGGGGAGGAGAGAGAAAGGGAGAGGGGGGGGGGGGAGAAAAGAGGGAAGGAGGAGGAAGAGGAGGAGAGGGAGGTAGCAGAGAGGAGGGGAAGGAGGAGGAGAGGGAGGAAGGAGATGGAGGAGGGGAAGAGGAAGGTGGGGGAGAGGGAGGAGGGGGAATAGGAGGAGGAGGGAGGGGAGGGGGGAGGGGGGGGGGAGGAGGAGGAGAGGGAGGAGGGGGAGAGGAGGAGGGGGAATAGGAGGAAGAGGAAGGGGAGGAGGGGGAAGAAAAGAGAGGGAGGAGAGTGGACAGGAGAAGGGGTCTGAGAAATCAGATTCAAATCCTCGACCACTCCTTTTTCTCCTTAGCTTATCTTCCCTGGGCCTCAGTTTCCCCATCTGTAAACTGAAGAGGGTGGACAGGTAACCTCTACTAGCCCTCGTCACTTCCATATGTGACCTCATCTGATCCTCATAATAACCCTGGGAGGGAGGTGCTATTATTGTCTCCATTTTACAGATGAGGAAACCTGAGTCAAACAGGTGATATGACTTGCCCAAGGTCATACAGCCAGTAAGTGTCTGAAGCTGAATTTGAACTCAGATCTTCTGGGCTCCAGGCCCAGCACAAGCCACCTCAAGAATTCCTTCCAATCGAGAACCCTGCGATCTGGGGCAAGCTTAGGGTTAGAGGCCCGGCTTTGAGGAGTCACTTCCTATGCCCTTGGAGACTCTCCTGGAATATTCCCAAGCTCCTGCTCAGTCACACTTCCTAGCGTTTTATGGTTCATAAAAAGACTGTGAGGCCAGGAGGGCACCGTACAGAGAAGAAAGCTTAGAAGGAGAATGGCCCAGGGGAACATGGCTAGGAAGCGGCACAGGCACGGCCTGATGCCCCTTCTGCCCCTTCGAGGGAACTCTGACCAGGTGATTTTTGCTAAGAGTGAGCCCCAGCGAGGAGGCAGCCAGTTGGGGGCTGGGAATTGGGAAGGCCCTTAGAACATGGGATGTCAGAGCTGGGAGGGGTCCTGGAGCAGGGGATGTCAGGGCTGGGAGAGGCCTTAGAACAGGCTGGAAGAGGTGGGAGGCACCTGAAAACAGGGGATGTCAGAGTGGGAGGGCCTTGGAACATGGAATATCTGGGCTGGGAGGGCCCTAGAACATAGTGTTAGGTGCTTATAACATAGAAGGTCAGCACTTAAAAGCACCTTGGTGGTCATTCAGTCACTTCCCACATGAGGAAACTGGTGCTCAGAGGAGCAAAGGCTCGCCCTGGCTCCCAGACAGGCAGGGCAGAGTCTGACTCCACTACAGGCCTCTGCCCACTGCCCGGGCACACCTGCTTCCTGCTCCCCCACCCCCAAAGATTGGCAGCAGAGCCCCGGGCAAGTGCCCACCCCTCAGTGTAGCCTCTTGAGGCTGGCTGGGGCTGGCATGCAGAGAGAAGACATGCAGTAGGGAGGGAGCCATACCCACCTAGGAGGGGAGGTGAGAGAGGACAGAGTTAGCCCTGGCAGACCATGGCCCACTATGCTAGAGAAAGCAGGATAGCAGCAGCTGTAACAAGAGGGAGGAGAGAGAAGTCAGAGGTGAGTTAGCAGGAAGGGCTCCAGCCCCCACCCCAGCCCCAGCCCCAGCCCCAGGGGCTCCTCCTCAGCCACGGGAATGCCACGTTGCCCAGTCAGACCCCAAGCTGCAGAAGGGCACACAGCTGGGCCTTATCTCTTTGTCTTTCTGGAACCTAGCCCGGTTCTCTGATCGGAACTCTGATGCTCAATCCATGTTTGCTGAATGGAAGACAGAGGTGGAGACCATCCGAGCTAAGAGGGCCTTGAGGAGTCATCTAGGCCACTCCCTCATTTTACATGGGAGGAAACTGAGGCTGGGAGAGGGTGAGCGGCCTGCTAAAGGTGACTCAGTCAATTTGTTAGAGCTTTCCCTCAAGGGTGTCAAGGCCCCAGGAAAGGAAGTAGGGGGTGCTCGTCAGAGCCCTCTGGGGCTGGCAGGGCAGACACTAGTCCCATTCATCAGAGAAAAGTGATTTCACATGGAAACAAAGGCAGGCCTAGAACCCAGGTCTCTTGACTTCCTGACCCCCAGGTCAAGGCTTTTCCACTAGACCCACAATGCCATCCCCTCCAGACACCATCACCGGCAGCTACATGAACCCACAGGACAGACCCATTGGAGGTCGGCAGGAGCTTTTGAAGCTACCAGGCTGAGACAAGCCCTCTCTGACCCCTCAAAGCCAGATCCCGCCAGCCCACCTGCCTGTTTATAAACTCAGCCCACTCACACCAAGTAGCAGGAACCCAGCCCAGTCTGCTCTCACGAAAAGAATCATATGTAAATGAACTCTGTTCCTGACGGCAGTTTAAACAGTCCCTGCAGTCTTGTTCAGGCCACCCATGGTTTAGCAAGGACTTTCTTCCTATATGACACAGGAGTAGGCTTTGAGGGATTCTCACATCCCTTCCTTCCCCTCTATCTGTATAACCACTACCCTAGTCCTAAGGCGTAGACAGGATGAACGAAGGTGATGATTAGAAAGAAGGCACCAAATATGGGGTGGGGGGGAGGATGGAGAATGGCTTCCCGTAGAAGGAGGGACTTCTTCGTTGTCCAATGTAATGAATTTTCTCCCTGACTGGAAGAGAGCTCAGGGACACTCTCCTGGTACCGGTAATATATGGAGCATGTGTGGTCAGAAGCCAGCCCTTGGTTGTTTTTGATGGAGAAAGAGATGAGTTGGGGGGGAGCCTGTGCAGAGACTGGGAGGGTATGAGACAGCTCATGGGAGTGAGCTGGGCTGTGCATTTGTTGGGGATCCATGGGCAAAGTGATGATTTCTGGAGGATCTGGGCAACAGGAAAAGGATGGACACTGCGGCTAGGGAGGAGCTGACATGTCTTGCTGGTGCTTTGAGCCTAGACACTGAGTGAGTAGTGATTCCTACAGAGAAAACTCTGACAGCTCAGTTCGGGCAGAAAGAGTCAGGCATGAAATAGCTCAGAGCCCCCATTCATCTCTACACAGGAAGAGAGAACACCCAGACAAGCCGAAAGAACCAGACCCTTAATATGTGTAACTGATGACTACTGGTAGAGTACCAATGACCATGTGCATGTAAGTGGGTCTGTGTCTGAATACATGAATGTCAGGTCTAAAATAACCTGATGCTCAATCTCCCCTGGGCCTATTGCCAACGCGTTATCACCCAGTATCTCCAGAGGCCCTAAGAGCACCCTGAAGAAGAGCTGGGTGCTCAGAGAACACCCATTTTTCCAACTGGAAGGTAACATCCAGGATAATCACTACCCTAGAGCCTTGGGAAATCCCTGCCCCATTGGGGGACTCCAAGGACACAGGACTGAGCTGCCCACTCCTCCAATTACCTGTTGTTGTTCAGCCGATTTTCAGTGGTGTCCAACTCTCTATGACCCCATTTAGGGTTTTCCTGGCAAACACACTAGGTTGGTTTGCCATTTCCAGATGGGGAAACTGAGGTAAACAGGGTTAAGTGACTAGCCCAGGGTCATACAGCTAGTAACTCTCTGAGGCTGGATTTGAACTCAGTTCTTCCTGACTCCAGGCTCTAATTATTTACCAGTTGGTAAAAGGCACTCAGAACATCTGCCTTCATCCTTCCTGACTTCTCTGCAGCCTTTGGTGATGTCACCCTCACCTCCTTGCTCCTCTCTTCTCCCTAGTTTTAGGGACATCACTGTCTCCTGGTTCTCTTCTTACCTATCTGGACCCTCCATCTTCTTTGCTGGACCCTCATCTGGGTGACACCCACCTGTAGGTGTCCTGGGCCCTCTTCTCCCTCTACCCTGGTGATCTCCTCAGCTCTCCTGAATCCCATCACCTCTGTTAGGGGGCCAGATCTACTTGTCCAGCCCTAGCCTCTCTGCTCACCTCCAGTTTCAAATTTCCAACTACTATCAGACCTCTCAAGTTGGATGTCCAGTAGACATCTTAAACTCAACGGGTCCAGACCTGAGCTCATCATTCCCAAACGACCTCTGCCCCCTTCCCTACTGCTGCTTAGGGCCACACCCTCCCCCCAGTCCCAAAGGCTCCCAACCTAGGAGTCACTAGATCTTCACTATCTCTCGTGGCCCCCAAATCCAATATGGCACCAAGGCCTGTCCATTTCACCTTTGCACCATCTCCCAAATATGGCCTCCTCTCCTCTGACCGTCATCACCTTGCACTATGGCTATGGCAACAGCTGCTGGGGGAGGGGTCTGCCTGCCTCCAGTCAATCCTCCATTGAACCCCTCAAGTGATTTCCCTAAAGCTCAAGTCTGCTCATATCACCCCCCTCCTCAATACACTGCAGTGCCCCCTGTGGCCTCGAGGACCAAATATGAAATGCCTTTTTTGACTTTTACTGGCCTTTTCTAAAGGTCCTTTCTAACACGTCATCTCTTTCCCATAACGGTGCTCTAGTAACTTGGGCCTCCTTCTTTCGGACCCTGAAAATGCAGGTGGAGCCAGCTGGTCAGGGTCCAAGGCTGGATTTGAACTCAGGAAAATGAGTCTTCCTGGCTCTCTGCCCTGCCAGCCACCCTCTTCTGGGGGAGGAAGCTACTGCTGTTTTGGCTTCCCCTCCCTCACCAGACTGGTGTGGCTGCAGTGGGGTCTCCCATGTCCCTTAATAGCTCAGCTAGGCCTCCCCCATCCCTCTGTCTTTGCTCATGCTGTTCCTTGCCCAGCAGTCCCTGCCCCTGCCCCAAAGGTCCAATCCCATGCATCCCATCTCATCCTTTGAGACCCACCACCTCCATTTTCAGGGTCCAAGGGGCCCTCAGAGACCACCTCAGGCAGCTCCTTGTTGGAATATCAGAGATTTGGAGCTGGGCAGGGCCTGAGAAGCTGACCCTCCCCCTCCTCTTTCATGCTTGAGGAAAGGCCCCCCAGGAAACCAAGCATTAAGAGGTGGCTGGCGGGTTTGCACAACATCCCCAGAAGGTGTTTGGGCTTCCCTCTGGAGATGTTCAAGGATGGGGAGTTTGTTCACTCCCCTGCCCCAGGGACCAGCATGGCTCAAGAACCATGGGAGAATGGAGGGACACACTCTGAAGCTCCGATGACATCAGTGACAGATGACCAATGGGCCCTGGTTTGTAGGTGCAAAGCCTCACACTGACGACTGCAGAGTGGGGCTTTGTGAGTGGGTATAAGCTCCCTCCAGACCACCCCACCCTAGGACAGGGTCCTCCACTGCGTCCTTACACTGAACCCAAATCTGCCTTTCTCTGGTTTTTGTTCTCAATCTTTTGGAGCCAAACAGAAGAAGCCTGAGCCCTCCTCCACAGGCAGCCCTTGAAGATGCTTGAAGATGATGTCATATCCCCCTGCCCCCACATCTTCTCCTCTCCAGGTTAAGCATCCCCAGTTCCAGGGCCCAGGGCCTCCCCATCCAAGCCTCCCTCTTCTCGGCAAGGTCCAGTTTGCCCAAGTTCCTTCTGAAATGTGGTGCCTAGAAGTAGGTATGATGCTTCAGGTAGAGACTGACTTGTCAGAGGTCTTTGTAATGTCTTCAGTTTGAGGGTCTAAGGCAGCTGGTGGCACAGAGGATGGTATTCAGAAAGACCTGAGTTCAAATCCAGTCTCAGCCACTTAGCTGTGTGATCCTGGGATGGTCACTTAAACCTATCTGCCTCAGTTTCCCCAACTGTAAAGTGGGGATGATAAGAGCACATACCTCCCAGGATTATTGTGGGAATCCAATGAGATAATATTTCTAAAACACTCCTGGCACATAGTAGGTGCCTTTCCTGGGGGTGACCTTGCCTTCTTAGTTGCCCATCCTGGGGGTCTTTAAGAGGAGGCTGTTAAACATTTTAGGGCTGAAATAGAGAAGATTCCTGCTTTAAGGAGGGGTTGGAGCAGGTGGTCCCTGGGATTGCTCCCACTCCTGATTTGCACAGATCCCACAATTTGACTCTTTTCTCCATTTCCTACCCCTGGAGACTTTTCCCCCCTGTTTTGTCCCACCTCTACCAATCCTTGGGCCACAGCTCTGCTTTAGCTGGACAGTCGAGGCCTGGAATGGTGGAACTGGGCATGGGGGCTCCATCCTCCACCAACTTACTGAGAGACCACAGGGTCTCACCGTCCATTCATCATCTGGCCTCAAACTCTGCTGCCATCCATCTGGACTGGCCAAACCGGGCAGATGCAGGCCTAGCTCAAACCAGTCTGATGCCTTCTTTTCTCTCTCCCTTCTTTTCTTAGCTGGGATTTTACACTCTCCTCTCCGTGATGTTAACACCCCCACACCTCACATTCTGGTCTCCCTCCAGCCCACTTCATTAACATGCTGCTCACCTCCTTCCCTCAAACCTGGGTGGAAAATCTTACGTCAGACACAGAGCCGTCACTGTTCCCACAGAAGACGCCTCCCTGCTCTTCTGGAGAAGTTGTTTGAAAAATCTGATTAAGCTTCCCCCTGGTCGATCCTCGAGCCCCAGAGAGAACTCTCAGCCTTTCTGCTCTATCCACCTCAAAATCCCCACAGCTTGGGTTTCTTTGCCTATCTTTTTACTAGAGATTCAAGTTAAATTTCCCAGATCAAAAACAAAAGCAAAACCTCACTTTCTGAAAGATTAGAGATTTAAGGCGATTTAAACATATCAGTTCTCGGGGTTTCAAATGTGAAGGGCGGCCCTTCAGGGAGGAGGATGTTGTCTAGCAGGGAGAAACAAGCAAACAGAAAGCCTGGCTCCTTGGGCAGGTGGCTGAGCCCTGAGCCTGAAGACCTGCCTGGCTGCTTCCTGCTGGCTGTCCTTGGGAAAGTCCTTTCCCTCCCTGGGAGGAAGGTTCCCCATGGAGAGATGGAGGAGGTGTGATGGGACAGCTGGTCTCTAGATTGCTTCCCTCTCCAAGCCTAGATCATAGATTTAGAGGGTCCAGAAGGGACCCTCAAGGTCTTTTGGTCCAAGCCTCTCATTTCAGATCCTCTGACTCTGGGGGGTCAGATAACCCTGGCCAAGGGCAGGCAGTGGGGGGGAAGACAAGCATTTATTAAGCACTGACCAAGCCAGGTACTACTGTATTCAGTGTTTTACAAACACTATTTCACTTGATCCTTGCAACAGCCCTGCAAGGGAGGTGCAATTATCATCTTCATTTTACAGTTGGGGAAACTGAAGAAGACAGATGTGAAGCGATTTGCCCAGGGTCACAGTCAGTGGCATTTGAACTCGGATCTTCCTGACTCCAAGCCTAGAACTCTATTCACAACAGCACCTCACCATCTGCAGTTAAATAAGCAATGACATTAGGCACCTGATCTCTGTAGGTACTGGGCTAGGCCTAGGGGATACTACAAAAACCGTAAACCAGGCCCTGCTCTCAGGGAGCTTACAGTCTAATGGTGGCACAAAGCTTTGGCAGAACTGGAAATGCAGGCAATCTCCTAGTGGAAACCCTTATACTACCTGCTATCTTCCTGTGCTGCACTGCCACCCCTGATATGCTAACAGCAGCACCATCGTGTTTTATTGTCTCTAAGCCGGGAGTTCCTAGGGAGGGTGTAAATAATTCTTTGAATAACTTCTTCTTCTCCTTCCTTACCCCTACTCCCAGCACAGGGTTAAACTCAGGGCAGTTGATCAATAAGTACTGGTTGACATGCCCTGATCATTCCACAGCTCCAGAATTCCTACAGCAGCATCCTTTAAAGGAGTCCTTTGTGTCCAGGACCCTTCTGGCAGTTTGGCGAAGCCTCTGAATCTCTTTTCAGAATGATATTTTTACATGCACAAACTACATAAGATTACGAAGGACTCCAATTATTGGGAAATACAGATATCAGAATATATATTTTAAAAAATCAAATTCATGGGTCTCTGGTTAAGAACCCCGGCAGATGGAGGAAGCAGGGGCCAGATAAGCTTGCCAACCAACCAGAGCCCCTTTTCCAGTGCCTGTGGAAGAGGCAGCCAAGAACTGTCTGGGGAAAGTACCTCTCTGTCCTCCCCTCCTGAGCCTGTTCAGAGGATTGGATGGAGCCCTCTTCTCTCTGGCCAGCAGAGTCTCACTCTCCACCCACCGCTTTATTCTTTTATTCACTTATTCCTGTTGGGTACTGAGGGCCAGAGAGCTTTTTATTACTCAAATCAAACCGTGGCTGACAATGAGAATTAAATACTGAGACACTGGGGGCCCAGGATAGAGAACAATGTCGCCTTGGGCAATTAAAACAAATTTGGATCAATTAGACTAGAGGTTGACCCAGGCCTTCCTACAACCCCAGAACTGAAGGAACATCAATTGTGCGGGGGAGGGTGGGTGAAGCCAGGGAGGACTATTTAAAAACAACATCATTATTATCACAGCCTGAGGCCATTTCTAAACTGTGAGCACAATGTTCGTAGTAAATCACTGCATCTGGCCAGTCTTCATCTGAGAGGCAGGGGCAAAGGAAAAGCTCCCTTCCCCTACATCTCTCCCAGAAAGGTGCCCTCCTAAGCCTGTGCCACCCACAGGGGGGGTGCCATGTGCTGCCTGAGGCAGGGTCACTGGTGCCACTGGGGAAGCCCCAGGTGATGAAGAGAGAGATTGTTGCCTAGGGCAGAGAAGATAAGACTAGATGGGCAGAGAGATGGGAGAACCAGCTAAGTTACCAGGGAAGTTAACAGCGTGCATTGCAGGGGCATTTCTACCCAAGGGGTGAAACCTTGAGGGAATTAATTCTCTGTCCAACAAGTGGCTGCTGCTTTCTGGCAGAGAGCGCCCATGGTGTGAGTAATCCAGGTCTGCCCCCCAAATCCCACCCCACCCCCACATGCATACCTAAACAACTTCTCCCCACCATTCCTTCACTCTCCTGGGATCTCCCAAAGCTAGCTTACTGCCCTCTGCTCACAGGCACCTTTTATTCTGAAGACTTATCTGCCTTGTTCTGGTTGGCACTGTGGCCCTGACGCCTTGGGCAGCCCTGCCAAGTCCCAGGACCGTTAGGTTAGCAGGGTTACACACAGGAGTGGGTGCCAGCTAGAGCATTTCAGAGAACCCAGAACGAGGCAGGGACCATCGGGGCATGGAGAGCCCGTATGGAGCCCCCTACCCAAGGAGGCCCAGCAAGCCCATTAAGTGACTGAAGCCAAGTACAAGATATGAAAGCACACTGAAAACTCCCCTTCTGTGATCTGGAAGTGATCTGGAAGCCTCGAGCTGGATATCTGGGAACAGACTGTTGTCAATTTAACACATCCTTTGGAGGAAGCCACACACTGGTGAATACCTGATCTCCTCAGCAGATGTGTCAGGTGACTTCTCCTAATGATGAGAAGTTAACTGGTACTAAATATAGAAATCGCACCCACAAGTAGACACAGCTACTGAATTTTCATCTTCCACGCTGCTGTCCGGCTTTGACAATCCGTCAGGACTTTTCCGAGAGGACCTTTCCTCATACCTGGCCACGCAGGTGGAGGAAAGCCAGGAGAGAGTGCTAGGAAATCCAGCCAGGTGGGAAAGCTTCCTCGACAGATCTGGCCATTGTGTCACCGCTGGGGGAGTCAGTGGGCTTGGGGGAGGCAATTTCAACATTGGCCCACAGGAATTCGATGGAGGCGACAGAGGAAAGAGTCAGAGGCCCTGGCTTAAAAGTCCTCTTCTGACACTTTGTGTGACCTTGAACAAGCCTCTTCTTTTCCTGGGGCCTCGGTTTCCTCCTCTGTAACTTGAGAGGGTTGGTGTTGACAGCTTCCGAAGTCCCTTCTGGCTCCAAATCTATGATCTATATAATATCACAGGTCCTTGGATGTTGAAATAAGGACAGCGGGGGACCAGGTGGGTTTGAGGCAGGACAGCAGGGACCAGGTGGGTTTGAGGCAGCCGGCTTTTCCCCTCTTTCATGTTTTCAGAAATGTAATGCTACTTGTAGTTGGATAATAGTTTAATGAGTGAAGAGGTCTCTGTGCAGACCCCAGCAGGACAGGGGCTAGAGAAACATCCAAGGGGTATATCCCAATGGGACTTTCTGGGGAGGGCACCTCTGAACCTGTGTGTGATGGGAGAGTTGGGTACTGAAGCCACACCTTCGCAAAATGGTCCTTCTGCTGGGCCCAAGATGGATGGAGCCTTCTCTCTTGGGGGGTGCTGCCTGGGGCGGGGGAATCCTGCTTCCTAGGGGAGGGAGCTCATGGGCTCACAGGGCCCTCAGAGGCCACCTCGTCTGACTCTCATTTAATAGATAAGGAAACTTGCCCAACATCACCCAGGTAGCATCGGAGAGAGGTGAACTCAGTTCCTGTGTCTCTGGAGCCAAGAATCTAAATTTTCTTTTGTCCTTAATTTTACTGTTGAGCCTAGGTAGACTGGAGTCTACAATCTCTAATCAGAGATCCGAGGAGAGGCCCTACTATCGGAGGAGGGCACCATGCTAGTATCACTGAAATGGGACCTCTCTGCCCCCCACCTTCAATCCATGCCAGTGTCTGTTATACCCCAAACGTGCTCTGATACCAGCAGCTATGCTGAACAAGGGCTGGGCCAGGAAGGCCAAGGATGCCTGGAGAGTGAGGCCGAGGCCCAGGACTGGAACATGGGAATGGGGTCAGGGGCTGCAACACAGGAAAGGGCACAGGGATGACCTCCTCCAGCCACCTCATGTTACACAGGAAGAAACTAGCTCCTAGAGTTGGTCACTTGAGAGATGGGGACAGAGGTGAAAGAATCACAGGATCTCCCAGCTGGAAGGGCCGTAAGAGAACACCGAGTCCAAGCCGAACCTTACTTTGGTGGAGATGGGGGTAGGTGTCAGGGGAATTCCTCATAATCTGACCTCAGACACTTCCTAGTCTGGGCAGGTCACTGCACCTGTTTGCCTCAATTTCCTCATCATAAAATGGGAATGATAATAGCACCCACCTTCCAAGGTTGTGAAGATGAAATGGAGAGGATTTATAAAGCACTCAGCACGGTGACTGGCACTCAGCATGGTGACCAGCACCCAGAAGGGGCTTCAAGAATGTTCTCTTTTTCCTGGGGGTTAGAACTAAAAGGTTCAACCTCCTCTCTCTCTGTCTCTGTCTGTTTCTGTCTTTCTGTCTCTCTGTGTCTCTCTCTTTCTCTGTTTCTGCCCATCTCTGTCTCTCTCTCTCTGTCCGTCTCTGTCTCTGCCTCTCTCTATCTCTGTTTCTGTCTCTCTGTCTCTGTCTCTATGTGTCTCCCTCTCTCTCTTTCTCTCTGTTTCTGCCCATCTCTGTCTCTCTATGTCTCTCTCTCTGTCTTTCTCTGTCTGTCTGTCTCTGTCTCTCTCATCAACATTCTCTCTTTGGCTAGTTGCCCCCACCTAAAGTCTGTGCTAGGATATACCCTAATTGTGTGTAAAAGGGTGATTAACTCCCATACAAGCACTCAAGGTAATAAAGATGTACCAGGTAGGACAGGCTTTATCTCCCCTGACAGGAAATGCAGAAAGATGCAAAGGACTCAAAGGAACTCATAAGCTGATGAAGAAAACACATAAAGCATCCAAATAGCCCATAAACATCTCCCAGGAAACAGTCATATTTTGTTGCTGCTGAACGAGCCATGGCACATCCCACTGGACCTGCGCTGTTCGAATCCTTGCTGTAGGAGTTTTCAGGGGAAGGCAGTGGCACATTCCTGCCCTGCTTCCCTGAGCCAGGGATTCCTTCATGGTTCCCAGAGCCTCAAGGGCCAAGTGAGGGATCCTCTTCTTTCTCCAGGAAGCACCTGATTCAGGAAATCTCCATTCTCTAGGAAGAAGGTCCCAGAACTCCCAGCCTCTGGGGCACCCCTTCAAGGGAGCCACAGCCCAGGAGAACAGCCCATCTCCAGAGAGAAGGGCAATTCTGGGAGCGCACAGCTAAGAGAAATCTCCAAACAGGAATGTGGGGCCAGGAACATCCATCATCTCTGAGTTCCTCTGTTGGGCAAATCATCTGCTTTTGCAGAAAATCTATCAGCACCTCCCTTTCTGGGCTGCAGAATCCATTGTCTGAGCTCTGACATCTGCTTAGAAAGCCATGGACAAACCCTGGTAACTCCTACAAGCTTCTGGCCCAGAGCCACCATTCCCAGCTCTTGCCAATTGGAACCCGTGTGGCATTAGGTGACTGAATAACGATGCCAGGGCCTCAGTTTCCCTTTTTTGCAAAAAGAGGGAACTAAACCAGATAAGGCCCCTTCTAGCTTCAGTAAGCCCTGATTCTGAGGTGCCTGCCCTGATGACCAGATTCCCCAAAGCCTGATTATTCAGGACCTACCTGCTGAGATTTCTAGTTTTGCTGGCCTAGCAACTGTTTAGGGTCATAAGAAATACTCTTACAGGGGCTGGCAGGGAATTAGGGATCATTTAGTCTAACCCCCCTCATTTTACAGAGGAGGAAGACTGGGGTTCAGAGAGGAAGGGCCTTGTTCAAGGTCAGGTTTCCCCGATAATACCCTGCCTCATAGCTGGACCAGTGCAGACAGCACAGAACTCATCTGAATCCTGCCTCAGACCCTTGACTAGTGGGGTGACCCCGGGTAGTTCACTTAACCACTGGCTGACTGCCTCAGTTTCCCCATCTGTCAAATGGGTATAATTAATGGCACCTGCCTCACTGGGTTAGTAAGAGGCTCAAATATTTGTAAAGTGTTTTGCAAACCTGAAAACACCATTGAAATGCCACGATCTGCCAGTATGCTAGTGGCTGGCACACAGTAAATACATAATTAATGCTCCATTGTTCCTTTGTACATGGGGCTGCCAGGATTGGATCACGTCTTCTTTACAGAGTTCAAACCTTACTACTGTCTCTGATCCCCATTCTACAGCTAACTGGAAAAGGCACCAAGAGACACAGTTTGGTGGTCTACAGGCCCCTGGGACTCCTGGGGGCCTTTCTTCACAAGGGGCAATTCTAGGCAGAAGTTTTGTATGGTTCTTCTCCCACAATCCACAATCCAATTCAATATATTCGCTGCTGACTAAATGCAAGACTACACCGCTCCAGAGATACAAAGCCCAAAGTCTCAACAGTCTCTGTTCTTGAGGACCTAACACTGTTGTCTCAAGCAAGGGGTGCTCAGGTAAAGCAGTGCCAGCCAATGTGAGGGGGGCAAGTGCTAAGAACAGGGGCCTGGGGGGCTGGCTTCTCACAGGAGGCAGCACTGGGCTGGGACACGAAGAAGCTAGGGATTGGGAAGGAGGATATTTCAGGCATGGCGGACAACCTTGCAAAGGATGGAGAAGGACATAAAAGGTCAGTTCAGGGAAGGGCCAGTAGCTCAGTCTGGATAGGTGTAGGGTGTGCGTAGAGAAGATGTCAGAATAACCGAAGTACGCTCTAGTCTCCTCCCCAAAGAAGAACTCCAAACAGATCAAGAAAGCACACCAGGCCAAATCCTGATGGAAACCCAAGAGAAAGTCAAACAGGGAGTCATTTTCCCTGTCCAAGTTGGCAAAGGAGACTAATAGAGAAGGCTGTAGACCCTGGGGACAGGGCCTAGCTGGGAGTCCACCATGCACAGTCCTCCAGGTGACCAGGGAGAGGCTGTGTCTGTGGAAAAAGGAGATCCTTAATCCATACTGGTATATCCTCAGACCCATACTGGGGCACCTTGACCTTGTAAAGGATACTAGAACTGAATACCCAGTCCTAGCTGACGAGTTCAGGGCAGATCTGACCCAAGGGCGAAGGAGCAGCCAAGGCCCTGGGCAGTTTAAGGAGAGAAGAGTAAGCTCAGGAGCACGTAAAAACTTTGTGATTAGGACCCCAGGACTGAAGCGTCCACAAGAATAATTATGGTAGCAATCCCAGACCAAAGGGGAGCCTACAGTTCTGTCCCATTGAATCAGAAGAGCTCCCCAGCTGGTCCCTTGTAAATGAGTCCAGCATCAGTCCACTCTTATTCAGACCCAAACCCAGGTCAGGAATTTGCAGAGCTCAGACCAGGGGAATAGTGATCAGATTCTGCTCTGGATCAGACAGGTCCCCAGCCCTGTCCCTGAGAGCCTGCAGTAACAAAACACTCACTGCCCCAAGAAAGCAGCAGCAGGACCAGCCAAGACCTTCCCTCCAGAAGTGCATGAAACCCAGTGCTAACATCAAGTGCAGAGTCAGGAAGTAAGCTGGAAGAACGAGCAAACAAAAAGAATCCCACCAAGAAAAATTATTATGGAGACAGGGATTCTCAGGATACAAACTTAGAAAAGAATGGATGACTCCAAAACATCCAAATGAAAAACCTCAAAGAAAAACTCAGAATGGGCACAAATTCAACTAGAATTCCAGGAAGAAATAAAGCAAGAGTTGAAAAAAGAACTGAAAATGTTTTATAAGTGAAATGAGAATGCTTGAAGAAAAAACTAGAAAAGAAATTAGAGCTATGGAAGGAAGAATTAAGAGAATTCACGGCTTGGAACAAGAGGTACAAACTCTTGGCAAACTCCCTAAAAATTAGAATGGACCAAAGAGAATCCAACATATCCATAAGGAAACAGTAAATATTAAAACAAAATCAAAAGAAAGATGTAGCTACTCTGATCAAGACAATAACTCAGAGCAATTCCAAAGAACTCAGGATAAAAAAATGCTTTCCATCTCCAGAGAGAGGACATTTCAATTCTGAGTGCAGATTGAGGCCTACTGTTTTTCACTTTCTTTATGTTACTTGTTTTTGTATATATTTTCCTTTGCAATGGGGCTAAGAAGGAAATATGTTTTTTATGACTTCACATGTATAATTGATATCATATTGCTTACCTGTTCTAGCAGTGGGGGAGAGCTGGGAAGAAAAGAATTTAGAACTCAAAAATTATAAATTAAAAAAACTTTAATTTTTTTAAAAAATTAAAAAAAATAAAAAATTTAAAAATGAATTTAAAAATGTAAAAAACATTTAATGAAATTATATATATATATGTACATATATACCACACACACACACACACACTTACATTTATATTTCAGAAAAACAAACTCAAAAGACAGAAAAAATTAGAAGAAAATATAACCTTGCAAAAACGACTGACCTGAAAATACATTTCAGGGAGAAATTTTTTTTTTAAGAATCATTAGAGTAGGGGCAGCTAAGTGGCATAGTAAATGAAGCACCATTCCTAGAGTCATGAGGACCTGAGTTCAAATTTGACCTCAGACACTTGATACTTCCTAGTTGTGTGACCCTGGGCAAATAATTTAACCCCAATTACCCCACCAAAAAATTCATTAGACTGCTTGAATGCTATAACAAAAAAAGAGCCTAGAAATCATATTTCAAGACATCTTAAAAGAAAACTGCTCAGATCTTTTAGACCTAGAAGGCAAATAGAAAATAGAAAGAGTCTACTGCTCACCTTCTGAAAGAAACCCCAGTGTGTGTAGGGGAGTAATATAATTGTGAAGGACATCAGTGTGCAATGGCAAGCCCCACCAATCAATATCTTCTCTGAAGGGTGTCAGTTGCAGGTAAATAAACCCATTTCCTAATCATCCCCTCACTCCTGAAAAAAGGCTTCATGAAATAATGAAGCTTTCTGGGCCTTCCCCAAACTCCCTGAGTTGACTCCAGCAACTGGGCTGGACCAGACAAGATGTTTCTTGGGCACAGGCCCCTGGGCAAGATTACCCAGACCTTGAATGGTGACACCAGAAGGCCAGAGGGTGGGTGGGTTTATTAGAGGCACTGCAGTATTCTACTTTGCTCTATGAGCCAACATTATGACTTTCAGCATCAGGGAGGTCATCACCACAGCAATAATGTCCCCAAAGTGGAAAACATGATTAAATCTTTATTCTACAACCCAATAAACTGAAAACAAGGAGACTGGCCGTCAGGGTCTCTTTTACCACTTTCCCTGATGGGCTATTTGGCATTTTTTATGTTACGCCAAGAAAACCCAAGGATATTTTCTTTGGGCCCCAACCTTAGCCTCTAAGAGCGACTGTCGGCACTGGCTGGTTCTCATAGCATTTTTCAGGCTTTGCTCATGATGTGACCTTGGCCTCTGAGAGCAATCATCAGCACCTGCTGACACTCACAGCATTTTTCAGGCTACAGTGGAGAAGGATAAAGCCTTTCACCAGGCCCTGACCTTGGCCTCCCCTCAATGGCCACTGAGACGTATCAATGAATCAGCTCGAAGGAGACAACAACAATGTTGAAAAGGCAGGAGTCACGTTGCACGGTGATACTCAGGGCATACTCGGTATCTCGGGGCTGCATTTTTCTGGCCTGTTGAAAGCCTTCTTTATCCGCACCCCCGGCAGCCCCGGGCTGACTCACCCTTGTCTACATCTGAGTTCTCCCGCACTGCTGCAGACCGATGCCTTGGCTCCTGTCTGGGACCACAAGAAGGTGCCCAGCAGTCCCTGCCCATTGTCCGTCACCACCCTGGCCCGCAGCCTCAGCCACCAGATTCAACATGAACTAGAAATCACTGACTATGCCCAAGGCACTTACGTTCTACCAGAGGACGAGGTGGGCGACACAACACCCACCGAGAAGTACGAGACCATTTGAGGGAGATGGCTCTGACCCTTCAAAGGGGGAATCAGGAGAGGCTTCCAGGGGCACTAAGCTGAGCCTTGAAGGGAGCCGGGGATTCTAAGAGGCAGAGAAAGGAAACAAGCATTTATTAGGCACCTACTATGTGCTAAGAACTTTACAAATATGTCGTCATCGGGTTCTCACAACAACCTCAGAGGTGGGTGCTGACATTTTACAGCTGAGGTAACTGAGGCAGAGAGAGGTTAAATGAGTTCCCTAGTCAATGTCTGAGGCGGGATTGGAACTCAGGTTTTTCCCAACTCCAGGACCAGAGCTCTGTCTACTGTGTTACACTGGCTGCCTCCAGGGCTAGAACTTCCCATGGAGGGCTACCTCCATTTTATTGTCTCTTGCTTGTTTGTATATAATTGTTTTCATGTTGTCTCCCCCATTAGACTGTGAGCCTCTTGAGGCAGGGCCTGTCTTTTACCTTTGTTTGTATTTCCAGTTCTTAGCCCAGTGCATGGTATACAGTAGGTGCTTAATAAGTGCTTGTTGCCTTGACTTGACTAACACCTAAAAAAGGGATGGTCTTTTCCTTACCAGACCTCTCCTCCCTCCCTCCCTCCTTTCCTGCCAACCCTACCTTGGGTGGCCCAAACTGATTTTGCTTCTGACTCCAGGCTGCCTGGGGTATTTTATGGAAACTCATTCTCTGACCTGAGGGTGTCCACCGTATGATTTTCTCCAGATCTCCCAGCCTCCCACGAGGCTCGTTTCCTTCTGCTTTTGATCCTGGAGGGTCTAAGCTTCCTAAGGGGCACATGGTGTTAGAAAGGCCTATGACGAATCTCAGGTGATGACCACCCTCTGCCCTGGACAGGTCACTCCTACACTCAGTTCTGAGCCTTCCATCCAGCCAAAGCAGAGCAGCCGGGGCAGGGTGACCAGATCAATTCATCAGCAAGTACTGACTAAGGTCCTACTGGGCGCGGGCACTGTGCAAGGAACTAGGGACGTAAAACTAAGAATAATAGCATTTACAAGTCCCAACTTATTTCCTCCTCACAGTATTGGGAGGTAGGGGTTACTATGGTGTCCATTTTACAGATAAGGAAACTTGAGGTAGAAATAAGTAAGTGGTGTCTTTTTGTGTGACTAAGGAGTGAATGCTGTATAACTCTTCCATCCTAAGGGAAGTTGTGATGTATGAAAAGGGGAAAAGAAGAAGGGGTTAAGTTAAGTGACTTTCCCAGAGCCACCCAAATAGCAGGTAAGCGTCTAAAGTCACATTTGAATTCGGATCTTCCGGCTTCCAGGTCTCATGGTCTGTCCTCTAGCTGCCTCTGACCAGAAGGAAACAGTCTCTATCAGGGGTGGGGACCCACGGCCTCCCACCCCTGTTCTATTCCATATGGAGAGCAAGGTTTTAAGATTGTAGCCACACAAAGAATGGCTGAAGGAACTGGGAATGTTGAGTCTAGCGAAGAGAAGACTTGAACGGAGATATCTGAAGGGCTGTTCCATATGAGAAGGATTCGGATCCGGAAAAATTGGGACCAATGGGTAGAAGTTTCAAGGAGACAGATTTGACCTATAGGAAGAAATGACGAGAGCTGCACAAGAATAGTGGGTCCCTTGAGAGTCATTGGGAGTGCTCGAGTAGAGGCTAGATCCCCACCTGTCAGGGGTGCTCGAGAAGGGAGGGCTGCCTTGGCTGAACTAAAGCCCAGGCCTAATTCCTACATCAGCTGCTTCCATACACGTTGGTTCTCTCTTCACTGCTACAAAATTTTAGCTTCATGAGTTTCTATGGCCAAAAAAATCCTCCCCAGTTCGTCAATGCCTGGTGATGAGCCCCTCCAGCCTGAGCTGGGCTTGGCTTGAAACTGCAGGCACTTAATCCACCTCTAGATCTGACCATCTCACCTCCCCCTCCATCCATCTCAATAACCTCCCCTGGCTCCCTATTACCTCCAAGATCAAATGGAAAGCCCTTTGTCTGGCTCTGAAAGGCCTTTACGACATGGCCCCTTCCCACCTTTCCATCCTGTCACACTTTACTCCGCCCCTCCTCCCCCCACTCTTTGATCCAGTGACACTGGTCTCCTGGCTCTTTCTCTAAGAAGTTCCATCGCTCACCTGTAGACATTTTCCTTGGCTATCCCCTACTCTGGGGAGCTTCAGACCACAGCCAGGGTGGCCTATGCTGGTGAACACGGAGATGGCAGACTCAACCACCAATGACATCTGACCATAGAGATGCCCCAAGCCAAGCCAAAAGACAAAGATGAACACCTAGTGGGCCCAGGGCCCAGAGGCAGCCTGCCACGGGTGAGCAGAAGACAGGACTTCCAGGCAAAAGGCGAGATTCGAATTCACGTGCCATGACACACTGCCTGAGGGGCCTGGGCAGGTGACAGCTTCTCAGAGCCCCCATGAACCCCCCTCTAAGCCGCCAAACAATCGTTCACCTGAATCTGGTGGGGGGGTGTTCCACAGGGAAGGTTTCTAACCTCGTGAAATCACGGCACCAGACAAAAAAGATGTGGGGTATGGAGCTAAAACAACAAAAAAAAAAACCCAGAAAATCATGCCTGCCCTCACGAAGCTTCCCCTCATCCAGAGGGACACAGTGTGTGAAGAGCCAGGCACGCGAATGCTAACTTGAGGAGGAGGTTGAGAGTACCGCTAACCATGAGGACGGGGAAGAACATTCAAGCCACATCCCGCCACCATCCTCCTTGATGGGGGCATCCTTATTGGGCGTTTCAGCTTCTCTATCTGCCCTTGAATACTGACCTGGAAGGAATCTGAGAGATCATCCACTCCCACCCCTCACTTTACAAATGGGGAAACTGAGGGCAAGTTAAATGACTTGGACAAGGTCACACAACCAGTCATTGGCAGAGGCAAGTTCTGAGTCCGCATTCTCTGCTTCTCCATCCAAGGTTCTCACCCCTATACCAAGCTGTCTCTTTTGATCAGGTCACACGGCAGGGCCAAGATTCAAGCCTAGGTCCCTTGGCTTCATGGAGCCACTGGGTCAGCGATTCACAGGGAAAGGAACATGACACCATCCCCCGGGAGGGAGACTCAACATTCCCGGCATTCACCCACACTGTTTGTTTTGGGAGGATTCAGTACAAAATGAGGTGGCGGCCTCCTGGAATGCCTCCCTCCCACCACCCCCTTACAGAACCCCTAGTTCCCTTCGAAGCTCGTGCCCAGGCAGCCCTTTCTGTAAACAACGCCCTCAAGGACCAGCATCCTCCCTCCTGAAACGCTTCCGTCTACACATTCCACCGTGCGCCATGATTTATGTTGTATTCTCCCAACAGAACTGAAACCTCCTGAGGGAAGGCCCTGCTTCCTTGTCTCTTCACATCCCCAAGGACTCTAACACTCTAAACAGAGGAGGCATTTCACAGATATTTCTCAGGATGAACTGCATCCATTCAAAGTATTTGGCTAGTGAAGGCCCCAGTGCAGAGGTGGGGAATCTGCAGCCTTCAGACCACATGTGGCCTTCTGGGTCCTTAAGTGTGGGCTTTTGACCAAATCCAAATTTTACAGAACCCCCTTAAGTGTGGCCTTTGGATCGAATACATTTGGATTTGGTCAAAAGGCTGCACTCCAGGGCCTAGAGGCCACATGTGGCCTGAAGGCCGCAGGTTTCCCACTCCTGCCTAGTTATAACAGAGTCTCTCCAGACCATGGGACCCTGCCCCAGACAATATTACGAGGCTCTAAGCACCACTTCTACCAACATTTCCCCCAAACCATCTATCTCAGGATGACTACACCCTCCAGCTTTCAATTATGGAAAGTGAATTTTCCCCAAACACTTTAAACTGGATTTATCTACATTCCCCCCTATATGTTCCCCACTAAGATACACAGTAAGCATCTGGAGCCCAGGGCCTGTGTGAGGTAAGGCCACCCTCACCCTTGACCCATCTTGAGCCTGCATCCCCTGGCTCTGACCCTCAAATTGTGGCTGACACCCCCAGACCCCACTCCCAGCCCGAGCAGCCAAGGGGGCTGGCTCCACATCCCAGTGCCCAGTGGGCTTTCTCAGGCTGGAGGAAGCAGCTCGTCCCCAGCCTGCAGCCCCGTCCCATCCTTCCCTGGGTCAGAGAGGGCTTGTTTACTCCTGGAGTTGGAACAGTAAGGACCCCAGGCGCTCACTGCAGCGCTCCCGGTAGCACAGACTAATGAGTTCCAGGGGAGCTGTTGTCTGGAGCCCTGGGCAGCTGAGGAGGGGCGAGAATGGCTGTGGTGTCCAGGGCCAGGAGCCACAGGAAGGGAGGGGCCGAGCTGGACCGGGCCCATGCTGGCTAATTAACCAGAGGCACACAATACCTTTCCCAATTTACTTTCCCCTCCGAGGGGATGTTGGAGAATCAATGATTTCCCTCCGCTGGCCTTCAATCCACGGAACTTTGGCTGGTCAATAGAAGGCTCTGTCAAAGAAGAGGGAGAGGGGAAAAACCACATTCAGTCAGGAAAAGGGAAGCAGACATGTTTACTTAAGGGAAGAAATCTGTAGGAGAAAAGAAACCACACGCTCAGAAAGCAGCCTTGTCTCATCCGTCCAGGAATCAGTCCTGAAGCCCAGAGAAAGTAAATCATTTTGGTATTTGCAGACAGACAAAGGCCTGGAGGGTCAGGGCTGGGGCAGGGGAGTAGTGGGGAGAATGTCAGGGCTGGGAGGAGCCTTAGAACAGGGAGTGTCAGAGCTGGGAGGTCCTTAGAACAGGGGATGTCAGAGCTGGGAGGTCCTTAGAACAGGGGATGTCAGAGCTGGGAGGTCCTTAGAACAGGGGATGTCAGAGCTGGGAGGTCCTTAGAACAGGGGATGTGGGAGGGGGCCTTTAAAATCATTGAGCCCAGCACCTCTCAAACTTTTTGGTTTCAGGACCCTTTATATTCTTAAAAATTATTGATGATCCCACAGAACTTTTTTTTATATGAGTTATTTCTATTAATATTCAATGTATAAGAAAATAACAGATAAAATTTAAAATCTGTATTTTATTCATTCCTTTTAGAACAACCAGGACCCATTACATATTCACATGTATAACAAATTTTATGAAAAAATAACTACATTTTCCAACACACACAATAAATTAGTGCAAAGAGAAGTACTGATTGGAATATTTTTGCAAACCTCTCTAATGTCTGTTTAAGAGAAAGCAGCCAGCCGGGCTCTCCTATCTGCTCCTGCTTCTTCAATCTGTTACAATCTATTGTTCTGATTGAACTGTGTGTAGAAAATCCAGCCTCGCGCATGCACACACACACACACACACACACACACACACACACACACCCCACACTACACTACACACACACCCCACACCACATACACGTAAGCTAGAAAAGGGAGGAGTGTCTTAGTAGGCAAATAATACCTTACTATTATTATGAAAGCAGTTTTGATCTCTCAGTCCGTCTAACGAGGGTCTCAGGGACCCCGAGGCCTTCAGACCAACCTCGGAGAAGCCCTGCTCTATTCTGATCCCCTCTTTTGATGGAGGGTGACCCCAAGACTAGAACCCTGGCCTCCAGGGCTCTTTCCACCAAATTCTTCAGATCTCAAAATCCAGGGGCTGAACCAACCATAGGGGAAAGTAGATTAACCAGGCTGTGACCAGACAGAACTGGTCACTGGATGTCAGGCTGAGCAGGCCTCCCTCCGTCTGAACTGGGGAACGCCATCCTCGGCCAGCTCTCCAAGCTGCCGCAAACACTAGCCTGGCCCGTGCAATCAGCCCTAGAGGACAGGGGCTCTCCATTCTTTTCCCAGGTACAGCCGTGGAGATTTCAGGCAACGCAAAGAAGAAACCACTGGATGTTTGTCCAGCCGGTGAAGAAATCTCTCTACCTTTTCATCCTATGCATAGAACTCAAGGCTTTGGACACACCGGGTACTGTCAACAAGCACTGATTAAACACCTACTGTGTACTGGGCACTATGCTAAACTCTTGGGATGGAAAGGAAGGCAAAGCCAGGGTTGCTGCCCTCAAGGAGCTCAGATCCTAATGGGGGCACCAGACTGGGATAGAGCAGGGAAGGAAACATGGGGAGCAGGAGGAAATTCGATAAAAGAATAAGGAAGAAGAACAGACCATGGGCCAGTGGGAGCCCGTCCTCTGGCTACTCCCAGCCAACCCACAAGCATTTAGTAGGGGCCAGTGGTTGGCCTGGTAGTGAAGATCACAGTCCCTCCGTCCCTGCCAGCCTGGCTCCAAGGATCACTCCACATCCTAGAGGGAGAAGGGCCAGGGAGCCGGTCTGGGCCAGGCCCCTTACTTTCTGAATGCGTTCCCTCCCAGCCCACCTCTCTAATACCTCCTCCTTCACGTCTGAGTCCAAGCAGCCCCTCCAACATCAGCCTCTCAGGATCCCCCCAGTCACCCTACCCATCTGCTAATCACCCAATTCATGTACATTTATTTTCATTCTCCTTCTGCTTCAACAGCCCATTACATAGATATGTATCTTAACTGTTTCTCCTGTGGGAGGTAATGAGTCGGGATTGTTTCATTCACTTTCTTTGTATTCCCAGAGCCTAGGACAGGACCAGACTCATAGTAGGTGCTGAATATGATGGAGTGATTTGGGTAAGCCACTCCTCTCCACACCATAGTTCCTTCCTCTGTAAAATGGACATAAAACACACCTTCTTCGTTCCAGAGCTGGTACAAGGAAGGCACCCGAGGATAGGAACTGGTCTTGTGATTTTATTGCTATAGGGAATTCCCAGGTAAGCAAATTCCATCCACCACCACACATAAGCACCTTCCTTCTCTGCAACTTACAGGCTTGTAGAGCTGCCTGGTGGCACAGAGAGGTTATGGGATTGACTGCCATACCATAGAAAAATGGGAGCGGGTCCTGACTAGGGATTCATCACAAACAGGGTAAGTGGGAGCCTTGATCCCCACCTACTATGTGCCGGGACCTGTGTGCTATGTGTCGGGCATACAAAGTACCCCTCCCCTAAGATGGGTAAGCGCTAAATGCAAAAGCACTTTGGAAATGCTACCACTGTAAGGATGTGGAGAACCAAATCTAAGAGGTCACTCACATGGGAAGTCCCAGGGCGTAAAGTACTTTCACTGGTGCAGACCATCACTTTGTCTTAGGGAGTTGTCTAGGGTGCTAACAGGAAGAATAATCTGCTCATTGCTACCCAGCTAGAAACGTCAGATTTCCTGATTCCGAGGCAGCTTTCTAACCATTAGACTTCACTGCCTCTCATGAGGAATTATCATCACCTACATCATCCATCCATCCGCCCATCCAATCACCTGTCTACTCCATGTAGCCATTCACTTCTCTATTTATTCATCCATCTCTCCATCCATCTGCCCACCCAGCCAGTCATCCCCACAACCAATCATCCATCCATCCACCCATGCCATCCCCACCCACCATCACCCATGAATTCATCCATAGGACTTAAAGAGTTAAGGAAAGTTAAGGAAGATGGTGTATGACCAAGTGAAGGGCTGTGGGATTTGGACCAAAGGAAAGAATCACTGGGCCACAGAATGAAGACCTGTGAGGGACCTGTGTGGCCACAAAGCCCAATTCCTTCACTGTACAGAGTGGGAAACTAAGGGCCTGAGAGGGGAAGCAAGGGGGAACAATCCAACTAAATCCACTCTAATCGCCTCCCCTGTGCCCAGGCTCTGTGTCAGTGCCAGGGTTAGAAAAAAGGAAAACAAAACATGCCAGCCCTTACCGAGCTTGCATTTTCCTGGAGGTACAAGCCTAGAAAATCTGCAGGAAGACAGAGGGACATGTATCTGGGGGGCTTCGCAGAGACTGCTCACGGATCTCTGACGTGGTAGGCTCTTCCCCCTCCACCATGCACACGAGCCTACAGTCTTCCCAAAAGGACAGATAGAGTGGTGTGGGACGCATGCCAAAGGCCCAGGAAAGCTTCCCGGCCATCGCTCCAAATGGCTTCTCTCTCCCTCCCCAGCAGAGACCTTGGTAGTGGAGACAGGTCTGTTCATCAACGGATGCCAGGGAGGAGCAGTTAGTGCCAGGAAACTGTACGCCAACATACTATGAGAGGAAGTAAAGAGTCCGGATACACGTGTGATGCCGACCACAGCCTGGCTTCTAAAGCGTCAGCCAACCAATGAGCCCAACATCTCACCAAGGGGGTCGTCATTCATCGATCAAACACACATCACCTAAGCAGCCTTCCGCCCCTGCCCCAGGAGTACCTCGAGGCTTGTGGGCCCCAGGTGTCCACAGTTTTCCCTTCAAAACCCACAGCGCTCATTTCTACAAGGGATTTGCACAGGTCTTTATGATTATCAGCTTACTCCACCTTCACAGTAATAACCCTGGGAACTGACCCTTATCATCCCAATTTTATGGATGAGGAAACTGAGGCAGACAGTGGCTTACCCAGGGTCACACAGCTAGTGATTTGGACAGGTTTCCCATACTGGGTCACCTAGCTGCCTAGGGTCTTCCCAGCCCATTAGCTAGGAAAATTCACACCCACCCAGATATAGGTGCTTCTGCCAGGCACAGGATAAATGTTTATCACCCCTACAGACATACCCCCTAGTGTGCATACACACACGCACATGTGAGCGCACACACACACACACACACACATACTACTACTTCCCCATCTAGATGCCAGCACATTCACATACCTCACATTGGCCATACCAGAGCTCACATAACAGAATGACTTCAGAGATGGCCTGGCCCAGCCTCTGCTTTTTAAATTTCAATCTGTCAGTCTCCCTTGCTTTGACATGGGTTCTATTTCCCAAGTCAAGCCTATATTTCTCCACCCTCCCTCTCCCAGAGAGCTGTCCTTTATAACAACGAGGGAAAAAGAGAAAAGAAAACCTCAGCCAGCATTTGTTTAAAATTCCTACTGTGTGTGAGGCACTGGGCTGCAGGTGCACATACTCATTTTTACATTTTTTATGCTTTTGGGAGGGCAGTTGGGATAAAGCGACTTGCCCAAGGTCACACAGCTAGTAAGTGTTAAATGTCTGAGGCCGGATTTGAACTTGGGTCCTTCTGACTTCAGGGCCGGTGCTCGGCACCACCTAGCCACCCCTTGGGTGCACACACTCTTAAGAAGCTACATTCTCCTCATGTTCCACAGCTCATTCAGCCGTGCCCCTTCTGCACCAGTCCCCTCTTTTTAAAGACAAAGGGACTAATGCTTAGAGAAGGTGAAGGGAGTTTATTATATCATCTCACAGGTTGGAGGCTGAGAACACAGCTAGTTTGCTTCCCTTATTTTTCAGATGGGCAAACTGCAGCCTAGAGAGGGGGTAAGTGACCTGTCCAAGGTCACCCATCCCAGAACTCTTGGGATCCTTCCCCTGCCACCTCAAGGACTCCAAGGTCTGGAGTCACCCTTCTACCAACCTGGATCTACAAGGAGCTGGCCTCCATACACAGAGGCTTCACTGCCCTGTCTGCGATAACAGCAAAAATCAAAGTGATTCCTGCTGTCCACTGGGGCTGCCAGTGGCTTTTATTTAGCTGGGAGAGTGGACTGAAAAATGTCTGCCGGAGAAAGGGGGGAAATGTAATTTAACTTTTATAACCTAACATAAAGGTTCCCCAGCCTCAATTAAACTGAAAGAGAGACTCGGTCACCTTTTGTCCAAATTCGGAGGAACTTTCCAGTATTACAGACCAATACTGAATGTCATTTACTTCCCTTGATGAATGGCTCACTGGCTGCCCAGTTCATTACAAATACCAAGGTGGGAGACTGGGAATCTGCAATTCTCCCCAGCTCAGAGGCCAGCCTCCTGCTTGCCCATGGTGGAAGGGCTCCACCTGATGGGACTGCCCAAGCCAGGATTTTATGGTGGATAATAAGTACAGCGTGTGGTTGAGGGTCACTCGATGAAAGGGGGATGGTGGGCGTGATGTGGCTGTGATTTGTTACGTACTGAGAACAGTGTAAGAAAATTGCCAGCCTAGTCACGTGCCAGAGTGAGGGATAGCTTGGGTGTTCTCCAGGTATCTCAATGTCAGGAGTCCCAGAGGAAGGCTATCAGCACAGTGGGTGGACCCCACACAGAAGGCTTACTGGCAGATCAGAGGCTCACAGATTTAAAGCTACAAGAGCTCTGATCAAGTCCAGCACCTTCATTTTGTGAATGAAGACACTGAGGCAAGGGTTTTCCAAGGTCACAAAGTTATTAAGTGCCTGAGGGAGGATTCCCACCCAGGTTTTCCCAATTCCACAGCCAGTCCATGCAGTGCTGAGTTTGGACATTTCTGTTAGCCACTAGGATTCACTGAAGCGAGTACCAATTTTAAAAAAGATCCAGGGGTCTGGGAGGATGTCAGACTCCATATTCATGGGATCACTGGTCTAGAGCTGGAAGGATCCTCAGGGCCCTTCATTTTACAGATGAGGAAACTGAGGCCCAGGCAACTTCAGTGATTGCCCAGGGGTCATATAGCTAATGTCAAAGGTAAGATTTGAATCCAAGGCCTTTGTCTTGAGCTAATTTTCTGCCTCAGACACTTACTTATTATCAGGATGATGTGACGCATCCTGAGGCTTCTTGACAGTCATCAGTCAGCCCCTATAGATGCCCTCCTCCCTGATTCTCTTGTGTTGGAACCAGAGTCATGATCAAATACACTGTGTCACTGTTCCTGGTTGGGCTTTGTCAGACTGCTCCCCTGCAGCCCCGCTCCCCATCCCTAACTCTACGGACCAAAGTCACCCACCACTCTCCTACAGGTATTGTTTGCCTCATTAGATGAGGCAGCTATCAGGTTCTGTGGATAGAACTGGGCCTCAGACACTCACTAGCTGAGTGACCCTGGGCAAAGCACTTCAGATCCCCTGCCAGCTCTAGAGCCAAGATCAGGTTACCTTATGACATGAATATCAGAGAAATGAAGTGACTTGCCCAAGGACTCGCAGTTGGGTCTGAGTGTTGGAGCCGGGCCTCAGTTCCTCCTGCGAGGGTTTATCCTAATTCCCCCAACCCCATCCCCCAGCTGAGACTGTGTCCATCCCCAGTAACTGCCATGTTGCCCGGGCAATGCTGTCCAAAGAATGAGCTCCCCTTGCCAACTTCCCCAAGCCCACATTGACCTTCTCCATGAAACTGAAAGCAGGTGGGAGACGGCCTTCAGTGGAGGGCACTGAGAAAGCAGCCATCCCCCAGCCTCCCCATCTTTGACGCCCTTGCCCTGGCTAGAGGCCAGAGGCTGGCCAAGGTGGAAGCCTAAGATGCCGGTGGCCAGGGCAGACCTCAGACAGTGAGATCCGTGAGGCTGCCTGCCCGGCACAAGGTTAATCACCTGTTCCAGACTGACGGGCACAGCCTGGCAATTAACCGTGACCCCGAGGCTGACAGGGCGGGGAGTGGCAACTCTGCCCACTCCACAGACATACCCTCTCAGAAAGCTATTTTGTATTGGGTCCATAGGGAGCCACAGGAGTTTATTGAGAAGGGGGTGGAATGGTTGGGTCTGAGCTTTAGGACAATCCCTTTGGTGGCTGAATGGAGACTGGATTGAGGTGGGCTGCCATGGTCCAGGAGTGAGGCGACCAAGGCCTGCGCCAGGTGGGTGGGGATCTTTATTTATTGTTTTGTTTTCACATCACCACTGTTCCCCACCCCCATAATTATTCCAGCCAGCATCTCTATAGTGATTTCAGGGCTTGCAATGCATTTTTCCTGCATCATCTTTGGTCTACAGCCTCTCATCTTAACACCCTTGGACACGGCGTCTGCCTTTCGGAATGGAAGCAGAGATTTCCTCTCTTTTTGCTTGTATTCTTACCTCCCCAGCACTCAGTGTGTGACTATGTGCCTGGCACATAGCAGGGCTTACTCAGTGCTTGTTGACCGACTGACTTGTCCTTACAACAACGCTGGAGGGCGGGTGCTGCCCCCATTTTACAGATGAAGGGACTGAGGCGAATCGATCATTCATCTAGAGTCCCACAACTTATTAGGTGTCTGAGTCAGGATTTGAACTCAGGTCTTCCTAAATCCAAGCCTGATGCTGTCTGCTTCAGTGAATAGACTGGGAGCTCTGTTGGAGTGGGCCATATCTTTTTGCCTTTCCTTGTATTCCCAGCACTTAGCACAGGGCCTGGCACATAGTAGGGGCTTAATTAAATGTTTATCAACTATCTGATTCACTAGCTGTCCCTTGTATATCAGATTTTTTTTTTAAGAAGGGGGAAAAAAACAAGAGAAGAAAACGCTCCACAAAGCAGCTTAACAGCCAGGCCCACACCAATATTTTTCCTGGGGTGTTGTTTAGTTGTGAGTCATGGAATACCAATCCCCAAGGGCCTGCCTGACAATGGAGAGGCCGCACATACACGGTGGGCGTGCCCAGACAGGGTAAGAGGTTAAAGGGTGTCCTCAGAGTAATGTGTAACCTCAAAAAGCACAGGGAGGATCCAGGCTCCAGTCCTGGGGCTCCAGGAGGCTCCTTTCCATATCAAGGGAAACTGAGGCTGGCCCCCAGCATAAGGACGGGGGACCTGGGAGCTGGGCACAGGAAGCCTGGGAGTGGGAGGCACAGACAGGCCAGACAAGGCCCCAAGCACTAACATCCCTGCAGGGTAAAGATCTGAGAAGGGGGTGAACATCTCACACTGAGGCCAGGGAAGGTCAGTCAGAGGAGATCCAGTCAGGAACATGGGGCTCTGGGCCAGCTATCAGGAAGATGCAGCTTGCCCCAAAGGGGGCCAAGCTCCTCTCCCCATGACTCCCCGGGAACAGACATTGAGGGCTGCCATGTTAGGACAAACCCAGCCAGGAGCAGCAGCCATCCCCGTTCGGGCTCCCTGGGTGGTCACTGCCTAGCCCACGAGCCCTCATACTTCTCACCCCTCTTTGGTGTGGCTGTGACAGCCATGCACTGATCTCCGGGGCTCTGGAGACCCCGAAAGGGCAGGAGGGCAGGGAAGGGGGTGAGAGGGTTCTCTGGGGGGGGGTCCAATTCTTAACAAACACAAATTGTACAAATCCCTACCCCCTCTGGCCCTCACCTGCTCCCAGGATGAATTCACATCTGGGCCAAGGCCAGGTGGCCAACGGGGGGTAAACAAGTCTGCAGGACTTCAGGCCAGGCCCTGTTCTGAGGCCCCTCTCCTGGGGAACCCCCTGCTAGGGATGAGGGGCCGTGATCACCTGGGGAAGCTCAGTTCTGACCTCTTGGAGAGAATCTGCAGGATGTGTCCCTGCTAGGCTCTGCCCTGGACATCCTGTGTCTGGGGAGGCCCCAGGGGGGGCATGGCACTGGGAGGCCCTGGCTTAGAAGGCGAGGAGCCAGTGACAGGCAGCAGAGAGAAGAAGCAAGCCAGGGACTATAAAGAATTCAGAAATTACCGTGTTTTTATTAAAAAAAAAAAAAACAAGAATTGAGGCCTGAAGGCCAGGAGGCAGAGGCCAGTTCTTCTGGGAGTCTGGCTAAGAACAGGA
>NW_027186331.1:2133086-2138836 GCF_028583685.1 Petaurus breviceps papuanus
ACAGGGGATGTCAGGGCTGGGAGGGGCCTCAGAACAGGGAATGTCAGGGCTGGAGAGGCCTGAGAACAGGGGATGGCAGGGCTGGGAGGGACCTTGGTGATAATCTGCTTTAGTTCCCCTCACTTTGGGGTACAGGAAAGGAAGGGGGGAAGCTGAAGGCTACATTCTCTGAGATGCCCCATGATCTCCCCCACTTCTGCCACATTCTTTTCCCTGGTCACCTGTTGGCCCCCATGGCAGGTGTGCCTGGCCCTGAAACCAGCGGTCCCTCCATACTGTCCCTGGCCCTCAGGACCCCCAAATTAGGGGATGAAGGCATGGTAGTGGCCCAGTGTGATCTCACCTCCAACGCCCCACTGTCTACACAAGGGAACACTCCTCCATCTCCCTAGTTGGGCATCAGACTTCCCTTCCCACCAGGACAAGAGGGTCCCTCCAGGTAGAAAGGTTTTGCATGCTCTGAGATGCCCTTAGAGGCCCCCTTAGTCCTGGAAGGGCTGCATTGGGGATTGACCCTCAAGATCGAGAGAACTCGGAACTAGGTGGGCCAAGAGACCTGCAGCTGGGACAAGCCTGAGGATCCAGGGAGCCCAACCCTCTCCCTTTACAGTCAAGGAATCTTAGGCCCTGAAAGACTGTCTTGCCCAGGGTCACACAGAGCCAGTCTGGGGTGGAATTCGAACCACAAGCTAAAGCCATCCACCAGCCTCTGTGTCTCCAGCAGCAGGATTACAGTCAGACATGCCCACAACCAACTTCCAAGATCGAGACTTAAAGAAAGACTGATGCAGGGAAATCCTAAGGACCAAGGATGGGCCCAAGGAAGAGATATGAGAGGACCTCTCCTCACCATATCTTTGCAGAGGTGGGGGGCCATGGGTGTGGAATACAGCATATAACAGCCAACTTCAGGCCCATGTCAGCTGGGCTTTTTTTCTCTCCTTTTTAAGAAATCCTTTTTGATGAGGGATGGCTCTCTGGGAAGGGCTCAGGGGAGGCATATGATGGGAAATGGAGGTGTTGTAAAAGAAATGATGTAAATAAAAATATATGATTATTTTTCAAAAGGAGAGAAAATGAAGGTACCAGAGAGACCTCTGGGGGCCAAAGAGGAGTGAGCAGGGAGGAGAGAAGGCATCCTCCAGGAGCTGACCAGAGCAACTAGGGAGGCTTGGCCCAAAGAACAGCTGGGGGCTGGGATCTCTGTGTCCAAACATCTGAGGGTCTGTCCTGCAGAAGCTGGATCACTGAGATTCTGCTTGACCCCAGGGGGCCCAAAGAGGGACAACGGGTGGGAGCTACCAGGACTTAGACTTTGGCTTCACATAAGGAACAACTTGGTGGAGCTGCCCAACAGTGGGCCTCAGTTTCCCAATCTGTAAGGGGGGAAGAAAAGAGGGCAAATGAGTGAAAATGAATGTAAAAGTATTATTTACTACTATAAAGTATTTTTAACTGTACTAAGTGCTAAGGATACAAAAAAATAAAAAAGGCCAAGATAGTTTTTACCCTCAAGGAGCTTCTATTCTGAAAGGAGGAGACAGGTCAGCCTGGAAAGTTCCAGAATCAGTGGACAGAGCCCAGAAGATAAAATGACAGCCCCTGTGTGGGGCAGGAGGGTCTGAGGCTTACTCGGAAAGAAAGAAAGCTTCCTGGCGGCTGAAGCGTCACCAAGTTCTGAAGGGCCGTCCTGGGCTGTGGGATCAGCCCCATCTGCTTGGCCTCTGAGGCCAGCAGCAGGAGCTCCAAGCTGACCACAGAGAAGAGGCTGCCAGGGACGTCCCCAGTGGGATGCATGGACACACCTGCTCAGGGGCCTCAAGAAGGGAAGAAAGATCTTTCAAGCTGAGGATGCTGGGAGGGAGGACGGCCGAGGTCCCTTCAGATTCATCGGACGTGCCCAGCTCCTTGCATGGGGCTGGGTCCTTGGGACACTTCCTTTCAAAGAGGAAAGATCCCCAGATACAATCAGCGGGCCCAAGCAGGAGAAAGCCTCCACATTTCCGGGCCTTCCTGCTGTTGGAGCAGCCGCTGGCCTGGACGCCAGGCCCCTTTCCTGGACAGCGCTGAAGTCAGTGTTATTTATACACTGGGGCCGAGCAGGAGCGGGGCCACCCCACGCCAGGGCCCAGGAGCTACTCAGGTACATGACCTCCCTGGCCCCAGAAAGCTCCGTCCACAAGTCTCCATACCTTTGCTACTGTAGGGCCCTGAGCCTAGAATTCCCCAAGAATCCTTGGTTTCTGCTGAATCCCTCCCTAGCCCAACTCAAACACTGCCTCCTCCAGGCAGCCTCTCCTGACTGCCCCCAACTCCTTTCTGCCCTCAGACTTCACATGGCACATTCTTTGCCCACTGCTGACTGAAGAGTGGGCACTCAGGAGGAAGGCAGCTGGAGCTTGAAATCAGGGTTCAAACCCTGCCTCAGGCACTTCCCAGCTATGCAAACCTGCTTGCTTAAGTACTATGCACCCCAGTTTCCCTGTCTGAAAATGGTAGTGGCACCTATTTCCCAGAAGCTCCAATAACATGGCATATGAAAAGTTTTTTGTAAACCTTAGAATGCTACAGAAAATCCAGGAAGGTCACAGACCAAACTTAGAGCTGAAAGGGACCTGAAGAAACCATCTGGTCCAAACCTTGCATTTCACAGATGAAGACACTGAGGCCCAGAGACGTTATGTGACTTGTCCAGAACCATAGCCCGTATAAGTCAAGAGAGAAGAGGCAGAGGAAGAGGAAAGAGACAGAGAGACACTGAGACACAGAGACATAGAGAGACAGAGAGAGAGAGGAGACAGAGAAGAGAGGAGAGAGACAAAGACAGAGAGACGGAGAAACAGACTACGTTGGTACTGTGTGTGCTTGAGACAGAATACACACACACGCACACATGCATGCAAATATGCGTGCATACATGCGCACACACAGCACATGCACACAATGCACACACATTCATGCACACGTGTGCACACATGCAATGTGCATGCACACACGCACACACATGAGTGGTACACACGTGTGCACGCAAACACACACGTGCACATACATGCGCGTGCACGGGCACGTTCCCAGACTGCTGCCTCCCACTTGATAACCAGTAGCTCCTGAAAAACCACAGCTGTCCAAACTCAGTCACAGAGACACAGCTGGATTTGATCATGGCTTATGGCTACTGGGCTAGGCAGGAGACAGCCCTGGCCTGGAAGACAGGAGCCCCAGGTTCCAGTCTCCTGGAAGTGATTGGCTTTCTGGCCTTGGGCAGATCTTTCCCCTCTGGGACCCTCAGTCTCCTTGTCTGTGATACCTGGGTTTCCCTGCTCCTGGGGCTTTGGGGAGACAGAACCCCAGCAGGGCCTGCCTCACTCTCTGAACCACAGGGGAGGCTGGCCCTAGGCCAGCTGTCAGAAACACTGGCACCAGAGTGGGACAGGCACAGAGCAGTGAGGGGCCTCAGAGGCCAGTTCGTGATCACAGCTGGCTAGCATCTCTGGAGCCCTTTAAGGTTTGCCAAGGGCCACCCGATGGCCAACCAATTCTGTCTGCAGCCCAGCCAAGAGGTGGGCACGCAGCCTCTGGTAAAGACCTCCAGTGACAGGGAGCTCATCATCTCCCAAGGCAGCACCCTCCACTCTGGGATAGCTCTCATGCTTAGACGGCCAGCCCAAATCTGGCTCTCTTCAACTTTCTCCCTTGGCTCCTGGTTGTGCCCTCTGGGACCCTATCAAATAAGGATAAACCTTCAAATTCTTGAAGGCCGTTAGGTGGAGCCACAGTGCACAGAGCCTGGAGTCACTCATCTTCCTGAGTTCAAATCTGGCCTCAGACACTTACTAGCTGTGTGACCCTGGGCAAGTCACTTCACCCTGTTTGCCTCAATTTCCTCATCTGTCAAATGATCTGGAGAAGGAAATGGCAAAGCCCTCCAGTGTCTTTGCCAAGAAAACCCCAAATGGGGTCACAGAGTCAGACACAGCTGAAAAGACTGACCAACCACAAAATGTCCCTACTGGGCCTCCTCTTTGGCAGCCTAAACAGTAATCACAATTCCTCCAGTCCACTCAGCATGTATGTGGATAGGCTCCACCACAGTGCCTGGTGCACAGTAAGCTGAGTACTTCTTGACTGGTTCATGGTGTGGCATCTTCTGGGTTACAAAGAACCTCATAAACAGAAAGTCCATCCAAAGCTCTAACTAGGGTGGGGTCAATGAGACATTGTACCAGGGCACCAAAATTCAGAGACTTTTGATAGCACTCACTGTCTCCAAGAAGTAGGGACACAACTAAGCTTGGTACTTAGTCATCAAGACAGAAAGCTCTCAAATGAAACTCCTCCCTCCTTCTTCCACAAGTGGTGACTGACGTGGGTGCCCTCTGGAGGCAACTCCCGCCTCCTGCCTTGCCATCCAGGGAGAAGGGACAAGCCTTCTGCCCCTCGGACCTGGGCAGTGGGAACTGAGCCGCACAGCCCGCGAGGGGAGTGGGATGAAGGTGGGCCCTCCCCTCCCTGGCCCGTCACTCTTCTAGGGTGTTCTCAATGGACGTCTCCTAGACGCCCAGCTGGCCTTGGCTTACACTGGTCAGCACTCGTGTCATAGGCAGGTCTCCTGCCTGTAAGGGCCCTTAGGGCTAAAGGCATTCAAACGCATCTTCATAGTCCTGATACCTAGCACCCCATCTGACATACTGTCGGTCCTTGATGGATGTTGGCTGAAATCAGATCTATTCAGCTGGCATTTCTGGGGCACCTACTATGTGCCACTCACTGAACTGAGGCGCTGTATAAACAGAAAAACCAATGTATATTTTTCAAGAGTCTGCAAATGACTGAGTCACAAGGAGTCCAGACTGAAGGCAGATTCTGGCTTCTTACTCATCATGTGACATTGGTCAAGATTGTTCCCTCCTTTAATGTCAGGCACACAGTCGGAGCTTCACAAGGCCTTGCTGACTGAGTCACTGACTCGGTCTCCTCCTCTACAAAAGGAGTGTGTTAGACCAGATGAGCCCGAAGGTCGCTTCCAGTTCTAAGCCCATTTTAAAGATAGGACAATGGAGACCAGAGGGCTTGGGGACTTGCCCAGAGGGTCTCAAACTCAAAGTCTTCAGGCTTTTTCCAGACAAACCATGTTGGGATTGGAAGGCAGATGCCAGAGGCCAGGGACAGCCCAGGATGGAGGCCCCAGAGTTCCAGGGTCAGTGGCCAACATTCCTTCAGGATTCGGCCATTCTCCTGCTGGAGTCTCTTAAGAGAAGCTGGCCCATTCCTCTTCTGCCTGCCCTCTGGCCCACTTCTCCTCTCTGCTGGCCCTCCAGCCTGGGCTTCCTGCACAAAACAATCAACACTAATTACCCAGGATTCCATATCCAGATGACACCCCCAGGGGTAAGTTCAGTTTCCCTCCCAGCAGACTAAACACGCTAATCAATGCCCCACCCATGGGACCAGAAACACCCAGAGGGGGGTGGTCAGGGACTGGGGGCTGAATCTCAGCCCTGTAATAATGCAACTGCTGTGTGACCCTGAGGAAGTCACTGACCTTCTGAGACCCTCAGCTCCTAGTGTCAGAAACATAAACTTTAAGGTGCACCCCAGCCCTGCCATCCCCTGACCTCAGGCCCTTCCCAGTTCTGCCATCCCCTGTTCTAAGTCCCCTCCCAGCCCTGCCATCCCCTGTTCTCAGGCCCCTCCCAGCCCTGCCATCCCCTGTTCTCAGGCCCCTCCCAGCCCTGACATCCCCTGTTCTC
>NW_027186331.1:2138846-2164158 GCF_028583685.1 Petaurus breviceps papuanus
CCCTCCCAGCCCTGACATCCCCTGTTCTCAGGCCCCTCCCAGCCCTGCCATTCCCTGTTCTAATCCTTAGCTGTATGCCCATGAGTTTCAACACTGTGTTCCTAGTCCCACATCACCAGCTGTCCCCAGGGCATTTCAGAATCTAAATGGCCCCCAGGAGCTTGGTACAGTGGTGGGGGCACTGTCACTGAATCAGAGGGACCTGGATTCAGGTGCTCCCTCAGATGCTCTGGCTGGGGTTGGCTCTGAAGCCTCTCAAGCCCCTCCTGGCTCCAAATCTATAATCCCAGGGTCTCAGACTCCTCAGATCCCGAACTGAACTCAGCAGCTTTACCTGCCTGCCCAGCCCCTCTTCCTGGTTTCTCTCCAAAGCATTACACCCTTCCCATCACTCAGCCTGGGGGCTGTTCCCCCCCTTCATACCCCTTAATCACTCCTATACAGTCTTTTCTCTTGTGTCTAACCCTCTGCGACCCCTTTTGGGGTTTTCTTGGCAGAGATCCTGGACTGGTTTGCCATTTCCTTCTCCAACTCATTTTCAGATGGGGAAACTGAGGCAAACAGGGTGACGTGACCTGCCCAGGGTCACCCGGCTACTAAGTGTCTGGGGCTGGATTTGAACTCGGGAAGATGAGTCTTCCTGCCTCCAGGCCCAGCCTTCTGTACATTGCACCATCTTTTCTGGGGCCCAGCTCACTGGGCCTTCCTGGGCTTCTGCACACAATAGGCTCACCCCCCATTTCCTGGGCCTTCACTGGGCAGTCTGTCATGGCTGGGACACACCCTCCACCCATCTGCCTCTCAGAGGCCCAATTTTCCCTCAAAGCTCTGATGGAGCCTTCTCCACAAGCCTTTCCTGCCCCCCGCCCCACCCCATTAAGTAATAGTTCTTGTGCCTATACAGCTGCTCTCTTGCCCAATCGAGTGGCAGCTCCTGGAGGGCAGCAGGGCGCATTTTTGTCTTTCCAAACCCAACTAGCACACAGTAGGTTCTTCCATATATCTGAGGGACCCACAAAGGTCCCTCAGAGCTCTGCTTTTAGAAGGCTCCAACATTGCACAGGCAATGGAAGGCAAATGAACTAAACTAAACTGAGTTGAGCTGACGGTCCTAGGGACCCTTCCTAGTGGCTTAGTAGGTCTCCCAGGGGGTCTTCAGAGCCCTTCTGTGACTTCCTGACTGTGCACAGCCAATGCCCACCCGGCAGCCTCCAGATGTGTGCTGTGAACAGCAGCAGCCCTAAGAGAAGACGACTGGCCAGCACCGAGCCCACCTAGTGACCCCCCAAGGCCTCAGCTGGATGGTGTTGGAGGCCTCTCTCCAGCCCCAGAGTCCTATCCCTGTGAGGGGACCAGGGGAAAGCCACAAACTGTGCCAGCTAAGCTCCCGCCCTCCCCAGGACCTTGGTTGGGTGGGCAGGGGCGGGGCCATTCTCAGGCTCTTTCTGGACATTAAGTTCCAAGTCTGAGAGCAGCAGCTCACGACAGGCTGTGTTGTTAATGCCACAGCCTGGGAGGCTCTGGGCCCGATGCCCCCAGAGCGTAGCTAATGCCCACAGAGTTCCTTTGATCCCAGGAAAGAAGTATGTGGGGAGCCAGCCAACAGGGCCTCCATCCCGCCTTGTGTGCCCAGTGTAATCTTCTGGGCGAGATAGGGGACGTTCCTGCACCCAGGGCCCCTGCTGCTGCCCACAAGGACCTGGCTCTGGGTGCCTTCCAAAGGGGTAGTGCGGGGGGAGCGACTGAAAACAGGCCCAGAGTGGGGCAGCCCTGGCCTTCTGCCCCTCCCCTGCCATGGGCCACCTGGCCCACGCAGCCTGGGGAAGCTGGCTCTGACCCATTCACAGCTGCAGGCCCTGAGGCCTAGAAGTTATGAGAAATG
This sequence comes from Petaurus breviceps papuanus, assembly GCF_028583685.1. Classification (NCBI taxonomy): domain Eukaryota; kingdom Metazoa; phylum Chordata; class Mammalia; order Diprotodontia; family Petauridae; genus Petaurus; species Petaurus breviceps. Next base: position 2,140,729 of record NW_027186331.1, read on the forward strand.
GCGGGGGGGTGATGCCAGCACAGATGGTCCTCAGGTCCGTGCTGGGAGGGCACACAGTCACATTCCAGGGGCCCCTAGCAGGAGAGCGCCAAGAGACACCAGCTCCTGGTCCAAGGGACGGCAGGCCTTAGGGTCCCACAAAATCCAGGGGCCTGAGTTTATTTCCACCATGGTCAAAAACTATTCCCTTCCTAGTACAGAAAATGCCAGCCTTGAAGGGGGAGTCTGAGCACGTTACCCCCCCCCCCCCCCCTCAAGAAATCTCCATAGCGCTTACTACTGCCTACAGGATAGAAGGGAGACTCCTCTGTCTGGCCTTTAGGGCTCCTCCCAGTCTGGGCCCAGGCAATCTTTCCATCTGCTGTCTACACTGCATCCAAACTGGCCAACTGGCTGCTGTCCACACCCGGCATTCTACCCTGTCTACACTGCATCCAAACTGCCTGACTCGCTACTGTCCACACTGGGCATTCTACCCTCCGTCTCTACGCTGCATCCAAACTGGCTGACTGACTACTGTCCACACTGGGCATTCCACCCTGTCTACACTGCATCCAAACTGGCTGACTGGCTGCTGTCCACACCCAGCATTCCACCCTGTCTACACTGCATCCAAACTGGCTGACTGGCTGCTGTCCACACCCAGCATTCCACCTCCTGCCATCAGAGGCACAAGTCGTCCTGAAGGACACAAAACCTATTCCTTGCTTACCCACACCCCTTGGAATCATTGGCTTCCTTTGGGGTGACTCCTCCAGGAAGCTCTCCCTGATTGACACCCTTAGTGCCTTCTCCCCCCTTCAAATGATCCTGTCTACACAGTGGTGGGGATGGGAGTGGGGAGGGGGGACAGGCACAGCCTTGTCCCCAGATATGGGAAGGGCTGTCCCATCTGGCTCTGCTTGGGCACTGGGGGCAGAACCAGGAGGGAGGGGGAGGGAAGTTTCAAAGACATCACTTTAGGCTGGATGATGAAGGAACCTTCTAAAGCTGAGAGCTGTCCCAAAGTCAGCTGGGAGGGAGGGGGCTGCCCCTCCACGAAGGAAGCCAGACACCCACTTCCAGTCATGCCCTGCTGGGTCACTGATTCTGTGACTTATCCAAGGTCTTACAGCTAGTATTGGCAGAGCTAGAATACCATCCAGGTCCTCTGTCTCCATAACCAGGGGCTCCCCCCCCCAGGCAATAATGTTTCCTCCATTTCATCTCCGGTCAGCCCGTCTGCTCCTGCCATGGTGTGTGAGGGAGGAGCTGACTCCTCCCCCAAACCTCAGCACTTCCTCTGCCAATTCCAGAGGGGACTCCCTCCTCACCCAAGGCTCTGGAGTAACTCCCAGCCCCCAGCGGAGCCCCAGGGAAAGCTACAGTCATCATGTCCTGTCTGACCTGAAGTAGCCCATTCTCCTCACACCCAAGGGTTTCTATATTCAGGAGTCATAGCTCTGCTGAGCTGTCTCCCAGGGGGTCTGAGCTCAAAATGGGAGCTGAGCTCCGCCCAGACGGCTCTGCAGGAGCAAGGAGAGCCCACTGCCGAGCCCAACAGAGCTATGCCAGCAGCATGGGGAAGGCCCAGCAGGACCAAGAGAGCAGGAGTGGATGCTGCTTCTGGGCCCAGCCAGGCAACTTACACAGCACCAGGCAGCGAGAGGGGCCACTGCCCTGTCACTCCCTCAAAGGGCTCACAAACAGCCATAGGGATGCAAGGAAGATGCTCATCACTGGGCAATGCACATCCTTCCCAGGGAAAGGCATGGCTCACAAAGGAGGCCTGGTATCTCTACTTAGGAGCTGGATGAGCCCCAGGCAAGCCCCTTCCCCTCTGAGCAGAGAGACAGAGACAGAGAAACACAGTGAAAGAGACAGAGAGACAGAGACATAGAGAGAGACAGAGATGCAGAGACAGACAGAGAGAGACAGAGACAGAGAGAGGGAGAGAGAGGAGACAGACAGACAGAGGGAGGGAGGGAGAAAGGGAGAGAGAGAGGCACATTTATTAAGAATTTACTTATAAAAAGGAAAAAGATCTATATATACAAAAATATTTATAGCAGCTCTCTTCATGGTGGCAAAGAATAGGAGACCAAGAGGATGCCCGTCCATTGGTGAATGGCTGAACAAGCTGGGGTATATGAATGTAATGGGATACTATTATGTGATGAGAAATGGTGGGCAGGGAGAATTAGAAAAAACATGGAAAGACTTATATGAACTGATACAAAGTGAAATGAGCAGAACTAGGAGAACATCATACACAGTAACAGCATTTTAGCTCCTCTGATTAATACAAGGATCCAGGACAATTCCAAAGGACTCATGATGAAAAATGCTCTCCACTTCCAGAGGAAGAACTGATGGAATCCGAATACAGATCAGAGCAGACTACTTTCACTTGCCTTTTTTTATCATGGATTTTTTTTCTCTTTGGTCTGTGTTTTCTTTCATAACATGACTCATATGGAAATATGTTTTGTATGACTGCATGATTGCATATGTATAACCTATAGAGAGGAAGGGAGAAAATTTGGCACTCAAAAATTTTTTTAAATGAATGTGAAAATTGCCTTTACAAGTAATTGGGAAGAAATAAAATATTGTTTAATTTTTTTTAAAAGACTTTACTTATTAGCAGCTCTCAAAGTACTATGATACAAATACCAGCAGACACATTTTAATGGAGAAAGACAAGACACAAATGGGAGCTGTAAATGGCAGAGAGATGCCTGTGTCCCAGCAAGGGTAGAATCCAAAAGGTGGCTAAGTTTGGAGAGTAAACGGGTCTGGGAGTGAAAGGCACACAGCCAGGTCCTCCTGGAATGCTGGCACACACCAGGCTCTCAGCAATGAGAAGAGGGCCACAGGATGGAGGTGTCTCCAAGGTGAGAAGGCTGCTGGCTAGAAGGTGGGGAAATCTGGGGAGTGAGGAGTTGAGCTGGGAGACAAAGTCAAACCCAACGACCTCCAAGGTCACTTTCAGCTCTCAATCCATGATCCAAATTCATGTTTGACCTATCCTCCAGGGCTACCTTAAGAATCAAATGACACAACATATGTAAATCACTTCATAATTTTGTGAGGTGGGGGGAGACCTGTGATTCCAGTGGTACAGAAACTCTTCAATATGGAAAATTTTCTCCACTGATGCAACACCTTGTTGTTGTCAAATGAGAGCTGAATCTGGAGTCAAAGATTCTACTAGAAAGTCACTAAACCACTGTCGGCCTGTTTCCCCAGTGGTAAAATGGACATAGCTTTTCTGCCTTATTGAAGTCTAAGCTTCCTGAAGGCAGGGATATGTGTCATTTTTTCATCTTCAAAGCCCTTCCTACCCCCAGTCACAACTACAGAGTCTTGCTTTAAAGTAGGAACTTTAAAAACACTTAATTGATTCAAAACACAAAGGAGAGCAACTGAGGCATTAATGATTGGATATTAATCTACTAAACTGACACGAAATCATTAATGATTACTCTTTTGGTATAAGCATGCAACCCATTTCAAATAAGATTTAACTATATGATCTTTCCCCAAAAATATTTATTTATATTTACATTATTTCTAATCTATCCCTTCTGCCACTCCCCAAGACCCAGTAGAACAACTGAAAATTAAAAAACAAAACCCTCATCACAAGCATGCATAGCACATCAAAAACAAATTCCCACATGGGACATGCCTGAAAATCTGCGTCTCTGCATTTTAATTGACTACTTGAGTTTTAGCCTATAGCTCCCCATTTTCCTCAAAATATTGAGACTTCAAATGTCTTCTTAATATCTTCAGTGCTTATTAAATTGTGGGTGGGGTCGTGACCCAGTGGGGTTGTGACCCACAGTTTAAGAAATGTTGAAGGGGTCCTAAGTAGAAAAAGTTTAAGAAGCTCTGAAATTCTAGATAACCTCTAGAGAATTCCCTGACCCACCAGTTGAGCCATCCTATCAAAAAAAAAAAACAAACCAAAAGCAAGGTGAGTCTCGATGAAGTCAGGCTCGCTCTTTGTGAGACTGCTACTTCCTTCTCCAAAAAGTCCACTAACCCTCCCTTTAATTAATATGGACTAGAATTCTGCCAGGGATCAAAAGTGAGCTCTCTGGGACTGCCGCTGCCCCTCCTTCCTCTTCCCTTTTTTGGCAGATTTGGAGCCCATGTGTCCTTCTCTGTAGCAGGAGGACCCCCTCCATTCTCCCTGATCTTTCATGAACCATGGGGCTCAACAATCACTTCTTCCAGTTCTCTCAGGACCTGAGCACCACTGTCACTCATCGTGTCTTGGTGACAAGAATTCATCAGAAGCAGCCAGAAGCTCCCCTTCTATCTCCGTATTCATCAACTCTCCATTAGCCATTTTCTGTCTCTCCTTTCCAGTTCCAAGATCATTTTCTTGGCAGAGAAAATAGGAGCAGAAAAGAGTCTAGCTACTCAGGGTTTTTCCATTTTCGATTATCTCATCCTATCCTCCCTAAACAACTGCCCTATTTCTTTGAGCCTTCTCTTTTTGCCCAAGAGAGCTAAAAAAAAAAAAAAAGGAAGGAAGCGAGGGAGGGAGGGAGAAAGGAAGGAAGGGAGGGAGGAAGGGAAGAAGGGAGGAAGGGAGGAAGGAAGGAAGAAGGAAGGAAGGAAGGAAGGAAGGAAGGAAGGAAGGAAGGAAGGAAAAAAAAAGGAGGGGTGTATGTCCTTTTATTCATATCTGAAATGTTCTCTCCAACCTCAGCTCATTCATCTCTGAGCACTTTAACACTCTACATAATCCTCACAGAACCAGACCACAGAATTATTTTCTGTTGCCAGCCCTTGCTTCCATCTTTTGTGAATGCCTCTTTAAAAAAAAGTTAGTTGGTGAGTCCCTTATGTGGCGACAACCACCTCTCTAAGCAACCGTACTATTTCCTTCCAATCAGAACTGTTTCTTTGTGTCTTCAGAATTTCAGTTTTGAGCTCTCTCGTCCCTCTTGGGCTGCCGTTCTCTGTAGAATTCTAGATCCTAGGCTGCTGACTCTCTTTCCTCTGGATCCTTCAGAATCTGCTCTCCCCAAATCCAGGGGACTATTCTTAGCTTTACTCTTCTTCTCTTTCACCTGAGTGGCCACTTCCCTGCCCTCCCCCTGCCCAGGTTCCCATCATGACATCTTAGCGCCAAGCCTCCCCTGTTAGTGACAATCAGATCCAGAAAAGAATTCCCCCTGCTGCTTTCTCTACTTTTTAAAGAATCAAGTGGTCATTAAGGCAAGTCAGGAAGTTATTAGCTGTTTTGCTTTTGATATAGAGAGAGTTGCAGAAGATATCTGGATCACTGAAGTTCCCCATCACCACCATATCATACTAGGCATGTGATCTATCCTCATCTATTGTCTCCTTCTGTCCAGGTGGTCTATAGTACACTCTGATGGCAATCTTTCATAAGTCCTGTATTTTACAGTCTCAGGCATACCCACAATCAACCACAAAAGGTACCTTCTACTGTTCCAGGTGCCCTGACACCTACATGAGTATTTTCTCCTCCAGGTGAAGTGTGTGAAACCATAACACAGTTCCAATAAGATGACAAGAGGACCTGGCACTTGTACCCAGCTTACTGTCATGCCAGCCCACATTTATTTCCCAATCCTTGGGCTGTGTGGGCTGGAATGGGTAGGAGCTTTCACAAGCTGTCAGAATCTGTACCACACTTTCCCCTTCACTACCAAAGACCCTGACTCAGTGCCATGCTCACATAACAATCCCACTGGCCAGTTCTCTCTCCCCTGTCCCACGTAACATATTTCAGCCCTTCACACCATCTCTCTTGTAACTCCTGACTGATTTTCAGACCATTCTGGAGGCTGGTGCTACGTCCACCACTCCTGAATAACTAGAGGTCAAAGGATGTCCTTTCCTCTGCTCTCTAACCCCAATGAGCAACCCCCATCAGAAACAGCTGGATGAGCATCTTCTGCCACAGCTGGGAAGGTGCTGCACCAGAACCCTGTCCACATCACCCTCACAGCATTTCCAGTGTCTGCCCCCCTTCTCTCCCCTGAGAGCCTTAACGTCTCTCACCTGGACTAGCTTAACTAGCTTCCCTCCATTTTTGTCTCTCCCCTCCTCAACAATCTTCCTACACCACAAGGCTGACCGTGGTGCTCAAGAGGCTTCAGAGGCTCCTTGGAATCAAATACAAGGCATCAGTCTGGAACGGAGGGCCTCCACAGTCTAAGCTCCAGCCCATGTGTCCTTAACTGCGGCACTCTCCTAGTCTGTAAATGTCAGTGGCTCCCTACTTCCTCTGGGACCTAATTTAAATTCTTCCAGTTAGTTTTAAGGTCCTTCACAACTAGACCCCAATGGATCTTTCCAGACTCACTGGGCATTTACTCCTCTGCATGCTGTAATTTGACCAAACTAGAACTTAGCACAGGGCCCAACACAGAAAACATGTTTATTGACCGAGTCACTGCTTCTGACACAGGACATTTAATCTCCCATCTCTGGGCCTTTGCACTGGCTTTCCTCCATGCACTCCCTCCTCACCTCCATGTTCTACATGATTCTGATCCCCCAGTGTCCTCTTCCCAATGCCTCTGTATCTAGTTTTCTTGATTCTGTATACACTTACATGTGTCCTTGTCTCCCAGTTAGAATGTAAGCCCCTGGAGGGCAGGGTTCCCCGCCCCTTTTAGTCTAACTAAGGGAGGCAGCCACAAATGGAGGTGATAAAGAGGGTGGGGTGGAATGGGACACCAGGGGGTATCTTGTTCCAGGGAGCTGCAGCCAGTGGAAGCAGAGACGCCCTCTGTAATGGAAGGCACAGCCCCCTGCCCCCCAGCACCCAGCCCAGCACCTGAGGATTCACAATTCTGGTCAATTTGCTGTTGATTCGCCTCTATTTCCTCTACCTTCCCTTGGTGCGTTCTCTATTCTGGTCAAACTGGCCTGGGAGCTTGGATTCTTTCTCCCCCAAACTCAGCATTTTAAAGCTGCCCTCATACCTGGATTTCACCCCCCCCCCACCTCTCCCAGAAGCCTTCCCTGATTCATCCAGCTCTGCACCCTCCCTTCCTCATTTCTCTTTGTCTCTGCTTATCTCTGTGTTTTATATCCCCCCCCCCCCTCCCCCCCCCCAGTACAAACTTGCTTCTGCTTCTGTATCCTTGGCATCTAGCACTGTAGCTTGCATACAGCAGGCACTTAAGTGCAGGCTGGAATAGCATTCTTTGAGTCAACGATTCTAAGAATCCCTCAAGTCCAGCAGGGCAGAAGGACCAGGCAGGACTGAACTGAACTTCTCAAGGCCCCAGAGAAGTCTCTTAAGATAATGAGCTCCCCATGGAACATTTGGCCAGAAGAAACCTGTCAGGCTTGGGCTCTGTCTGGTCCTGAGCCCAGGAGAGGAGCAGGAAGAAGAGAAAGCCCAGCAAACTCCCCACCCCCAAGGGCGGCTGGCCCTGAGAACCGAGAGCTGGCTGGCTTTCTGAGCACAGCCCCCACCTGCCCCATGCACAATGTCAGCAATTGTGGGCAGCTGGGAGGGAGGAACTTTCTCACACACAAGGCAGGCCCTGAGGTCACAGAGGAAAAGGGTCAGGGCTCAGGAAAGCCACACAAAGCCCAATCCCACAGCCCGCTCTCTTCCCTGTTCTTTGCTGCCCCAGGGATGTTCACAAGCATAACCTCCCTCAGCACTGCGATGCGGGACTTGGCCAGGACCTGCGGCACTGGCATCATTGGTCTGCACATGGGCTGGAGGCAGAGCTCTGGGGTCCCACCGATCATCTCCCACACCCAGAATGGGGGGTATCATCTGGGTTTCTCCCCTCCCTCCCTAATCTCAGCACCACACTGCAAACTCAAGCCCTGACTAGCCACCTCTGCTTCCTCTCCCTTCAGATTGGAGGGCTGGAGGGTGAGTGGAGCACCAAACTCCTCCCAATGCCTTCCTTTACACAAGGCATCTCTGCTCCCACTGGCTTCGGCTCCTGGCAACAAGATCCATCCTCACCCTCCCTACTGCCTCCATTTGTGGCTGTCTCCCTCTGTTAGACTGTAAGCTCCCGGAGGGCAGAGGCTTTCTTTTCATTAATTGTATTCCCAGCTCTTAAAACAGGGCCTGGCACACTGCAGGTGCTTAATAATGTGGACTGGATTGGACTGGACAGGCCCCTTCTGCTGGATTCTGTCAGCTCCCAGACCGGGTCAGTCTCACCCTCACAAGGCCTTGGATCTGTCCCCTCCTTTCTCTTCCCCTTACCAGTCCCCTATGATGATCCCCGGATAATGATCTGGCATTGACGGCCCCCCCCCCCAACACACACACACACACACACACTTCCGCTGTATTGTGCCCCTCTCAGATAAGACCACACTTGGCATGTAAGCTGGTCCAGTGGTCCAAAGGTAGGCTCTGCCATTGCTACTTTCTCAGCTCCGTGAAGGCAGTTACCCCTCAATTTTTTAAATTAAATTTTTATTCATCTCTTTTGTTTTTATTTCATCTACATTTCCCCATGTTTCCCTTCTCCTTCCCCTCCCAAAGAACCATTCCTTAGAACAAAGAGAAAGAAAAAAAGACTATCCAAAAAGCCACATGCAAAGCTTCAGGCCTCGTGCCCCACCTCTGCTAAAATGCTGGGAGAGGGCTATACGATTCTCCTATTTCCTCCCTGGGCCAAACCTGTCTGTTGTAACTTGAGTTTCAACTGTTTTGATATTGTTGCACTTTACATGTATGTACATTGTTATTGCATCTATCGCTACTTTACTAAGTATCAGTTCACATAACTGAAGCACCTTCTCATATTTAAACTTCCTAACATCCCCAGTGCCCTCCACCATGCACCACGCAAAGCAGAGCCTTTCAAATGTTTAGTGCATTTATTTTGAATGCATGTCACCTCTCTCCACAGACTGGAAGGTTAGGCTGAACGAACCTAACATTTGTTGTTCAATCATTTTTCAATCATGTCTGACTCTTCACAACCCCATTTTGGGTTTTCTTGGCAGAGATACTGGAGTGGTTTGCTATTTCCTTCTCTAGCTCATTTGACAGATGAGGAAACTGAGGCAAACTGGGTGAACTGACTTGCCCAGGGTCACACAGCTAGGAAGTGTCTGAGGTTGGATTTGAACTCAGGAAGATGAGTCTTCCTGACTCAAGGTCCAGCCCTCTAGCCACTGTACCACCTCGCTGCCCTGAATCTAGCATAATACCTTCCATACTAATAGTATTTTAAGGTTTGGGAAGCACTTTATGGACATTCTTTATTTGGGCCTCTCAACAATCCTGGGAAATCACTGGTAACAGCATCCCTGTTCTACAAAGAGGTTTATTATAGGGGGAAGCAGGGTGTGCCCAGGGACACTGAGCCAAGATTTGAACCTAGTACTCAAGGTCCAGGGCTCTTCACATAAGGCTGCTGTTCTGGATCAGAGCCCAAGCAAGCCCAGACATCAGGCCTATCAAGGATTGAAACGATGTGAGCTCTGGGCCTTCTGGACCATTGGCTCTTTTTCAGTCTTAGTTACAAATTGCTTCCTTAGTGCAATCAGGCTTGTGTAACATCATATGGCTGCCGCCCATCTCGCCCAGGGAAGCCAGATCCATCCAGGCTGAGGCCAGAGAATCACACCGGCTCATTAGCTAAGCAGTCCTAGCTGCCCCAAGGGCTGGGTGCCAAGGAATCCCTTCATGCTGGCCTCAGTCGCCCAGGACAAGAACTCAGCCCGATGTCTCACAGGAGCCCTATGTTAATGGTATCAGACTAGAATCTCAATCAATAATGCCACATTATTAAAGTCTGGCCAGGGATGCAGAAGGGAGTGGTGGGGACCCCCTGAGCCAGGGCCTGGGACCTGATATGGCAATGTCCCACTCAGACAGACCCAGCCCCTCGGAACCCAGGCTTCTCCTGCCTCCTCCCAAACACAAAGGGTAAGGGAAGAGGGGGAGACTTGGCCGGAATCCCAAGAGGAATCTCTGGCCTACACAGCCCAAGTTCTTAAGATTTCAGCATGTCTGGGCCAGGAATGGCCTCAGGTGTTCTAACCCATACCTGAACCCCCTAAAGCATTCTCCCTGTCCACCACAAAGATGATGGCAGTTATGCAATGCCTGCTATGTACTTTATAAATATTATCTCATTTGATCCTTCCAAGAAGCCTGGGAGGCAGGTACCAGTATTATTCCCATTTTACCGTTGAGGTAAATAGAGGTTAAGTGACTTGGTCACAGAACTAGTGCCTGAGGCTGGATTTGAACTCAGATTCCAAATACTGCCCTTTATCCATCTTGTCACTTAACTTTAACAAATGGGGACCCTGAAGTTCAGAGAGGGGAGGTGACCTGCCCAAGGTCACACAGCTATGCTCTTGAGCCTGGGGTTCCCTTCTTCAAGAGGGGCCCCCCCTGCTGAGTGTAATGTGCCACATGTGGCCTCACAAAGGACATCACGAACATGGCTCTAAAGCCATCTATTTTGAGAAGCAGAGCTGCCCTTGGAGCCAGCAGGAATCTGGACCAAATCCTGCCTCTCCTGTCTCCTAGCTGGTGATTCCAGCTCTCTGAGCCTCAGTTTCCTCATCTGTAAAATGGGGGAATGATCATCGGGTTACAGACTGAGAACTGGAAAGAACCTTAGGAGGCCAGCAAGTCCAAACCCCTCATTTTACAGATGGGGAAACTGAGACACGGTGAGGTTAAACGCCTTGCCCAAGTCCACAGTCATCTTATAAGTTGCTTCAAGGACCTGATGCATTAATAGTGTACATAAAGGTGCTTGGGGAGGCTGCGAGAGGCCTCAGGGCAGCTATGAGCATTCACCCCTGCCTACGATCAAGCTGATTCTTTTGGCTGGCACTGGCACCACACGCTCTGCTGACCCTGTGGGCACTGTTGGCCAGACAGAGCCTGCCCAAGAACGATGGACTTCGTTTTGGGATTGCTTTTAAAAGCATCTTCCTGGGCTTTTCTGTGCTGTGGGGGAGGGGCCGCACACTAGCTTCCTGGGGCTGGAGAGCAGGAGCCTGGGGAGGCAGCCCTTGGGCCTCTTCTGTTATTCCATCCGGGAAACTGAGAGTGGGAGGGGTATGGGAAACTGAGGGGTGGGGGGAGGATGGGGGGAGGGGAGAAGGAGAGGAGGGGGGGGGGGAAGGAAGGAGGGGGGGGAAGACAGAGGAAGGAGGGAGGGAGGAGTGGGGGGAGCAGGGCAGGAGCGGGGTAACAAAGGGAGAGGAATACAGTCGGAGGGCCTTTCCTGGGGATGGATCCAGGGGAAGGGGGAGCCCAAGCCAGCTGGCTAGCAGAGACTACACTAGTCTTCAGGCCTGCCTTTCAGATGGTCCACACAAAGGCGGAAGGAACAGGACAGAGGATCAGAATTCAGACCTGAGTCTGTTTTTCTCTTCCCCATGGCCCTTCAAACCTGCTGGAGATCAACCAAAGACCGCCAAGATCTCATGTTCTGGAGCCCTTCTCAGCCCTGACATTCTTGTCCTATGTTCCTCCCAGCCCTGACGGACATCCTCTATTCCCAGCCCCCATATCCCCTGTTCTGAGGACCCTCCCAGCCCTAACATCCCCTGTTCTGAGGTCCCTGCAGTCCTGACATCCCCATTGTTCTGAGGCCCCTCCCAGCCCTGACATCCCCTGTTCTGAGGCCCCTCCCAGCCCTGACATCCCCTGTTCTCAGATCCCTCCCAGCTCCCACACTATGTTTTATGTTCTAAGGGCCCTCCCAGCTCTGCCATTTCATGGCTCTCTAATGTTTTTTCCCCCAGATCTGACCCAGAATTCGCTGCCTATCTTAATTTGTACTGTGTTTATCTGTGTCTGCGCATCAGGCCTCCTCACCATATGGCTGTGAGTCATGGAACAAAGATCTGAAGTGAAGCATCACCCAGGGGGATGGAGAGGTGCCTGCTGGCTGTGGGCAGGCAGCAGCACATCTCCATCAAGGAATTCCACAGGAGAAGGGAGAGGGAAGGAGGGATGTCAACCTGAAGAAGAAGAGGGCTTGGTCCCCACTGGCCACAGGCGGCCCACATGCAGAACTGGGGCCCTTCTGGAGTGAAGAGGAGATCCTCGGCACATGGGACGCATGGCTGGGGGACACAGGATGCAGGGGCCCCAGGACAGGGCAGCCACATGGCACAGGAAGACCTGAGCTGGCAGCCTGCCTCAGACACTTGCTATCCCTGTGGCCTTGGTCACGTGACATCCATGCCGTTCCCCCCTCTATACAATGAAGGCCCCAGATGCCCCTTCCAGGCCTGGATCTAGGCTGTCGTGGCCTGATGATCCCAGGGGGCTGGACTCGATGGTGCCCAGGCCCCTTGGGATGACCATGCTCTTGGGGGTCTGGAGGGCTGCTCACAACTCTGAGGTTCTGTGAGTCTGTGCCGCCTCCCCAGGCGGTCCACTGCCTGACTTCATTTAGGGACAGCTCTAAATGGGCACGCAGTATTGGAACTGAAATCTGACTTGCTTGGAGGTGCCCAGTTCCACCCTCTGGGGCCCAGCAGAATCCAGCGACTCCCTTTTCCGCAGAGCAGCCCTCCTAATACTGAGCACAGCTCTCAGGTCCCTCCTCAATCTTCTTTTCTCCAAGGGAAACCTCCCCTATCTCTTGACAACTCTCCAGGGGGCCTGGTTTTGGGTGCCCTTAGCATCACTGTAGCTCCAGCTTGGCAACATGGGGTCCCACACAGCAATCCCCAAGGAGCTGGGGAAGAGGCCAGAAGGACTCGGGAGCTCCCTCTCCTCTCCCCATGCTCAGCACTTGAAGGACCTCAGCGGCTCAAGTGGGCCTGCCTCCCCACACCTTAGGTCTCTCAAATTTGGAGATCTGCTCTAACCAGGCTTCCCCGGATCCTGCTCTGGTCAAGTTTACATTTATGCCTATCCAGTTCTAATCAGTGTGGCCCCAATGTGACCAAGAGATCAACCTCATCTACCCAAGGACTTCTGGTCTCCGTGTTAGGAAATGGATGCAGACATTCCAGCCGGCCTTGAAGTTAGTGGGAGTTCCATAGCCCTCAGGACGGACCACTTCAGGACAGATACCTGAGGCAGGCTAGTCAAGCGTGGTCTTCTCCTCATTACTGAAGTATGGCCTCTGGGGTCCACTAAATTTCCAGCCGTACAACTTCAGATGGGTCCAGGCTAACACCACCATCACCAACCACCACCACATCCATTTCTATGAGGCACCAAAGCTTTCAATACACTTTCCTTACCACAACCCCATGAGGGAGGAAACAGAAGAGTTACTACTCCCACTGTATAGATGAGGAAACTGAGGCTCTGGGAGGTCACCCGCCAGCCAATACCAAAGGCAGGATTCGCACCCATGTCTCCTGGCTTTCGTTTCCCATACTTCTGAAGAGCTATTCTTATCAGCCAGTGTCTGGAGTCAGACATCTCAATGTGTTCCAAAGTCATTTCTGGGCCCTCAGTGGTTTAACATCTTCACAAGCTGCCTGACAATTATTGAGCAACCTCATGGCCCCGAGTTCAAGTCCTTCCCAGGCCTCTTACTAGCTGTGTGACCTTGGGTCAATCATTTACCATCCCTAGGTCTCAGTTTCCCTCTCTGTAAGATGACTGCTAAGGCGTCAGATTAAGGGCTGTGCCTGAGCAGGGCCTGGGGGCTCTGTAAGCCCATGTGTGGGCATTGCTGGGATCCCCTCAGTCCAAACCAGCAGGCAGACGCAGAAACGCTGGCATTGACAAAGCTTTTGTCATCAAAAGCAAACATCTGGTTACCTATGTCAGTGTCCCCTTTAGCCACATGATAGACAGGGAGATGCCAGAGGCAAACATGGAGCCAAAGACCTGGGTGCGAATCCTTGCTCAGTCATTGTAAGCTGTGGGACCTCGGGAGCCTCTGTTTCCCTATCTGTAAATGAGGGCACTGGACCATGTGACCTCCAAAGTCCCTCACAGCCAAAACATTCTGGGAATCTACCAAGCAGGCCCATTATACATATGATGAAATCAAGGCTCCTAGTGGGGGGTAATTTGCGTCTGATTTTAAACTCAGACTTTCCACTGTACCAGCTGCCTTCCTCACCTTCCTCGGTATCAACACAAAGCCAGGTGAGCTCAGGGAGCCCCGCCCTGCCAGGTGCCCGTGCCTCCTCCCTCACACACTCCTGCTAAGGGCCGCAGGAGGAAAGGCAAGGCAAGGCAGAAGGATCCCTGGGACTTTCCATTCAGCTCCATGGAACCTTCTCCTGGCCTGGGGGGGACTCAGGCTCCAACATCATGCTCTCTCCCACACACGTGGGGTGTCCTGGCTGCCCAACAGATGGGAGTTCCCTTGATGAGTACAGACTGGCCCCCAGCAGGCTTGCCCAGCCCTGCCGGGGAAGGTGCTCCTGCCGATGGGGGTCTCATGGAAGATGCCAGCTCTGGAGGCTGAGGTCCTGGGTTCGAATCCTGCCTTGGCCACTTAGGCCTTGGGGATCTTGGACAAAGCCTGGGCCTCAGTTTCTTTTTTTGTACAAGGAGGGGGCTGGATGCCTGCTAAGGGCCCTTCCAGTGTGCACCACTCCGCTCATTCCTGTGGGTCTTGGTTTCTCAGTCCTAAATGGGCCAATGCTCCCATATCCATGTTTCCTAAGTACTTGGTGGGAATAGGGTCTTGGTGAAATGACGCTTTTATCTGCGTGAAGAAAGCACTTGGGGAATAGGATGTTTAGGGGCGTTTTTTCCCCCTCAGAAGAAGGAAGAAGGGCTCACTTAGATGGTGAAAGGGGTCCATGATCTTGGGAGCTGGTTATGGAGATGTCTGCCTATAATCCTACTGCTGGGGAGACTGAGACTGGTAGATGGCTTTAGCTTGGAGTTCGAGTCCACGGGCCTGCTTTCAAATCCTACGCCTGACACCTAATACCTATGTGACCTCAGGAAAAATCCAATTCATTCCCAAGTCCAGACATCACCCTGTGACATCATCAGTCCTCTTGGAAAACGAAGGACGAATGCCATTAGTTAAGTCCCAAACTCCCTGGGACTGTTTTCTTACTGGGGAAGTGAGTGGGTTGTTCTATGGGGCCTCCAATCTCCTTTCTGCTGTATGTCTCTGAGCCAACATTTTAGGCCTGAAAGGTGCCGCTCCCTTTACAGACAAAGAAACAGAGAAGGACAGGGCTTTGCTGAGGTCATCCAGCTAAGGGGCAGGAGGATGCAGCTGGGTCTCCTGGGCACACCCACAAGACCCCAGCCACCAACTTCAAGGACAGGCTGGACGCCTCAGTCTGGTGGGAAGTGCCCATTATCAGCACTGCTGCTCTAGGAGGCAGAGGAGACGGATTAGAATCCTGGCTCTAGCACTTGCTGCAGCCAGAAGAGAGAGCGGGACTGGAGTGAGGACAAGAGGAGTTCAAATCCAGCCTCAAATGGGCAGCCGTGTGACCAGGGCAAGACACTTCACCCCAGTCTGCCTCAGTTTCTCCATCTGTAATAGTGCCTACTGCCCAGGGTTCTTGTGAAGATCAAATGAGGCATTCATAAAGGGCTTTGCAAACCCTACGCGCTCTATGAACACTGCAGCAGCAGCACATCTGTCTTCCAGTGTGAGCCTGGGTAAGCCACACAACCTCTCTGGGTGATAACTCCCTTCTCTGTTCAGTGGGGGCCTGCTTTCCAAAGACCTCCAGATCAGAGATTAAGAGATGGGCTGAAGGCCTTGAGAGCCAGGGCGTGGAGCGAGGCCCCAAGGTAGCAAAGGGAAAGAAGAGCTGAGAAAGTCTGGGCACTGCCAGGCCTGGGGGATGGGCAGGAGGGCTTGGCACAGAGGCACCTTTCCTCCAAACTCACATCTGTGAGAGCTTTCTCACTTTACCTCATAGAATCAGTCACAGAATGTCAGGGCTGGGAGGGGCCTCAGAACAGGGAAGGTCAGAGCTGGAAGGGGCCTGAGAACAGGGGATGTCAGGGCTGGGAGGGGCCTCAGAACAGGGAAGGTCAGGGCTGGGAGGGGCCTGTAATGTAATGCCAAGGAAAGGCAACTTCCCAGGTTCAAAATACCAGCATAGGTGCTCTCTATTTTATTCAGTAACAAACCCAGAACAGAGAAGATCAAAACATGACATCATTCAAAATACAGCATTTACTAAGTGTGATTAAATAATCTCCAAGGCCTACCCCACCCCAGGACGTTCCAATCATTCAATCAATTACAAAGTCTCTGTTCCAAATACTTCTCCACCCCTAGGCTATACCTTAATTAAGTCCACCACAAAGCCCCTCTTCTCAAATGGAGATTAGTTTCCAAACATAAGTAAAATACATTCATTTGCTCAACCATAGAACACAAAAAGGTCAAAAGTTCCCCACCCCTGGATCACAATTGAATCTACCCCAGAGTTACATCAAGTTTAAACACAGCACTTAATACCCAAATGGAGGTCTTTTCTTCATCTTGACACGAGGCAAGTTCTCAGCAATCTTAGTTCCTGGAGAGACAAGGCTTAGCAAGGCCATAAGATACATTGCCAGTCCCTTCATGAATTTATCCTCTGTCTGTAGAACAGCCCTAGAACCCCTGAACACATTAGCAAAGCCCTCTCCCAGGATTTCTGTAAACATACAACAAGAAAATCCTTCTTCAGGGCTTCTGAACCAACAGAAAGGCTCCTAGACCCCTGCAACAACAGTACTGTCCCTCACCAGTGGACAGTATTCATTCTGTCTGCAGGACAGTCTCCAGACCCCTGCAACAACAGTACTGTCCCTCACCAGTGGACAGTATTCACTCTCTGTCTGCAGGACAGTCTCAGGCCTTCTTAACCAAATGCCAGGTTCCAGGACTTCTTCAACAGGACAGTCTTTCACCAGTGGACAAATCTGGCAAAATAACATCAAAACAGACAGACAAAGTACCAGCAAAACAGCCATGTCTCCTCAGTCCTTGGCAGCTCAGGGGGCAGGTCTCAAAAGTCCAGGGCAATTCAAAGCGGCCACCAGCAATCCTCTTAGTCTCTCTCTCTCCACGAGGTGCTGCTTCCAAAAAGAACTTCCGCCTCTCTCTTGTCTCTCCAAATCTACATCACCAGCTCCTCCCACTTCAGGACTTTCTTTTCACATCAACAAGCCCATCCCACAGGTGGGATTAACAAACTCTGGGTTTTAATACAATCAATTTGAAAAACAAGCCAATACAGGGGAATCTTTAATTGCCATTACTATCACAGGGCCTGAGAACAGGGAAGGTCAGGGCTGGGAGGGGCCTGAGAACAGGGAAGGTCAGGGCTGGGAGGGGCTTCAGAACAGGGGAGGTCAGGGCTGGGAGGGGCTTTAAATCTTTGTTGCTCTGGCTACTCTGAGGCCAGGGAGACAGAGGAGGTAGGCACAGGGACCACTTTGGGGGCACATAACACACAGGGACCTGGAAGGGTGTAAGGGTTATGGGATTTAAAGATCTCCCATGCCCCATGGATGTGCTGACATAGCAGAGCAAGAGAAAGTGAAAAGCCGAGCTAACGGTCCTGCGGTTGGCAGTTGGTGGCAGTTGCCCTTTTTTTTTTTTTTTTGAGTTAGGACTCCGGCTGAGGACTGCCAGGGGCCGGAGCTGCTGGGAGTGCTTCCAGGACGCTGGGTGGTTGCTGTGAGTGGGGAGAGGAGGACCTTTGCCTGAGGTAGCCTGTTCTGTTTTAAAGGCTTGAAAATGTGGGTGCTTTCTACTTTATCTACCTGTGCCAATGTCATAACTACTCTGATGGCTTTCACTTTCTGGTTTTGGGACTCAGTCTTTTGGTATCTTAATAAATTTTCTAGTTTATTTCCCCAAATGGCAAACCTGACATATTTTGTGATGGATAATTATATCAGCATATTTGTAATCTCTATAGGCATTGTGAATATGGCATTGCTGATACAAAGGGGGAGGAGGCTGGGGACAAGAGTTTGGCCCACTCCCACCTGCATCATTCTGCAGCAGGAAGCCATGGCCTCTGGGCCCCTGAGCAGGAGAGAGCCAGAGGGACCACCCCCTTCCTGGGGCCATTGGGAAGCAATCGCCCTTGGAGGAGTGGGGGGCGCTGCGGGTGGCACAGTTAGGGAGGCCATCGAGTGGTGAGTGCCCAAGGAGGACAAGCAGAATGGGGGAGGGCTGTAGCTGTGGCGTATCACATCTGTTGAAGGTGGGGGGGGGTTGTTAGCCTGGAGAAGCAAAGCTGCAGGGGGCTGCATGAGAGCCATCTCCAAGTACATGGTGGGCCGCCCTGTGGACAAGGGATTATCAGATTTGTCCTGCTTGGTCCCAGGCAACAAAACCTGGAGCGATGGGCTCGATGCCCAGAGTGGCTGGATCCGCTGTGATGTCAGGATACGCTTCCCGAAGGACGATGGGCCACTGCTGGGAGGGGGGTGCATCCCCTCCCAGGAGGTCCCCAAGGAGAGGCTGGAGGGGATGTGCCTTGTATTTCATAGTGGGAATTCCTGTTCTGGTCTAGATTAGCCTCAAAGGTTGCCCCAAAATGCCCTGACTCTAGCAATCTTGGCAAACACAGGACTGAACATCACTGAATGAGCATTTTCTGGCTGGCCACGTCCATGTCTTGGGCCCTACTGCATGCCTAGCCCTGTGCTAGGGACACGAGGGCAGGAAGTCAATGTCCCCCTGAGAAGGAGGCGGCTAGGGATGCCCGGGCTGGGGCTTGGACCCTGTACTCACCACGGGGACTCACCTGGGCTGGTGCCTCAGACTGAGGCCTCCTCCTTCCCCTAGGCCCAAGGCCCGGCCCTCAGACACAAAGGCTGCCAGAGAGCCGCTTCTGCAGAATCCCCTCCACACAGCTGTGACCTGCCCTCCTCAGAAGGCACAATGCTGGCTGGACACACCACCCTGAAATGCTCTGGTTCCCACAGAGTCAAAGGCAAAATCAATCTTCTTGGCAAAACTTCATTGTCTCTTTTGACAAATTAACGTCACTGGAGCCCGTTCTTGGGCCCCCTTTGCTCCCTCTCTTCCCAGACTGGGTCCTGGTACGCTTCCAAAGCTGGGTCTGGAGTCCCAGAAGGAGGCTATTTTCCCTCATTACAGAGAGGGCAAAAAGTCACCTCCAATTCACACGGTTTCCAAAGGTTTTCTCTGTGTTCTAGAACAGGGTAGGCTGTGTTCCTGCTCCGGCCCCAGCTTTGGCCAGCCTGTCCACTTTCTGAGATGCCTGCTTAACCTCCTGCCATCTGTTGAGGCCAAGGGCCCAGTCAAGTCCCCAGACTTGCACCCACTCTGTGGGATAATTCCATCAGGAAGTTGAGACAGCTGTAGGGGAGAGAGCTGGGCCAACTGAGATCCAGGAAAGGGGCTGGCTCCTGGGAGGGCCCAGAGACTCCAAATAGGAGAAGCTTCCTGTTAATACTGAGAGTTAGGACACCGCAGGGAAGCAGATGGATATGCAGGGGGGACCCAGAGTTCACCTGGTTCAACCTCCTCCTTTTACAGATGAGGAAACCAAGGCTGGTTATTAGCTATGACTGCATGCATAACTCTTCTCCTCCAGGGACTGGACCTTGGGGCCCTCCATCTGTGGTCCTCCTACCCTGTGCCTGAGGTCACTCAGACAAGGGCCGGGACACCTGGCCAAGGTCTGCCGAGGCCTAGGGGATGGGTGCAGCCACAGCTGCAGGTACACATGCTGGCGGTGTGTGGACATCTGGGGACTCAGTTCCACTTAATGTGATCCGTGGATGGCTAGCTCGAAGATCAGGAGGGTCACTGGGGGCTCATCTCTGCTCCGTCCCTTCCTGGGACATCAGAGACACCAACCTTCCACATGGGACCCAACCATTCTTATCAAATCCAACAAACATTCATTAAAGCCCTGGGAGACCAAGAAAGACAAGAACAGGCCCTGCTCTCAAAGAGCTTCTACTTGATGAGAGAACAAAAGATGGTCACAGGTCTGGACACGGTCATAAGGTCAGAGGTCATCAGATCATGGGACGGTGAAAAGAGGCTACTGAGTTCAAAGACCCTGATTCAAATTCTACCTCGGATGCTTCCCAGCTGTGTAACCTTGGACAAGTCAAAAGCTCCTTGGGCCTCAGTTTCCTCATCTGGAAAAGGAGGCCGCTGAGCTAGAGAACATCTCAGGTCCTTCCTGAACTCCACAAAAAAGAACAAACCAAAACGACCAAAAACCTTCAAGCCAAAAAGGCCTTCACGTGGGTCACCACATCTAACTGCTCCATGTTCCGGAGGAGGAAAGGGGACTTGACTAAGTGACTGAGGCTCCCTCGCTTGCACCTGACCAAGGGTCCCTTCTGGAAGCAGCCAGGTGACTGAGTGGACAGAGCACCGACCTGGAGGCAGGAAGACCCTGGTTCAAATCTGGCCTCAGACACTTACTAGCAGGGTGACCCCGGGCAAGTCACTTCACCTCTGTTTATGTTAATCCCCTGGAGAAGGGAATGGCAAACAACTCCAGAATCTTAGCCAAGAACATCCCATGACAGTCTTGGAGCACTCTGGTGCCTCGGTCCCAACTGCATGACTGAACCACCAGGGCCCTCCTACCTTGGGCCGGCCCTCAGCTTGCAGACCCTCCCCTGATGCAGCACCCACCCGCTGCACTGCCTGAGGCACAGCTCGGATCTGGGGGAGCACCCAGGGAGAGGGAGCCAGGCAGGAAGGCCTCACCCACGGCCCCCAGGATAGAGCAGCCAGGTGTGGAGACCAGAGACTGCTCTGGGAATCAGATCAGGCAGGAGGAAGGGGACTCAGGGGGACTTGGCGGTGCCTGAGAGGGCCGGCCCCTGGAGATTAGAGGCACCTCTCCACCCCTGGGTTCCCTGGCTCCTGGATCTAGAACTAGAAGAGACTTTGAGGTCACTGAGCCCCAGCACCCCACTTTAGAGGCAAAGAAACTGAGGCCTCATCAATAACCATGAACCACCTACTATGTGTGCGCTGAGGATATACAAAATGGCAAAGGGCAACCCCTGCCTTCAAGGAGCTGACAGTCTGAGGAGGGAGAGCACAGGAGAAGCCCGGCAGGCTATTTACAGGCCCATAGTGGGAAGGGCCTGGACAGGAGCAGTCAGGGGAGGTTGCCTGAAGGAGGCAGCTCTTGGCTGGGACTCAAGGACACTGTCCTGGGGCCCATGGCCTCTCCAGTGGCTGCTGCCTTTCTGCAGCCTGTGAAACTGGCCAAGACGATGGGATGGGGCAGCTGGGGGACCCGTGTTCAAATATAGCCTCAGAGAATCATCAGTGATGTGACCTTGGACAAGGAGCTGAACGGCTTTCTGACTCGGTTTCCCTACCTGTAAAATGCGGGTAGCCTCAGTGCCTGGCGTCCTGGGCTTCTTATGGCCATCAGAGGAGCTTGTACACGGTAAAAAGAAAACCCACGGTAAAGGGGACTGGGGTTTGGGGGACAGCAAAGGCTTAACTGTGGCCAGGAGCCTCTGCTGATGTTTTCAACAGAGGTCACACTTTCCTGAGTACAGATGCGGCTTCAGACACTTCCCAGCTCGGTGACCTTGGGCAAGTCATTTCACATGGGCCGGACTGCCTCAGTTTCCTCAACTGTAAAATGGGGAAAGTAACAGCACCTACCTGCCAGAGTTGTTGTGAGGAGCAAATGAGGTCACATTTGTAATGTGCTTAGCACAGAGCCTGGCGCACATTAGGGGTTCTATAAATGTTTATTACCTTCCCATTCACTTAGCAAGCTCCTGGTGAGATCCCCCAGGGCTACCTGAGGCTGACCTCCCCGCACTGATGAACTGGCCGAACCCTGCTACACACACACACACACACAAAACCATGCCAAACACACATGTCTGCACACACACATACATGCATTTGTGCACATACACACATTTGCGCACATACATTCAGACACATGCATTCATGAACATTCACGCACATTCACACATGCATTTGCACACTCACTTGCATGCATTCACACACACACATTTATGCACATTCACACACATTTGTGCATATTCACACACACAGACACACATGCACATTTGCATACATTCACATACATTTGTACATATTCACACACTCGTGCACATACACACATTTGCACACATTCATACACACACATGCACACACGCACATTTGCACACATTCACATACACACAGCACTTCCCAATCTCTCTCTGGCCTAGCCTTCTAACTGCTTCCTCCGCTGGCATGCAAGAGCTTGTGAGTCTCTGATGAGGCGATATTTGGAAACTGCTCAGCGCACAGTAGGACTGTGCCAGTGCCGGCTATGGCTATGGTTTTGTCAGTGTTTTGATGACTCTTCTGAACACAGTCAGCTGCCTTTGTAGTCCTGGAGATCAGATGTATTAAAAACCTCCATGTGAGAAGGGGCCCTTGGGCCTTCCCAGACTGCCGCGGGCAGCCAGGGCACCTGCGAGGGTAAGCACGGGCCAGAGTGACAGCGCATCCTGCGGTCAAGCCAAGCCGGCCTCGCTGCTGATCTCCAAATAGAAGCCTCCTCCTCCCACCTCCACACTTCTGCCCAGGCTGTCCTTCAACCTCTCTGCTCTTTTCTTTGGGGGTGGCGCAGGACCTGTAATTTTATTGGTTTATGGAGTTCGTGGGAAGGAGACTGTCAGCCCCTGGGGCACTATCGGTTATTCTCCCACTCACCCACAGGCAGATGTTAAACACTCTGGGCAGGGCCTGGCTCACTGTTATCTTGCTTGCTGGAGAGTCATTCAGACCTGGGTTAGAGTCCTACCTCAGACCCAAGCTGGCTGTGTGACCCTGGGCAAGTCACTTAGCCGTTCAAGGCTCCAGGCAAGTCTCTAAGCCTCAAAGCTGAAAGGCAGGGCCTGCTTGCCCTGGCACAGGGAGCTTTCTCTTCTGAGAATCAAGAGACCAATGCAATCCCAGGCCAACACTGAGACCAGAGCCTGGCACCAAATTTAAGCTTCGTAAAACCTGTTCAGTTGGATATACACAGGGACACACAAGCTGAAGCACACATATACAGCTCACACACACACGTCGCCACATCCCCAGGCACCTGTACCAGGGCCCACCGGTGTACAAAACAATCCCAGTGCACCAGCCAGACATGTGCAGGCAAAGGCAGACATTCCCAGGCAGACTTTGGCAAGGCAATGAGTTTCCCCAGGGTCTCTGGAGGAGAAAGGAGAGTTCAGAGGGGAGAGTAAGAGATCCAAGGCGCCTGGGCTCAGCCCAGGCTAGGCCAGCAAGTGGGCCTTGGGCCTTGGCAAGACTGAAGGAAGGCCCTTCCACAGTTACCCCATCTGGAAAATGAGGGGATTAAACTAAACTATATCCAAAGTCTTTTATAACTCTGACATCCCCTGTTCTAAGACCCTCCCAGCCCTGACATCCCCTGTTCTAAGACCCTCCCAACTCTGACATCACCTGTTCTCAGGCCCCTCTCAGCTCTGACATCCCCTGTTCTAAGACCCTCCCAGCCCTGACATCCCCTGTTCTAAGGCCCCTCCCAGCCCTG